>NC_132783.1:113484953-113835786 GCF_048418805.1 Vulpes vulpes | reverse complement strand
AGGCTCAGGCAGGAGGGAAACCCCCAAGCCTCTTTATGGTGTAGTAGGGGCTCCCAGAATGTAGAGCTAACCCTAATATCAGAGAGCCCTGGGTGAGCCCCTCCCACTCATCTAACACCACTAGGCCCTAGCCCCCTCACTCCACTCTGTAGCCTATCAGGAAAGAGCTGTGATTGTCCCCATTTTACAGATAAAAATGTTGAGGCTCCAGGAGGCGAGGGCACCCAGCAGCATCTGAGAAGTGGTGGGTGGTACAAAGCAGGCATAGGCTCAGGGTGGTCTCGAGGGTGCTCCTAAGCCTGAGGGGGCTGTGAGCACTCCCCAGGTAGGGCCCACAGTAGCAGAGCTGGCAGGGGCTCTACTAGGGAGGGCAGCCTGGGTGTTGCTCTCATCTCGCCCTCTCCTGGGGCTGCCCACCCCTCCCCAGGGCCCACGTTATCTGCCTCCTGGGCACACAGCTGTAGGCTCTCACCAGCTGAGGCCCTTCCTGGCAGGCGGTGTCTGACCTTTGGACTGTAAAACAAGCCTTGGCCTGGCCCAGAGTAGCCCGCACTCATCGTCCTTAGGGCCTGCGGATGTGGGTATGTCCAGACACACATGTGCACATGCATTCAGGCTCCCAAGGGTGCCTTTGAGCCTCCACTCAGAGTTGAAGCTCAGGGCTGAGGACGTGCTGTCTGTCCCTACACTGGGGACTGCTATGGATGGTTTCAGAGTCCAGGTTACTTCCTAAAAAAGGACCAAGCTGGAACCAGAGAATCCCAAGGGAATCTGAGGACCAGAGAGGGTATGAAAAGTGCCCAGGACCGCACAGCAGACCAGAGCCAGAGCCAGGTCCACATAGGCCAAGCAGATCACACCTCTCTGGGTCTCAGCAGCCTTGCCTGCCCAGTGGGGAGAGATGTGCCAACACTTCTGACTTACCACCCCACCTCCCTGCTGCAGACCCTCACCCTACCGATCCTTACCACTGAGCCCGAAGCTCTTGTTATCTCCAGGGCCCTGGAGCCTGGTGATTTCTGGAAGAGGGCCCTCCCTCTGTGGGGGGACCAGATGGATGTGACTGCAAGGGCTGCTCAGGCCTGATATGGGGCTCAGCAGGCCCTGGTCTTTATCAGTGGAACCTGGGGCTCCAGGCAGGCATGTGGCCCTGGCTAGAAGGGGGAGCAGTGAGGAAAGGGTGCCCTGATCCTGAGCAGACGAGATACAGGACAGACATGTTTTTCAGTTTGTTTTTTTTTTTTTTTTTTTTGTAATCTATACTGCTTTCTCTGATCAGGAATGTAATTTAGGCAAGTTAAGTAAGTTCCACATACCAGAAGTAGTTGGTTTTGAAAGTGAAAGTGCCTATGAATCCATCTCCCAGACATAATCCTTGGGCCCAGATTGGGGTCATCTCTCCAGATTTTGTCTGCACATAGACTAACATCGCCAATTATTTGCTAGATTGAAATCAGACAATAGAGCTCAGTGTGGTGGCTCAGAGTGCGTCCAAGGTCCCAAACCGTGTGGCTCCTTGGCTTCATACCCAGGCACGTGACTTCCTCTCCTTGAACCTCAGTTTTTTCTTTTATAAGACCTCACATGGACATTGTCAAGGTTAAACGAAGTAATGCCTGTGAGGCACTTTAGCTGAGCCTGGCCCACAGTGAGCTCTCAACAGTTGTCAGTGTCCCCAGGGTAGTCACATAATTTGCCTTTTTTTTTTCACTTATGTTTCAACAACACAACATGGATATCTCTCCACATTGATGCCAAAGTTGTAGTCCTCTCTTTTTGACAAATCCAGAGCTTTCCTTGTGTGTGTGAATAATTTGCCTTTTTTTTTTTAAAGATTTTATTTATTTATTCATGAGACACATAGAGAGGGAGAGACTGAGACCTAGGCAGAGGAAGAGAAGCAGGCTCCCTGCAGGGAACCTAATGTGGAATTTGATCCCAGGATGCTGGGATCACGACCTGAGCCAAAGGCAGATGCTCAACCCCTGAGCCACCCAGGCACCCCTCATTTCCTTTTAAATCAGTTTTCTTATCGTATAATTTGGATATAGCAAAATACACTCATTTTAAGAGTACTTTTCAATGACTTTCAAAAATTATAGTCATGTAACCACCAGCCATAACCACAATCTAGAACATTTCTGTCACTCCAAAAGTTCTTTCATGCCCCTTTGTCGTCAATCCTTTGCCCCCACATCCTGCCCCTAGGCAGCCCCTGGACTGTTTCCCCGCCCTTATAGCCTAGATGTCCTTTTTCCAGAATTTCTTTTCAATGGCTTCATTCAGTAGGCACTCTCTGCGGCTTCTTCACCTCGCACGGGGTTTTTGAGCTTTTGCCCCATGTTACTGAGAGCGGATTGCTTTTCATTGCTGAGAAGCGTTCTATCACGTGGACCTACGAGCTTGGGCATCTGTGCACCTGCTAGTGAACATCTGGATTATTTCCAATGTGGGGCTACTTATTCCCTCATGTTTAAAATCCCAGTGAGGAGTGGCACTGAGATGGTTTCTAAATGTTTACATTACCTTATAAGTGATACTGTAATAAATAGCCACGTACATTTTTATAGTCATTACTGCCAGGGGAATATCATGCACTAGAGGTATAATAGAAATCTTTTTATTTTTTTTTTTTTACAATAGAAATCTTTTAAAAAATAGACCCCTCCCCCACCCCTCATTCCAACTGGGGACACAGAGGCACAGACATGGCAGACGGTGTGCCAAAATCACGCTGTGAATCAGTCTCCATGCAGAAGACAGAACACAAGCCTGCATTTACCCATCTCTCCCCAGGGCCTTGAACAAAGCAGGGTGTTTGCTCCATAAGGAACACACCCACAGTATCCCCTAACAATATGCTAGGTCTCAACGATGACGATGATGATGATGGCCATGGCCATGTGCTCAGTGTTTTGTTTTTTTTTTTTTAATTTATTTATTTATTTATGATAGGTATAGAGAGAAAGAGAGGCAGAGATTCAGGAGGAAGGAGAAGCAGGCTCCATGCCGGGAGCCTGATGCGGGACTCGATCCCGGGACTCCAGGATCGTGCCCTGGGCCAAAGGCAGGCGCCAAACCGCTGCGCCACCCAGGGATCCCCTGCTCAGTGTTAACTACTGCTATTGAACGCTAGGTAGTGTTCTAAGTGCTTTGTGTGGATCCACGCACCTCACTTTAATCCACACCACATCCCCATAAAGGAGGTAAACCTGTGATTTCTACAGTTAAGAAAACAGAGGCACAGAGAGGTGAAGCATCTTGCCTGAGGTCCAACAGCCTGGAAGTGGCAGGGCTGAGACTCCCACCGGACAGTCAAGCTCCAGAGCTGCTGCCCACGTGCTCATGAGTCCCTGCTGAGCAAGGAAGGTGGCGCGGTGCAGCAGACACAGCCTGAATCAGATGCCAGGTAGCCTAGGCCTTTTGTCCCCCACTTGCTGTGTGACGTGGGCAGTCTGGTTCCCTCTCTGGGACTCAGGTTCTTCAATTTGACAAGATGGTTTAGATTATTTTCTAGAGCTGGGATGATGAGAGAAACAGGGAGCCAGAGGCTTCACACCTTGAAGGGGCTCAGGAGAGCAGGTGGCCTGGTGGCTTTTCCAGGCAGGCCTGGTCTCAGTCCCCAGCGGCCAGCTGGCCCTGAGCAGGGGATCTGGCCTCTGTGCCCCAGGCCAGGTGAGGCTGGCCCTCCTGGCACACTGCATTTCTCTGCTGGCTTGGATGCCCGGAGTCCGTGGAGTCCAGCGCCAGTCCGTGCCCACGCTTCAGAACATGCTCATAGTCTGAAAGTCCCTCCTTCACCCTCCAGGCCACCCAACTTCTCCCTGCCTCGGCCCTGCCTTCTGGCCCTGTGCTATAGCTGCACCCTGCCTCCCTCCAGCTTCACCAAAACTACATCCATGGCCGTTTTCAAATCTATACCAGCTAAAAGATGTGTACTATATATGACATGTATCGAGCACTGTTAGAATTTCAACTCAGAGGAGTTGAGTACTTTGCCCCTGGTCACACAGCATGTACAGGGCACAGCTAGGATGTGGGGCCAGTCACTGTTCCCAAGCCCATAATCTTAACCACCACACTACATCTCCCCACTTAGGGTACCCCAGAACGTCTGGCTCCTTCCTGATCCCATTCCTCCCACAATATCTGTCCATCAGCTGGGGGCTAGAGTACAGCGTTGCTGTTAGGAACACACTTCCCCAGAGTTGATCATCTTGGGTTCAAATCTTGATACCACTGCTCACTGGCTGGGTGTCTTATGAGCAAGCCTCATAACCTCTCTGAGCCTCATTTGCTCATCTATAAAATGGAAATAACAATAGGATGCACCTCCCACAGTGTGGTGAAAAATTTTTTTAAAGATTTTATTAATTTGAGAGAGATCGGGAGAGCAAGAACAGGAGCAGGGTGAGAGGCAGAGGATGAAGCAGACTCCTCACTGAGTAGGGAGCCTGATACAGGGCTCAATCCCCGGAGTCCAGAATCACAACCCGAGCCAAAGTCAAGCGCTTAGCTGAGTGAGCCACCCAGGTGCCCCAGTGTGGTGAAAATTAAATCAATAGTGGTTCTAATGTTTAGAACCGGTGTTTCTAAAGTGTGGTCTCTGGGGCCCCCTAAGTTCCCCGAGACCCTTTCAGGGGATCCCTTAGGTCAAGACTAAGACTAAGATGTTATTTGCCTTTTTTACTTTCAGTCTTTCATGAGTGTACAATGGGGTTTTCCAGAGCCTCTGTGTCATGATATCTCACAACAGACTGAATACGGAAGCAGGAGTGAGAACCCAGCTGTCTTCTTATAAGCCAGGCATTAAAGAGATTTGGGAAAATATAAAACAATGCTACTCTTTGCAATTTCTTTTTGTTTTCAAAAATGTGATGATTTTTCATAAAATAAATTATATTAGAATGCTTATTATTATTACATTAAGTAATACTAAATATCTTAGTTTTAATTTTTAGCACAGTGAATGTTGGTAGATATAATGACCACAAAAAGAAGATCTTGGGATTCATCAATAATTTCTAAGAGTATAAAGGGGTCCTGAGACCAAAAAATATTTTTAACGGCTCTGGGAGTGCAAGGCACTGGCTACATTTGTGGAGGGAGATGCCCTTGACCTTGGGCTTGCTAAAACGCATCGTTCTTTTTCACCAGGGCTGTGTCTCTCCCCTCCTCAGCCTGCCCTGCTGGAGGTCATTGCTAAACCACAGGTGACTGGACACTGGCCAAGAGACACATGTCAGACCTTGGCCCAGGTTCCACCATGGTTGATTGCTGTGTGACCCTGGACTAGACCCCAGGATGCTCTTGGCTTTCTCTTTCTTCACCTGAAGGACAGGCATGGTCAGCCAAGCAGATTTCTCGGGCACCTTGGACTGCTACCATGTGGAGAAAGTGTGAACAATAAATCCTAAATCTGCCGACCTGGAGGTCGGATCTCGAGGACACCAGGAGGAATGCAGCCTTTGGCCCCCCCACCCCCCCGGCCTCGGAGGTGACAACCGGGTCAACAGGATGCCGGGTGGGAAAAGCTGCACAGTGGGGTCTCCCTGTCCAGGTTTCTAGCCTCTGCAAACTTTGTGGTGTGGGACCCGCAGCCTCACGGCACCTCAGCAATGACATCTGCAGGCGGGAAGATTGAACTCCGGCTTGCCCCTGTTCTAGCTGGAACCTGGGAAGCTCCAGGCCTGCACACCTCCTTTCCCTCGTCTTGTCACCTAGGAGGCAGGGGAAAGGGAGAGAGAAAGGGAGAGGAGAGAACACTGAACAGAGGGAAGGGCTGCATTGGAAGCTGCGCAGCCTTCTCTGGCTCTGCCAGCATCCCAAGTGACCTCAGGTGAGTCCATGTCCCCATCGGAGCCTCAGCTCCCAGGAATTTAAAATGGGTACAACCTGGTGGAACTGAGTTGGCTTCTGTCTGCCCTGCAAATCCGATGGAAGTTTGGGGATTCAGCAGATATTCCTTTCTCAGGGCCCCACATCCCAGAAAGAAATGCTACCCCCAAACACCCTTGTTTTTCTCCAGAGGGCCAGTCTGTTCCTGAGTCACTCAACACAACTTTATTCAGCACGTACTTTCACCAAGCCGCAGGGCAGGCTGGAGCCCAGATATTTTCAATTCTTTGTATTCTAACCTGCTTAATCAGGACTCCAGAAACATTCACGTGGGGCCCAGGGCTGTGCTAGAGATGAGAGAGGAATGAATTGGGATCTTTGCCTTGTAATGAGCCTGGAATCTCACTATGAGAGGCATTTGTTCATTCATTCATTCATTCAACAAATACCTACTGAGCCAGGGCCTGTGCTATGAACAAAACAGACAAGGCTCTGCCCTTGTGGAAATTACAGTTTAGCAGAGGGAACAGACATTAAACAAATAAACACCCAAGCACAGGTATTCTCAGACATTCTGATGACTCACGTAAATGGTATGAGATGGGATTATAGAGATTTTTCAGTGGGAATGTTAGTAACACCTTAAGGATGGTAACATAAGCACATAGGAGTCTGGAGGTAGTGGCTGCTGGTGTTAGTTCAGCAACCCAGGAACAGAAGTCCCTGTTGTACCTCATGTTCCCAAGAAGGCTGCTGGAGTGTCTGCCTTCACGTTCATATACCAGACAGAAAGCCCAAAGAATGGGAGAGTGAAAAGGTATGCTTTGGTTCTCTATCCCCTTTTTAAGGAGCCTTCACAGAAAGCCACACAACCTCTTGCTTCTATCTCATTGGCCATAACCTAGTCATGTAGCCACACCTGCTGGAAAGGAGGTGGTGGTAAATGAAGCAATGAGCTGGGCATCCTTAATGAAATAAGAATTCTGTAAGGAGAGTGAAAGGGAGAAAGAATATCAGGCAGGTGTATTTGTTTCCTGTTGTTACCATGGTCTGAGTGGCATAAAACAGCAGACACTTATTCACTCACAGTACTGGAGGCCAGAAGCCCAAAATCAGTATCACTGGGCTGAAATCAAGGGGCTCTCGGGGCTACATGTCCTCCAGAAGTTCTGCAGAAGGATCGATTCATCGCCTCTTCCAGCTCCCAGAGGCTGCTGGCATTCCTTGGTTTGTAGCTACAGGAACTCCAGGGTTCAAAGCCAACATTTTCACATCTCCCACTGCTTCATCTTTGTGTTGTCTTCTCCTCCATACAGGTGTCCAATTGCTCCTGCATCTCTCTTATAAAGGATGCATGTGATTGAATGGAGCCTCACTCCACCCACCCCACCCCCACCACCAACCAGATAGTCCAGGATAATCTCCCCATCTTGAGCCCTTAATTTAATCACAACTGCAAATGTTAACCTTTTTCCAAAAAAGTAACAGAGGTCTGATGGCTTTTTTTTTTTTTTTTAAAGATTTATTTATTTCAGAAAGAGAGAGAGAGAGCTCTGGGAAGGAGGCAGGGGAAAGGGAGAGAGAAACTCAAGTAAGCCCCTGGCTGAGCACAGGGCCCAATGCGGGGTTTGATCTCATGACCCTGAGATCAAAACCTGAGCCGAAACCAAGAGTCAGGCACCCCTAAGGCCTGATAGCTTTGGGGGCCAATTATCAGCCTTCTACAGTAGAACACATCAATTTCTATTCCCTGGGACTCCATTTAAACTGAGGGGTCTCATTTCCTCTTTCATTCATGATTTTATTAATTTGAGTCTTTCTCTTTTCTTTTTAATAAGTCTGGCCAGGGGTTTATCTATCTCACTAATTCTTTCAAAGAACCAGCTCCTAGCTTCATTGATCGGTTCTACTGTTCTTCTGGTTTCTATTTCATTGATTTCTGCTCTAATCTTTATCATTTCTCTTCTCCTGCTTGGTTTGGGCTTTATTTGTTATTTTTTATACAGCTACTTTAGGTGTAAGGTTAGCTTGTATATTTGAGATTTTTCTGATTTTTTGAGAAGGCTTGTATTGAAATGTACTTCCCTCTTAGGATCGCCTTTGCTGTATCCCAAACATTTTGAACAGTTGTACTTTCATTTTCGTTAGTTTGCACGAATCTTTTAAATTCTTCTCTAATTTCCTGGCAAATTGAATTTAAATAAATTTAAAAATATGTAAGTTGAGGAGTCTCCAAAGAAGAGATACTGCACCTGAGTTGGAAAGAATGCATGGGAGTTAGCCTGCGGAGGAGTAGGGAAGAGAGTCCTGAACAGAGGGAACAGCATGTGTGAAGGCCTGGGGTGACAAAGGGCTGGCAGTGGGGCTGGCAAGGGTGGAGGGTGGTAGAGAAATATGAGCTGGAGTCCAAAAGCCCAGAAGCCATGGCAGGGCTCTCTGTGTTTATTCTATTTTTATTTCTCTTTGTAAGTTTTTGTTTTTGAGTAATCTCTACAACCATCATGAGGCTCGAACTCACAGCCCTGAGATCAAGAGTCATGTGCTCTTCCAACTGAGCCAGCCAGGTGCTCCTGTTCTATTTTTAAAAGATCTCTCAGGCAGCCATTTGGAGACAGAGGCTGTTGCCATAATCCAGGGAAGGGAGGTGGTAACTTGGTCAGGGCCAGGGCTGGGGGCTGGGAGCAGTGGTCAGGGAGTATTATTCTATTTATCTGATTTTGTCATGTTTATGGAATTGCTCATTTTTAAAAATATGTTTTTTGCTGTACTTTCTTTTCACCTGTTATTTAGAATTTTGCATTTTGCACTCCTTTTCCTGAGGAAGGCTCCTAAGGCTGCATGAGCTTCAGGCTCCCCACACCTGCACTCGTGAGCACAGGGGCACGCGCTGTCCTCATCTGCCCGCTCATGGACTGAAGGGCACATTGCTAGTGGCCTCCCCTGATCTGGAGCCAGTGCCCTGAGCAAACAGCAGGCGCTTCTGGCCTTTTCCCTTTCTACCTGCAAACTCTCTCCCCAGGACTGAACTCCCTGAGGCCAGGGATCTCTTCTTCTTCACCCTCACCAGACCCCCAGCACTCACCACCGCACCTGGTGCAGGGCAGGCCTGCTGTCCAGAGGAGGGGAATGATGAACATGGAGGGACAATGAATGTTGCAGCCTGGTTTTCAGGAGATAGGAGCTGGAGACCACACCTGAAGGCATGACAGTGCGTGAGCAGGCTGGCCTGAGCTTTCCCAGGGACTGACCCTGGACCCACACCCCGGGGGGGCTGATTCAGAGGGAGGACCTCACCAGACCTTGGATGACTAAGCCGCAAGAGCACCTCTCAGAGAAGACCTCTCTGGTCAGGGCCACCACACTCCTGACTGCACATCACTGGGACCTATCCCTATGTCCTTAGACTGAACTTCAGACTCAGGGCAGGCTACCCACTGATTCTCAGGGCAGGCAGAGAGCAAACCACCTGGAAGTAAAGTGGGAACTAATGTAATTTATTTAAACTCTCTGGATGTCAACTTCCAGATGTATAACTTTGAGCAAACTTTCACTTTTCTCTGAATCTCAACTTCCACATCTGTGAAATGGAGCAATACTAGTTTCCATTTCACAGGCTTGTGGTGAGGACTAAGTGAGATAAGCCCTGGATAGCATTTAGCACAGGGCTTGGCATGTAAGAAGGCACAGCAGGTACCTGTTTTTTTTTTTTTTTTTAAGATTTTATTTATTTGTTTGAGAAAGAGGGAGAGAGCATGAGTGGAGGGTGGGGGCAGAGGCTGAGGGACAGAAACAGGCCCCCTGTTGAGTGGGGGGCCCGATGTGGGACTCCATCCCAGGACCTTGAGATCACAACCCGAACTGAAGGCAGATGCCTAACTGTCTAAGCCACCAGGCACCCCCCAAAATACCATTTATTATTATTCCTTCTACTTTCTATTTCCAAGTACCAGTCTGTGGAAGTTTTCCTTGATTCAAGGTGAAATGAGAAAAACTAATATGGGAGAAAGCCTAATTAATATTAATATCTCCACTTTCTTCTGTTTATTTTTTCTACATTTCCATTAATATACTACTTTTACAGTAAGAAAAAAGGAACAGAAGTCATCTATAAATTAGAAATATTAGAAATACACGCACTATATATGTGTAATAAATACTGTGAAGAAAGAGCAGAAATGTTAATGGTAATTACCCCTCGGGTGCTGAGACTAAAGGTGGGTGGCTTTTATTCTGTTCATGATAAATCATGTTTTGCAATGAGTATGTTTCTTTAAGTTACTGGAAAACAGGAATAAAATTTTATTCAACTCTCTATCCTGTGATTATTTCCTTCTCACTAATTTTATGCTCAAATGTTCTTTTTCTGAAATCATGATCAGAATAGATCATTCCATTTTTTTAAATTTATTTTTCTCCCACCCCTTCCCTCCCCCAGTAATTCATTAAAAAAAAAAAAAAGAAGAAAGGAAAAAACCTATTCTGGGCAAACTTTAAAATCGACATCCCTGTACCCAATTTTATTTTCCTGAAATTTCATTGGTCTGTGGAGTCCTGTTATTTGATAACCACCAAATAACTTATTCAGATATTCTAGATGAACTACCTTATTTTAGAGCTGGTGAAACAGACCTAGAAAG
Source organism: Vulpes vulpes (assembly GCF_048418805.1). NCBI lineage: Eukaryota > Metazoa > Chordata > Mammalia > Carnivora > Canidae > Vulpes > Vulpes vulpes. The sequence goes on along the minus strand of NC_132783.1, from coordinate 113,825,311 downwards.
ACGAGTAAGCTTTCATTCTAAAAACACAAAAAATACAAACAGTAAGATCACGAACATCCAAGATCTCCTACTCAGAATTGACAACTGTTAAGTGTTAAGAGGTGGTTATATTTTGTCTAATCCTGTGTTTTTAATTTTAATTTTTATTTTTATTTTTTTTTTTTGTTTTTAATTTTTAAATTACAGAGTCAAAGCTCCATTGGCCTCCATCTCTGTCCCACCCTCCTCCCCACTCTCCCCGTGCAGCCCCCCATCCACCATCCACTAGCAAATGCAAAGAACAGTACGTGTAGTATTATTTCGTGCATATATTTTGAAATTACATAAATGGCATCAAACTACACGTCATTCTGTCACTTGTTTTTCTCCCCTCTCAACATTATGTTTTCTACGTATATCTGCATATAGACTTTTTTTTCTTTAAGATTTTATTGATTTATTCATGAGAGACACAGAGAGAGGCAGAGACACAGGCAGAGGGAGAAGCAGGCTCCCTGCAGGGAGCCCGGTGTGGGACTCAATCTCAGGTCTCCAGGATCACCCCCTGGGCTGAAGGCAGATGCTCAACCGCTGAGCCACCCAGGTATCCCTGAATATAGACACTTGAATTATTTCTCCTTAGTATTTAGTAGTATTTAGTATCCTGGCTGATATATCCATTTCCCATTGAGGTACATTTAGGTTTTTTCCAGATGATTCTCCAAGGTCACAAAGGAGTCAAATGCCCTTTCTCCTGCCCAATGTCACAGACGCATAGTCACTCTGGGGCAGATACAGTTCAGAATTCAGAGCTCCACCACAGTCACACGTGGTCATGGGTAAGATCCAGTTGTCTCCCTGGACCCACACTCCTCTGTTCTCCTTGTATCCTAGGTCCCCAGAGATTCAGGGCAACTGGGCTTCACAGTGTGGGTAAGAGAGGGTCTAGAGGCAAGGGTCTTTCCTCAGGACAGAATGTTAGAAGACCCCCAGGCACTCCTGGCCTGGACTTAATGATTCCAAAATGTGGTTAGGGTTGTCTGACTGGGGACACCTGGATGGCTCAGTGGTTGAGCATCTGCCTTCAGCTCAGGTTGTGATCCCAGGGTCCTGGGATCAAGTGTTGCATCAGGACCCCCTGTGGGGAGCCTGCTTCTCCCCCTGCCTGTGTCTCTGTCTCTCTTTGTGTCTCTCATGAATAAATAAATAAAATCTTTAAAAAGGATTGTCAGACTGTTTCTAAGTGGTCATCAGAGGACAAAGCCTATGATAGGCATCAGTGCTATTCACCAAACATTCCAGTTCTCCCCACTTGGAGCACAAGGAAGAAAACATGTCTCTTCCCCTTTGGAGTTAAGCATGTCTATGTGATTTGTTTTGTCAAAAAAAAAAAAAAAGTGAGAGAAAGAAACAAGTCACTTCCTGGTGAAGCCTCAAGAGCCAGTGCACCATTGAGTATATTCTCTCTCACGTCCTGGAACGGCAACAGGCAGTGTTCAGGTTGGTGGCTGACCACACAACAGAACCCGAAGCAACCCCACAATGAATGTTTTAAGCCCAAATCTTGGGGTTGTTTGCCACAGCAACATAACCTGGCCTATCCTGTCTGTTACAGGGTTATGTCCAGTGGGCCCAGGCTGCTGTGAGCCTGGTGATAAGCTACCAAGACGTGTCCTTCTAAACTGATGCCTCTTTTAAGTCCAAGGCTTTTCATGAGCCTGCCGCAGAGCAAAGACAAGTACTCCTCAGGGACCCTATTAGAATAAAGAACTTTAGGACCGAGAAAGCAGGGAATTATCCATCCTTAAAAGGCACTCTGAGTTAAACACGAGCCTAAAAGTGTCATTTTCTAGCTGACTCTCCTTTGGCTGGTGGAGGATTAAATGCGGTAAATAAACATCAAGTACCTAGGACAGCCCCTGGCGTGCAATGAGCTCTGGGCTCCGCAGATGCTCCCTGAAACCTCATTGTGAATAGGAAAAACTTAGGAGGTAACTATACAATAGGGAAAACAACTGAGTATGATATGTCCACATATAGGTGTCCCTTACTTCTGCAAAGGTTCCATTATGCCACTTTGCTTTTACAGAAGACCTACATTAGCACCTACCTCAGTACTTCGTGAGGCGCCCGAGCCTCTGCAGCTAAGTCACTCCTGAATTCCTGACCCACAGGAACTTCGAGATAATATTTGTTTTAAGCCACTAAGCTTTAGGGTAATTTGCTACATAGTAATAAGTAACTAATACAACTACACAATCCCAGTACAAGTTAAAAAACGATGCCTTGAATATCTTTAAAAGAAAACAAAACAATTATCACATGACTCTCTTTGTCTCCCTTCAGCCACGTGTTGGAAGAACTAACACTTGTGCACAGAGCATCCTCTCTTATACACTCACCTGGCCAAGTTCTCACAGTTCCTGAGAAGCACACCATCTTTCTTGGGCATCAGCTCTAAAATGGACCTCCTATCTGCTTCTGTCATTTAATGCCTTCCGTACCTTTCCTACAACCCAATTCAAACAAAAGCACCAGAACAATATATACCTTGGTTTGGAATAAAAATAAACTTTATGCACTAATAAAAACTTGGCAACACCTCTTGGAGGTCATGAGACCACAGCCTACTGTGCTAGAGATTTCACCAATAGCTGAAAAAGGGCAACTTCATCCCAATCCCACCCCACTCTTTTTTTTTTTTTTTTTTTACCCTTTTTTCCTTTTTCTTAAGAGAGAGAGGAGAGTGTGGGTGGCAGAGGGAGAGGATCTTTTTTTTTTTTTTTTTTTTTTTTTAAGATTTACTTATTTATGCTAGTCCTAGAGAGAGAGAGAGACAGAGACACAGGAGGAGGGAGAAGCAGGCTCCATGCAGGGAGCCCGACGCGGGACTCCAGGATCGTGCCCTGGGCCAAAGGCAGGCGCCAAACCGCTGAGCCACCCAGGGATCTCCGAGGGAGAGACTCTTAAGCAGACTCCACACCCAGCATGAAGCCCAAAGTGGGGCTTGATCCTACGACCCTGAGATCATGACCTGAGCTGAAATCAAGAATCAGATGCCCAATTGACTGAGCCACCCAGATGCCCTGATCCCTTTTAAGCCAAACCCCTCCTCTGCTCAGGGACACCCCCTGCCTTTCCATGCCTCCCACATTTGCCCTGCACATCTCAGCTGGAGAGAAGCCTGCTTCCTATGGTGAAATCTGCTTTCAGTGGAAATCAGGGTGATTAGGCTTTGCAGTGACCACACTTGGGTTCAGATTCCCCTTAGTTCTGTCACCCTGAGTAAGTCACTTAGCATCATCTATCTGAGCTTCCTCTTCTCCACTGTGAGGTTAATAATGGCGCTTTCCTTACAGAGCTGTTGAAGGGATCAAATGAGAAAAAAAAATTGTCTGGGGCTGAGCACAGGGCCTGGCAATTAATGAACACTCGTGTGCATTTCTTTGTTCATAAAGAATAATGGCAATAGTGGTAGCTGCTATTTATTAGGGGCTCCCTATATGCCTTGCATCCTTTGCATGGACTATCTCATTTAGTCCTGCCAGACCGGGCCTCTCAGCATCCCCACGTTAGAAATAAGGAAGCTGATGCACAGAGAAGTGCAGTACCTTGCCCGAGATCACACAGACCCAGGGGATGAGGCACCAGAACCCCCACCTTTAACCACTTTGCTCTGCAGCCTCCCAGGAGGAAATGAAATGAGCCCCTGCAAACATAGGCACTCTGCACAGGCTGCAGGAGAATAGAAGGAGCAGATGGAGAGATGGTGCGGCAGAGGAGCACACCTTCCAGGGAAGAGAGCTTCCGGAGCAGCGGAGACAGGGGTGGTGTGGAGGTCCCCCCGGGTGTTGCCCTCTGTCTTATCTGTAGTAGGAGCCTAAGGCCTCCTGCTTGTGCGGCAGAGCTACGGCTCTCTCCTCCCCCTGCCACCCAGGCCCTGCCCAGCAGCATGGACACCCTGCCCAGGCCTGGACATGCCAAGAGCCCTGCTAATGGCTCCATCTTGCCCTTCCTGAGCACCTGCTCTGGCTACGAGGCAGCTCTTGCTCATTAAAATCAGGCTTTGCTGGTGGGGAAAGTCAGGCTGTTTTATTTGCAAAAACGATATATCATAATTAATGATAGTGTCAAATGGGACCAGCTTTGCCTCAACCCTATGGCATTGTATTCTCACTGAACCAGGAAAGCAAACCCAGCAGTGTCCACAGGTCTGGGCCAGAGAGAGTTGGCTGCCTAGAGGCCCTCTTTCTCCACGTTCTGACCCCAGGGAACCCCTGTGACTCTAATGATAACAATAAGAGCTGTCGAGAAAACAGTGAGGTACCAAGCTTTCTATGACTGGGGTTCAGAGACATTGAGTTGCTTTGCAAGGTGGTCTAGCTGGGAAAATTTTTGTTTGTGGCACAGGCAAGGGGCCACTTGCATGAAACTGAGGATCGCTGTGTTAAGAAGAGGGACAGCTGAAGCCACTGGACCAGGTGGAGATGGTACAGCTCCTCAAGAAACACTTATCCAGGGCAGCCCGGATGGCTCAGCGGTTTAGCGCCGTCTTCAGCCCAGGGCGTGATCCCGGGGTCCTGGGATCAAGTCCCACATAGGGCTTCCTCCATGGAGCCTGCTTCTCCCTCTGCCATTCTCTCTGTGTCTCTCATAAATAAAAAAAATCTTAAAAAAAATTTATCCAGTAAGGCAGGATACTCTAGCATAGTGGTTCTCAAATGGAGGGGGTGTGTTTGTGTGATTTTCTGTTCCCCAGGGGACATTTGGACCTGTCTAGGGACATTTTGGTTGGCACAACTGGGAAAGGAGATACAACCAGCATCCAGTGTAGAGACCAAGGATGCTGCTGAACATCCTATAGTGCTCAGGGCAGCCCCACATCCCTGAATTATCTGGTCTCAAATGTTAATAGTACCGAGGTTGCAAGCCCCGGTCTAGCAGTTGAGAAGGCATACGGCCTCTGGAGTCCAAGGCACTGTTCCTATTGGTATAAACAGAAACAGGCACTTGACCAACTCAGTTTCCCCCTCTGAAACTGGGGATGCTAGATTTCTGCCTCACAGAGCTGAACCAATGCTGGCTCACTGCTTTTGTGAAGGCTGGCACACAGGAAGTGAGCCATAGTGTTGCTATTGTTAATTACCAAGGACATGCACTCTGCAGTACAGCACTGCCCAGCACTGGCAAGATAAATGCTGAGGCAGCCACTAGAGAAAGAGACCAAGCACCTGAGTGGGCCCAGGAAGCCAGAGTAGGCTGCAAAGACTAGTTCTGGCATCCAAGGTCTTGCTTTAGCCTACCTCGTTCACCCAACCTCCCACTGCTCTTGATGGTCACTGGACCAACACAACCAGGGATTTTTCCTACTTTCATCATTCCCACCTCACCCCCTTCAAGTGCCTCTTCATCCAGGAAGCACCTCGACCAGCCCAACCCTTAAGAATTATATGGTCCCAAAAACAACAACAACAACAACAACAAAAAAATCAAGGAACTCCTATCATTTGCCACAATATGGATGGATCTTGTAGGCATTACATGAAGTGAAATAAGTCCGAAAAACAGAAAGACTGTATAATCTCACTTAAATGTGGAATCAAAAAACAAAAAACAAATGATAGAGAGATCAGATGTGTGGTTATCAGAGGGAGGTTGGAAGAGGAAATGAAGGAAGGTGGTCAGAAAACAAACTTCTGGTGAGAAGGTAAATAAGTAGTAGGGATGTTATTTACAACATGATGACTATAGCTAACACTCCTGCATGATACACTGGAAAGTTGTTAAGAGTAAATCCTAAGAGTTCTCATCACAGGGAGAAAATTGTTTTCCTTTTTTCTTTTTTCTTTTTATTGTATCTATATAAGAAGGTGGATGTTAGCTGAACCTATTGTGGAAATCACTTCACAGTATACATAAATCAAACCATCATGCTGTACACCTGAAACTTATACAATGATGTATGTTATTTTTCAATAAAACTGGAATCACAAGCCCCTTATCTCAGACAGAGTAAGTTCTACTTATTCTCAGACTGACTACAGAGACTCATCAAGACACATACGCAGTGGTATCCATACAGACTCTGAAAAGCACGTATGTTCTCATTTATACACACAGACACACATGCAACCTCAAGGCACAGTTCAGCCCTGGCCACAAACTCACAAATGTATTCTCCTACACACACAACACAATCTCACCAAGACACACGCAGCCCCCCCCCCCCATACACACATACCACAATGGCACATAAAAGCAATACACAGTAGTCACATACACAAACCTACAAATTCAGGTACATATACATATTTACATGCACACTCAGGCATGCCTATAGATCTCGTGCACACACACGTCTAACATCTAGGCACATAAACACCTGTGCATATAGACAGAGACACATTCTAGGCACACAAATTCAGACACACCATCAATGTTTATGTGCATAAGCATACATATACATGTATCCTTCAAGATACCCACACACATTCCTACACATCCTCCCAAACACACATGAACACATATGCAAAAAGACATTTAAAAAAAAACCTTTCCCCTCATACACACACATATATATGCTCTCATAGCACATTTCATTCATTCATAGATTCATTTATAGTATTAAAAAGTTGCTAAGGCAACTTCCTTGGGGCACCTCCCAAATTCAACCCCGTGTTACAGCTACTTGTGGAAGCTCAGCAAAATGCTCCAGTGGATCATTTCTCCCTTTAAGCTTGCACTTTGCGGACAGGAGGTGTGGGCCATCTGTCGCCCGCAAGCCCCCAGGACGCGGGGCTCAGGCTCCCTCATGTCGGTCCCTCACTGCCCAGGACCCACGGTCCCTCAGGGACGCGCTCCCAGAAGCCCACGGCGAGAGGCGCCCTCGCTCCCGCGGCCCCATCAACGGCCAGGGTGGGCCGCGGGCCGGCTGGGATGCGCGCGCGCACACGCGCGTCGGGGGCAGGCAGGGGATCCACCGGGGGGGCCCGCCCCGCGCCCCCGCCCCGCCCCCCGCCTGCCCCGCCGGCCCGCGCGCCCCGGCTGCCCGAGCTCCGCAGGCCCCCAGGCGGGGGCGGGGCTCCCCAGGCCCCTCCCCCCTTTCCCGTCTTTCCTCCTTCCTCCCCCCTCCCCGCGCCTGCCCGCCGTCGCCCTCGCCCCTCCCCCGCCGCGCCGGGCCGCCCGAGGCTGAGTCATCGCTGCGGCGCTGCGGGGCCGGCGGGCGAGCAGGTGGGGAGGGGGCGCGGCCCTCCGCGGGGCGGGCCTGGGAGGGGGCGCCCGCCGCGGGGCCGCGTGGGCAGGGGCGACGCTCCAGCCTCTGGAAGGGCCACGCGCAGGTGCAGTCCTAGAAGCGTGCGCCACTGGGACGGCATCCAGGCCGGGCACATCTGCCCTGCACCTGATCGTTACTTGACCCACAGAGCGTTGAGTGTTAAGCAGATGCCAGTACTTAAACCCCATGTGATATCTGGTAGGGGGACATCAGACTCCCAGCCCTTGAAAAATTACAATACACGGCAACACTGGGCCCATACTTCCCAGGACAATAGCCTGGTGCTGAGGGCGGCCGCCTGTTTTAGGGCAGTGCATCCTCTCTCGTTGGCCACAGTGCCCACGGTACCTTCCTATTTCACCCAGCAACCGAACTTCCTTGAGGCTACCTGCCAAGCCCTTGATCTAGTGATTCCCAGTCCGGTCCATCCTGCCCATTTCTCAGATGCCAGTGGGGAAGTGGAGATGGGAGTTTCCCAGAGTCACACAACACGTGGCCTTAAAGAGAACCCAGCCTGTTCTCACCCACTCATCTCTTCTGTCACAGCATCTTGCTTCCTTTGTAATACAGACTAAGAAAGGAAATTGTTTTGAACAAGATCTGGGGGTCAGAGAGGGCCCCAAATGCAAGATGATTTGGAGCAGTAGTTAACCAGGAGAAGGGTCAAACAGCTTTACTTTTATTCCTGGGTGAGGGCAGATTATACTAAGAAATTGAGCAAACACAGAGTGTATAGCAGCCCCTCCCTGGAGTTGATGGTACGTTCTCAGCCTTTCTCTTGGAGTCACAACAGAAGGCAGAACTGGAGCAGGTAGATGGATGGAGCAGTTGGCAATTCTGGCAAATTTGGTTATAATAAAGCTGTTTTCAAGTCGCTGGAGACATGGCCCATGAGACTGTGGTGTAAGGGTTGCAGGGTAAGGGTTGTTATTGCTTGGATTATTCTCTGGTGCTTCTCAGCCTGTGGTGTGTACGTGAGTCTTGTAAAATGCAGACTCCAAGTCAGTAGGACTGGGTTGGAACTTGAAAGCTTACATTTCTGACAAGTTTCCAGGTGATACCAATACCACAGGCCCCCACACCCCGCTCTGAGGGGCAAGGCTCCCGACTCCTGGTGCCTTCTAGTTTATTCCTGATGGTCATTGCTACATGGTTACCCAAAGGAGGGGCTCAGAATCCTGCAGACCTGGGCGTGGGTCCCTGCCCACCCCTGAGTAGCCAGGTCACATTGGGCAGGCTGCTCATCCTCTGTGTGCCTCAATTTTCTTATCTGTTTGATTGGAATCAAAGAATACTTACCTCCTTCGAAGGATACAAAAGGAAGAATGGACAGGACATGGGGCCCCAGCACATGGGGCTCATGGTAGGTGCTCTGTAAGGGTAGTTTATATTATTGTGCACTCTGGGGGTCTGCCCATTAGCAGTACACTCATCAGCAACATGGTCAGGGAGGGGGATACAGAAGACATTGCAGGATAAGAATCAGATCCCCTAACATGGCCTTTCAGGCCTTGCATGGTATGGTCACCACCCAGCACACCCTTTGCTACTCTTGCCCCCTTGTCCACACTTCAGCTGCCCTAACCACTTAGTAGGTCCTTCAGCTGTGGTACATTTTCCCCTTGGAGGCCCCCCATACTTCTACCTCCCTGGCCCCTTTTTATCCTTCAGTCTCAGGTCCTATATTCTTCCTTGGAGATACCCACCTTGATTTAGAGAGTATATTCTGTTTGAAAGGGAAAGCAGGGACATCTCTTGAGGCCACATCTATAGAGGGAGTCACCATTCTTACTTAGAGTCTACATTTATTTAGAGCAGCTTTTGGGGAGGAGGGCTGGGGCATCAGAGAAACTAGACACTGCCCTTGCCTTTCTGCAAATTAGAAAAGGGCACAGCTTGGGCAAGCCAGCAGGAAGCAGATTTCAGCTTTCGCCTGCCCTCTCAGCTGGTTACCTTTGTGCAGTATACAGACTGTGCAACCTTATGTGGCAGCCCCGGTGCTAATATTTCCCCCAAGTTGCCTCATGACCTGCTTAATCCTCCTGCCTGGATTAAGCTCCTTTTATAAACTTTCTTAACTCCATAAAACTCATTGCAACTGGAATTAGCTATCTTGGGAATGATTTATTTAAACTCCGTCCCCTGCAGTAGACTCTATATTCCATCAAGGCAGAGTCTATCCATCTTGTTCTAAGCTGTATTCTTAGCCTGGTGCCTGCAACCAAGCAGGTGCTCCTTAAATATTTGTCCAATATTCCAGAAGCTCATTGTCTACCAGGGGAAGACTGAAATAGCTATGGCATGAGATGGGCAGGCACAGAACTAAGTGATTGGTGCAGCCCCAAGGAGGAGATGTCCCTTCTAGCTAGGGTCACTCAGGGATGCTCACCGAAGAGGTGGTGCTTTGGCTGGGCCGAAGAGCACAGGTGGAGTTCACCAGACCCAGCTGAGTGGGAGGGTGTTCTTGGAAGTGGAACCAGCAAAAGCAAAGGTACAGAGGGAGAAAAGTTCAATGTGTTCCTATGAGAAGTCACAGATTACGGTCAGCAGACTGGCCAAATGTGTTTTGTGAATTAGCTGCCAATATTAAAAAAAAAAAAATCTGGAGATTTTACATAAAGATCCAGATTTCTTGATTTCCTTTGGAAAAAAAAAAATGGAAGTAACCACCAAGGAACAATTGACTGGCACTGAAAAGTGACAGTCCTTCTAGAAAGTCTGTGCTTGCTTGAGTTTGCCACAGTCACCACCTTTCCTGGCTGTGTTCTTCCACCCGGTTCTCCTTGCTCATTACTGCTCCTTCCCGGTTTGCTGTGCAGCTGGCTGGCAGGCCATTTGACTGACCCATGGGAGATGTAAGGGAAGTTAGTTCCCTTACAGCTGGTACAGGGACTTAAATGCCAGACTAAGGAAGCCAACAAATACCCACCCTGAAGGAAATGAGGAGCCACCGAAGGTTTCTGAGCTGTAAACCTTTACTGTAAATTACAGTAAAGCTGTGGGGGACTCCAAGAAGGTCCTCATGGCCTGTAAAGAGGCATGATAACCCAAAGTGAGGGAGCACAGATGCCCTGTTTTTGTTTTTGTTTTTAAATTGGTAAATAGCAGGCTTCCTCAGCTAAGTAAGTAAGCTGGGGATTTGGGGGTCTTCTCTAGCTCCCCAGAGCACAGCCCGCAGCTGCCCTGGCCAAGCCAGGCCTGACTACAGAAGCAGGAACTCTGGGCCAGGATGGCTGGTGAAATTCTGGAAGCTGAAGGAGTGGGGAGCCCTGCATGGGACTTTCAAAGAAAATAAAACATGGGCTGACCCATGGTTGGGGAACAGGGTGCTTTCTAAAGGCAGAATTTTCATCTTAAAGGTTTCTGATTACTCACACCTGGGTGACCTCTAACTTGCTCCAGCCTAGCCTTGAATATTTTCAAATACATTATTTTTCTTTAAAAAACATTGTAGTTTTCTTTAAAAATCATCCTTCTGTTTGTGAAAATAGTATACTTATTAGAAAAAGGGAAATATGGAAAAATAGAGATGAAGACAATAGTTATCAGTAACCCTACCACCCAGAGGTAACTGTTAACATGTTGGTGGATTTCCTTACCTTTCTTTCTTTTTGTTTTCAGTGTATCTATACTTTTTAAAATGAAGTAGGGGCCACATTTCAAATACAATTCTTTTCTTTTTTAATTTTATTTATTGGGGATCCCTGGGTGGCTCAGCGGTTTAGCGCCTGCCTTTGGCCCAGGGCACTCTTGGAATCCCGGGATCGAGTCCTGCATTGGGCTCCCTGCATGGAGCCTGCTTCTCCCTATAAAATCCATAAATAAATTCATAATACAGAAGTAAACATTATATGTTGGCATCATTTTTCCAGGTTATTAAATATGCTTTGAAAAACACTTTGTATGTTTGTTTCCTTTCATTCTCAAAGTGGTCAGGAATCTGAATTTTTTCATCTTTCAAAACAGATATAAGAGGGATTATTTACCCCTTTGACAGAGGATACTGAATCACAAAGATGAAGTGATTTACCCAAGTGAGTAGCTGGGGAGGTAGGGGTGGGAAGGGGGGGTTCCTGAAGTACAGTCCTTAGGCCTTCTAATTTGGTGCTGTGGGGAAGGGGGTACACAGGATGCTCTTCCCCAGCCCAGTCTTAGATCATGTCAGCTGTGCTTTAAATACTGGAAATCAAGGAAGGCTTTAAATTGAGTGCAGTTAATCTGGGTGGACTTTGTGGAGGAGGCAAGTTTTATTTCAGATCTGGAAAGTCTGTCCAATTTGTACATAGGTAAATTAGTGGCAGGCACTCAAGCCTCCAGACTCCCAGGTTAATAATAATAACTAGCCTTTAGCATGTGGCAAGTGCCTTACTCAGTCCTTAAATGCTTACTTATATTATTTAGTCCTCACCCCAAACCCTAGAAGCACTGTTATTTTCACCAATTTAAAAATGAAAAAACAGAAGCACAGAGAGGAGAAGTGACCAGCTTAAGGTTGCACAGCTAGTGAGTGAGGGCAGAGATCTGAACCAGGCAGCCTGGCCCCAGAGCAGTTCCTGTCGCTCCTTCTATGCACCCTCCCTGCCTGGGCTGAAGGATGGACAGCAAGGGCCCAGAAATCGGGGAGTCCTCAACTCCGACTGGGGGGGATGTGGGATACGGGATAACCCGCTGAGGGCTGTGTGACAAGAACCAACTGGGTAGGATGCCCAGAGCCGCCGCTTCCACAGCCACCCCGTCCCTCCGAGAGGATTCCCAAAGTGGGAAAATATAAATTTTAAAAAGTGAAAGATTCTCCAGAGTATTCAGCATTCTAGTGGCTAGTCCAAAACAGTTGTGTCTTGGTCCTTCCTTGATTCTGAAATAGACTCCTTCCTGAAGGAATAGCAGACTTGGAATTAAGACATGACACAACTCTAGTCCTGCCTCTGCCAAGATCTGACTGTGATCTTGGGCCAGTCACTTCCCCTCTCTGGATCTCGGAGGGAAAGGCTGGTCCTTGCTTCTCACATCTCACCACGATGTGGGGCCCACGGGGTCCCATGGCTGTGTGCCGTAGGAAGGCTGCTGGTGTCCCATGGAACCCAGCCCACCCTGACCCTAAATGCTTTCTCCTTAGCTCCCACCAGGCCTCCAGATGCCTAGGAAAGTAAGAATCGGCGCACAGGTCTGGAATCAGCACACTTGAATTCCTCCCACCATCTCTGTTCACCAGGTCCCACTCTCCTGAAGGGATGCCTGGCTTTCCCCCTGATAGCTCATCCCAGCAGTTGTCCACTCACCCTTCACAGACCGAGTTCAAGGTGCACTGCTTTGCTGCCCAAACCAGGAAACCTTCACTTGCTCCCCACTGCCACTGAAATAACATCCAAACTCAGAATGACAGAGAAGGCCTGTCTCCACTTGCTCCCAACTCCTTTGCTCTGTCCCCTTAACATAGAGCTTAGTGATTTTTAAATGCAGAGGCTCAGGAGTCAAGCAACCAGATTCAAATCCTGAGTCTGCCTGTTTCTAGCTAGGTAACCCTTAGACAAGTTACCACATATCACTCAACCTTGACTCCACACCCTTAGAATGGGGGTGGTAGCACCTATTCTAAAAGACTGTGTGAAGAATTAAATGAGTCACTTAGCAGGGTTCCTGGAACACAGTAAATTTGCCCTAAGTGCTTGGTGTTGTTAAAACAATTCTCAAACACATTTGGTTACCACCTCCTACTTCCTAAAGCCTGTCATTCTCTTTCCCAACACTGTACCTCCATGTATATCTGGAAAACCCTTCCTCTTCCCTCTTCTCCATCCAGTAGGCTCCTACACATCCTTTAAAGTCCTATTCAAATGTCATGGTGAAGACTTTACCATCCTTTCCAGTTCCTTCTCTGTCTGCCTGTTACTACTTAACCCAGGGACCACACAGCATCGCCAATGTTGGGACAACCAGCATTTCATGCTTCCTGCTAGGATGCAGCGGACTCCACAGCTCCACCTATTTTGGTTCTTGCCAAAAACGTTAAGCCCAAATCTAATCAGGTCTTTAAAGCTAGCTTCCATTTACAGGAATTTCAGGGGTAGAAGAACACATTAAACAATACTCAGAAAATCAGCCAGACAAATCCAGAATGTAGGACAGCTTAGAAGAACTGGCATGATCTCTTCTTAAAAGTCAATGTCATGAAAACAAAACCAAAAGCAATGGGAGAGGAGGTTCTAGATTTAAAGAGATTTAAGAGTCTTTTTTTTTTTTTTTTTAAGATTTTATTTATTTATCCATGAGAGACAGGCAGAGGAAGAGACAGGCTCCCTACAGGAAGCCCGAAGCAGGACTCCATGCCAGGTACCCAGGATCATGACCTGAGCCAAAGGCAGGCGCTCAACCACTGAGCTACTCAGGTGCCCCAAGGTTTAAGAGTCTTAATAACTAAATATAAGATGTGATTCTTGATTGTACTTGTTTTTTTAAAAAATGCTGTTAAGGGCAGTCTGGGTGGCTCAGCGGTTTAGCGCCGCCTTCAGTCCAGGGTGTGATCCTGGAGACCCAGGATCAAAAACCCAAGTCGGGCTTCCTGCATGGAGCCTGTTTCTCCCTCTGCCTGTGTCTCTGCCTCTCTCTGTCTCTCATGAATAAATAAATAAAATCTTTAAAAATTAAAAAAAAATTAAAATAAAAAGCTGTTAAGACCATGTTTTTAGACAATGGAGGAAATTGGACTATGAACTGGGTATTAGATGATGTAAGAAAATTATTATTGATTTTGTGAGTTAAGTGTATTATCCTTATGGAGGAGAATTCTTATATTTTTGGAAATGCATGCTGAAAATTTTCTTTTAAAGACTTTATTTATTCATTCATGAGAGACATAGAAAGAGAGAGGCAGAGACATAGGCAGAGGGAGAAGCAGGCCCCCCACAGGGAGCTCCATACGGGACCCTATCCCGGGTCCCCAGGATCACACCCTGGGCCGAAGGCGTGCCAAACCGCTGAGCCACCCGGGCTGCCCCATGCTGAAATGTTTAGGGCTCAAGTGCTGGGATATCTATAAACTTTAAAATGTTTTAGCCACAAATGTAACATATAGTGAGATGAATTAATATGGTGACATGTTTATAATGGTTGAATCTGTGATCAATATATAGGTATTCAGTTTACAATCCTTTCTACTTTTCTGATATTTCAACATTTTCATAATAAAAAGATTTTTTTTACTGAGATATAATTGGCATATAACATTATATTAGTTTCAGGTGTACGACCAATAATTTGATCTATGGATAAATTATAAAATGGTCATCACAATAAGTGACCACACATGGTTATAATTTTTTTCCTTATGATGAGAACTTTTAAGATATACTCTCTTAGCAACTTTCAAATGTATGATACTATAACTATGTCACCATGCTGTATGGTATATCCTCAGGACTTAACTTATTTTATAGAAGGGTTTTTTAAATGCTACTTCTTCTGGGCTCCCATGGCAAGTTTTTGGACCTTCATTAAAACACAAATAATAATATATGGAGGTGTTGTATGCTAATGGTCTTGCCATTCAGATGACAGATTATGAACTCCCGGGGGTAGGATCTAGATCAACTAGATTTCTAGTTGATTTCTAGTATTTCTCTAGCAGCACCAAACTTATAATACTCAGTAAACATTTGTTGAGTGAATGAAGACAGTACCATTACTGTAGTGTATGATTCATCGGTAAACTTATTCTTAGGAATTTCCAGAATGAAAAATGGTAATGGTAATGATAAACTTTTGTCAAGCACTAAATATGTACCAGGTTTGGTGCTAAGCCCCTAATTTTGTTTGTCATGGATTTTTTGTGTTAACTTTGTTTTTTAAAAAATTGCATTTGAGTATTATTTATCTAGGTTGCTAAGTTTTGGGGGGGCTTTCTTTATTTTAGAACTGGAGCCAAGTGACGGCACCCTGATATGGGCCCCATAAAAGAGGTTTTTTTGGCACATGGCTGAGTAATGCCCCATTGCCCTCTGGGAAACCTTCCAGATCCTATCACTTTATTTGTCTGACAGAATTGACGTTTGTTTGGCCTCACTGTAACATTGCTCTTGTCATCTGACCTGAAGAGAGGTTTGCAATCTGCAGTGCATATTTATTTTGCCGCCCCAGCAACATTCTCCCTTCTCTGGCAACAACAACCCTATATTGCTCGGGGACCCTCCCCTCCCCTTCTGTGGAGCAGACTCCAATGGGTGGCTCACAGGTGGGCATGTGACTCAGCTCTGCCAATCTGAGCTTTGCAACCCTGGCCACAGTGATCACTTTGGAGAGGTCATGTGACTCGATTATAGCCAAGGAGACTCCATTCTGGGGGTTTGATCTGAACTTTGGGGAAGAGACACTTTCTCTTTTCTGTGGGAGCTGAGACAGGCTGTAAGCCACCGTGGGGGCTCAGCCTCTTTGAGACTGGAGTTCACACAGAAGGCAGGATAGGGTGACAGAGTCTGGGAGGAGACATCCTCATAGTGTTTGAGCTCCTGGATGCAGTTGTACAACAGAGCAAGTCTGCACTCTGGACTTAAGGGCTATGGGGGCCAACTTTGTCCAAGTCAATTTGAGGTCTTTCTATCACCTAGATGATTCACTCCCTCTTGCCCTGCAATCTGGCCAGGTTGGTCCCAGGAGATGCCTTGGGGAAGCCCAGCATCTATCACTAGACTTGTGCCCTGACATTCTCCATCCAAGGTGCCTTCATCCCTGGGCAGCCTTGGAAGGCAGAGGATTGATAGCAACCACAGTAACTCCACATAGCATTCCTGAGCACTGGTACACTGTCAGGTCCTATAGTAAATATTTACACATCTATTTACTTCTTGTGTCCTATAACAATTCTACAAAGTAGATTCCATGAACTCCAGGCTGAAATCATCCATCTACTCCCAGGCCAACTGTTCCAAATCACCAAGTAGAGGTAAAAGAAAAGGCCCTAGTTAACCAACAGACAAGCCTGCTTCCCATTCCATCTTTGTCTCTTGTAAATGGGTAGACTTTCTAGGAGGCAGACTCTTTCTAAGAACAGCTGAGCCTGGGTATTAGCAAACCCCTCCCTCCTCACTTTCCCATAACACTGTCAGCATCTTGAAGTAAATGGCCTAATGGCAGCTTCCTTTGTCCTGGTCATGGGCTCAGCACCTGCAGCAGCGTAGGCCTTCAAGATTGGCGGGTGGGTGGGTTGACCCACTGCCGTGGCCATCTTTGCCATCTGTGTTCCTTTATTCATTCAACAAACATTCACTGAATGCCAGGTACATGCCAGATCCCATTCTAAGCACCAGGGATACAATAGTGGACAACGCTGGGGGCACTCTTTGCCCCTGGATTACTGACAGTCTTGTCAGGGAGGCATGCATTAAACAAATAATTGTACATGCAGTTATTTAATTACAAGCACAATAAGTGCCGAGAGGGAACAGTTTGGGTTGTTAGGATTGTTATGATAGAGCACTAGTTGTAGCACTGGTTTGGTGCTGAGTGCTGGGCAGAGTGGGGAACCGGATACAGCCCCTGCCCACAAGGATATCACTGTGCACAACCACACCATCTGACAGGCTGTGCCTCCAGCTTGCAGCCTGCGAGCAGTTGCAGAATGACAGGTTTGATGTCTTCTTGAAAGAACAACTTCACTCTTGCTTCCACAGGAGAACCAAATATATTTAACTGGTTCCATTCATCTCACATTGGTCTTACTGTGTCTTTCTCTGATCCTCAATGGTTTTTACTCTGTAGGGTTGGGGAAATTGGGACCAGGGGTCACTGAGCCAACTGAGAATGTTCTGTTGGGCTCTATAAAAATAGGGTCTTGGGTGAGAAATACACATGGTTTCCGTGAAAGGAGAAGGCATCAGGAAAGAGAAGGAACTGGATATTGAAACTCCCTGGGCTCCGTGGTTCCAGCAAGCTAGAGACAGGAACTCAGCTTTGAGGGCAGGCCTTTTGTGATATTTCTGGCTGCCTGGCCCCGAGGGTGCAGACCAGAGTGTGGTGCCTGGCTCGCCACAGGGAACTTTCTGGATGGCTTTATTATTCAGAGCATGTGATGCTTTGGCTTCAGCAGCCTGAGGCAGTCAGGGATTCTGCAGAGCTGGGAATGGGGTTCTCACCAGCAGAGGTGAGTGTGCCTGTGCGTTCAGACCTAGTAGATCTGGCCTGGTCATTTTTAAAGCCAGCTTCTTTGTGGGATAAAATGGTTAAAATCACTGTGATAGCAGGGGGAGAAATGAAAAGGAAGGAGTGGCCTCTGACTCTATCCCCCAATGGACTGAAGCACTCTGAGGGCAGGAAATGCAGTCAATTCTTGTTTATATCTCTAAGCCTGACACCCTGGGATAGAAGTCTTGCATCGTCAGCATCATAGCTCCCATATACTGAGGACTTACTATATGCTAGGCATTAATTAGTTCATCTAATCATGACAACAACCCCATGATGTTGGTTCCACCATTCTCATTTTACAAGGAACTGGGGGGCTCCAGGTGGTGGACCAGGAGCTATGCAGATTTAACCATTTGAGAGCAACACAGAATGTAGCATTTTGTCCTTTTCCTAAAGTCTTTCCTAATATCAATAACAGTAAAGGTAAATAAACTATCCACTGAGGTCTGACTCCTTTACAGTCACAGGGTCAAGTGCTTTATGTATATCATTTCATTTAATTCTCATATCAACCTATGAAGTATTGCTATACTTCAGAGGAAAGAGAATAACTTGGCTAAAATCACAATTAATAAGTTACAGAGTCAAGATTCAGCTTAAGGATGTATGGCTCCAAGATCTAATTCTGCTGAGCATCAGAGACCTCTTTCAATTCTTGGTTCCCCCATAAACCAACCAGGAGCCTTGGCAAGTCAATTAGCTTCTCTGGGCCTCATTTTCCACATCTATGAAATGGGTAAGTTGGGCTCAATGATATGTCAGGGTCAACCCCCCCTCTACCTCTGATATCTAGACTTTAAAGCCCTTGAGGGACATCACGTCTGTATCCCCAGCATTCAGGAAAGCGCTTGGCCCAGAGTGGGTACCAGGTCGACATATATTGAGCTAAATCTATCCTGATGGGGCCCTGGCTCCTATCTCCACATGTATTTGCCATTTCCAATCTCTACATTTCCTTAGCCTCCCCCCACCTCTTGTGGTCCAAAGATACCAGAAATTATCCATTTTGGTTGTTTTCTATTTTTCCTATTTAAAAAATGCTTCTATATTTCACTTAATGGATTAAAGTTTCTCTTGAGTATAGATCTGGATGGGGAATTTTTGGATCATGAGGCATACACAAATCACTATCAAAAATTGCAGGAATTTACATCCCCACCAGCTGTGAGATTTACATTTTCCCTATATCCATTACAAACTTCGAGTTTGTCAGATTTTAAAAATTTTGTCAGTTCGTTGAGTGTGAAATGGTATAAATATATTTTAACTTTTCAGAGTGGAAATTTTCAAGTATTTACAAAATAACGGAGAGAATAGAGTAATGAATTTCTCTGTACCTGTCATCCACCATCCAACCCCTCTCCAATTTTGTTTCCTTTAGATTTCACCACCCATTATTTTTAACCAAATCTGAGATATCATTCCATTTCATTTCTAAATATTTCAGCAAATGTCTCTGAAAGATAAGGACTCCTCCTTTTAAACACAACCACAGGGCAGCCCAGGTGGCTCAGCAGTTTAGCGCTGCCTTCGGCCCAGGGAGTGATCCTGGAGACCCGGGGATCGAGTCCCACGTCGGACTCCCTGCATGGAGCCTGCTTCTCCCTCTGCCTGGGTCTCTGCCTCTCTCTCTGTCTCTCATGAATAAATAAATAAAATCTTTTTAAAAAAGATCCTCAACTTAAAAAAAAAAACAAAACACACAACCACAATGTATCATCAACTATCTCCAAATCTCAACAATAATTCCTTCATATTATCAAATATTCAGGTCAGTGTTCACATTTACCCAATTATCCCATAATTTTTTAAATAACTGCTTGAATTAAGGGGCGACTGGGTGGTTTAGTCAGCTAAGCGCCTTTGGCTCAGGTCATGATATCAGGTTCCTAGGATTGAGCCCCGCGTCAGGCCCCCTGTGCAGTAGGGAGTCTGCTTCTGCCTCTGCCTCTGCCTCTGCCTCTGCCTCTGCCACTCACTTGTGCTCTCTCTCTCTCTCTCAAATAAATAAATACAATCTTAAAAAAATAATGCTTCAATTAAGATTCAAATAAGGTCCATACAATGTGATTGGCTAATATTTCTTAAGTTTCTTTTAATCTAGAGGTACCTCCCTCTCTGTTTTTAATATCTTGACATTCATTTGTTAAAGAAATCGGGTTGATTTTCCTATTAGACTTTCCCCCAGTTTGGGTTTTGCTTATTGTGTCTCCATGGTGTCATTTCATGTGTTCCACAGTCCCTGTGTTTCCTATAAACTGGTAGTGGGGTCAAGAACAGAGGTTGGCAAACTATGGTCCATGGACCAAATCTAGCATCTACCCTTGTGAACAGGATTGTGTTGGAACACAGCTCCATTCATTTGTTTAGCTATTGTTCACGGTTGCCTTTTGTGCTCTAACAGCAAAGTAGTTGCCGCAGAGGCCAAACACTGTAGCCTATAAAAGCTTGCCCATTGGAGACAAAGTTTGCCAACACCTATTCCAAAGGCTTGATCAGACTCCTGCTTGATTCTTGGGGCATGATTTCTCCATAGGATGTGGTGATTCATTCTACCAAGGGGCCCATTATGTCTACTTGTTTCTCTCTCTCTCTTTTTTTTAAGATTTTATTTATTTATTCATGAGCAACACAGAAAGAGAGGCAGAGACATAGGCAGAGGGAGAAGCAGGCTCCTCACAAGTAGCCCAATGTGGGACTCGATCCCAGAACTCTGGGACCATGCCCCGAGCCTAAGACAGACGCTCAACTGCTGAGCCACTCAGGTATTCCCACTTTTTTTTTTTAAGATTTTATTTATTTATTCATGAGAGACACACAGAGAGAGGCAGAGACATAAAGGAAGAAGCAGACTCCCTGCAGGGAGCCCGATGTAGTACTTGATCCCAGGACCCTGAGATCATGCCAAAGGCAGATGCCCAACCACTGAGCAACCCCAGCGCCCTTGTTTCTCTTTTTGTATTACCAGTTAGATCAACTAATCCATAAGGAGTTGCAAAATGGTGATATTCCAGTTAATCCTTCTTCATTCCTGTTTCATTTTATTTGTTGGAAAGCTTACATAAAAAGCACCTTCCTTTCATCTATTCTGGTTGCCTCAGGCACAGTTCGTACAGGAAAGACAAAATAAATGTTTGTCTCCCTTTTTTTATTTACCACTTTTCAAAATAATGAGTTGATTTCCTACTATCTTTCAAAGATGATCACTGAAGTTTTTTATTTTAAAAAAATCATTATGAATTCATGGATTTAAATATGTTTAATGTTATCTATTCATTGCAGTTATTTTCTTGACTGATGCTGAAATCATCTGGCCTTTGGCAAATAAGAGTCTCTTCAGGTTGTTTCCTGAGCCCCTTTGCCATGACTCTGGTTTCCTTCATTTGTGGCATTAAAAGTCTATGTACATGTTGTACATTTTCCACTCCAGAGCTGGAATCAGCTATTTATTTTGTGAGGAGCCTGGGATCCTTTAAATGTAAAATCATATTTTGAGACTACAGTCTGGACCCTAAAGGTGCTCATTCAAGGGTTGATTGTTATTTCTAGACCTGACAACAATAGGCAGAGCCAGGGAATATGGTGTTTGTTTTCAGATCAGCTGCATCAAAAATTCACACTGGAACTTCTGACTTAAATCCAGGATTATAAAATTTTTACTTAACCCCTTTTGTCTTTCATTTGTATTTCCTTTCTCTCACATTAAAAGTCCTGGTTCCCAATACCACCACCATGAAATTCACTTGCTTTACCCTACACTACTTACCAACAGTTTCAGAATAACAATCCCAGTGTTACCATCAACAACATGATGACTGACAACAGAGAGCCCTTTTAAAAAATCAGAGTAAAAATTCTGAAAATGACAGTGGAAAGGAATTGAACAGGAAAGGTCTGTTCTGACCTTATGTCACAATAGGGCAGTTTACATTGCTGCTGCTCTTTTTTAGCACTATATTTTGTTGGTCAGGATTTGGTTCTTCAATGTAGGAAACTCCTAAAATCATAGCCCCTGCCCTTTGGGAATTTACACATGTCTACAGAGTGGAAGAAACATGAGGTCAAAGCAGTGTAGGCTTGTGCAATGATTGTTTTACTGGTAACTCAAGTGCTGATGAACTCCAGACTTCAGTTTCCCTCCATAATGAATGAGGATAAAGAAGGGAAGGAGAAATTTGCAAGAGGGGATCTTGGGCAAGCCATTGCTCTGAATCATTTCCTTATCTATTAAAAAGGAGTATAAGGATTGGACTATATTCTAGCCACAGGCAGCTTTCTTTCTATTCTCCAAATACCCCTACCTCAGGGCCTTTGCACTTATAGTTCTCCGTTCCTGGAAGATTCTTGCTCCAGCTCCTCTAATGACTGGTTTTTCTAATGGCTGGTTATTCAAGCCTCAGCTTCAATATCACCTCATCAGAGAGGGCCTTAGCGACCACATAATCTAAACTAGCCTCCCCCCATTACTTTATCATATCAGCCTATTTCATTTCTTTAGGGTACTTTTACCTATCTAATCTGTTTACTGATGTTTGTCTTTCCTCTTTCTAGAATGCAAACTCAATAAGGTCCTTGACTTTCCTGTTCACCGATGTAGCCCTAGGATTTAAAATAGGTGTGGCACATAATAGTTGCTGAATAACAATGCCTGCAGAATGAAGGAATGGCTGCTAGATGCATGGATGAGCTAGATCATCTCCTAAGTCCTTTTTAGCTCTAAGTCTATGATACACTCAACAAATTGAGTGTAGACTCACCTACAAGCAAGACTGTACCATCTTACAGATGTGGAAACTGAGGCAGTGAGTGGCTTGCCAAAGGCCTTATAGAGAGGGAGGTGATTTGGTCCAGGAGCAGTGGGTGGAAGTCAAAAGCAGGAGACTCAGGTTTGAATCCTCACACCGCCCTACTCTGTCAACCTTCTTTCCAAGAGCTGCGTGAGTTGGACATTTCATATCTCCAAGGACAGTTTCTCCATGGACAGAGAAGACATACAAATAACTCTGGTCTAGGGTTATGTAGAGATAGTGAAGCTTTGTGAACTGAGCGGCGTTAGGCAGTCTGCAGAATGTTTGCCCTTTCTCTCCCTCCAGCTGGTCCTGTGGTTGGGGTGGGGATAAGGAAGGAAGCCCAGGAAGGAAGGGCTGTCTGTGAAGGAAGGGAGAGCCAGCTGGTTGCCACAGTTTTGTTTTCTCACCTGAGTCCCCAGCCCTCCCCTAGCCTGGCTTTTCTCACCTGCTCAGGTAAAGAGGTAGGGGGAGCCTTGCTCAGCCAATGAACTGTAGTCATTCTCTTAAAGGCACCCAGCAGCTGGCAGGAAAACCAGCCATGCCACCTGGAGAGCTCCCCAGTGGGGGCCAGAGGCAGCTGTTCAAGCTAGATGAAATTAAGCCCTCCGTGGCCACTTCGTGACCCCAGGGCCTGGTCATTTTATGTCCTGGAGGGTGCTTTCTTCAGAGGCCTCTTTCACCTTGCCCAGAGCTGGCTTTCCAGGAGGCTCCCATGCCTAGCTGCCCTGGCAGACGCCCAGGGAGGAAAGACAGCGTGGCCTTGGCAACTGCCCGCCAGGAAGGAGCCCACAGGTGCAAGGGAGAAGCCATTTCCCTGTCCTGACCCTTTTCAGCAGCCCTGGTGAGTACTGACAATCTGGGTTTCTTGAAGCTCAGCACTGCAGGGTCTGGTAAAAAGATGCTTCTCCTGAGGGGCAGAAACTTTGGGTGCTGGTTTCAGCTCCGCTGTGTGACCTTGACAAGTCACTGCAGCTTTCTGAGCCTCATGTTCTCCATCTGGGAAAATGAGTTTAAATTTCCATGTCAGCTTTCTCCTTCTCTTATTTTTCCATCACACCCCTTGTTTTGAAAGACTTTTGTCTGCCGAGCTGTACCTGTTACATAATGTCATTAACTGTTTTTCCCCTTCTTTGTGAATTGGGACCCCATAATAGCCAATCATTGTTTTCTGGTCAGCAGGAACAAACTGCCATGAAACATCGAGCTGATGTAAGTTAAACCAAAAGTAAAGAAATGTGCTGTTTTAAGCAGCCTGTGCGAGCTTATCTAGAGTCAATATTTGCTTTTCATTTGGTCTTTTGAAATATGAGAAATAGGGCAATTTTCAGAGGATGGGGATCCTAGGTGGGAGCCCCTAGATCTAGCTAGCATGGATCATAAGCATACCAGGCAGAAATACCACCTTCACAACCTAGGCCTGGCTTGGGTCTCTACAATACATAGGTTGCATTCTCTCTCTCTCTTTTTTTTGTAAGATTTTATTTACTTATTCATGAGAGACAGAGAGAGAGGCAGAGACATAGAGAGAGAAGCAGACTCCTCACAGGGAGCCTAATGTGGGACTCCATCCCAGGACCCCGGGATCACACCCTGAGCTGAATGCAAATGCTCAACTGCTGAGCTTACCGAGGTGTCTCATGGGCTGCATTCTTGAAAGTGGGATCCTGTGACCTGAAAACTTCCTATTTGGGGCTAGACTGCTCCTTGAAGACCTCACACTGGGTTCATCCACTGCTCTGCCTGAGGTTAGACAACCCTGGATGGGGGAAACTGAGAGGTCCCTCAGTCTTCCACCATGGGTTGACCATGGGGTGATGGAAACAGATGCACGTGAGCACAGGGTTTGGAGTCCAGGAGCATATGGCAGACACAGCTTGTGCTGGGAATCAGGGCACAGGACTAATCTGCATTGACTAGCTCTGTAACCTCAGGCAAATTGCCTAACCTCTTTGAACCTCAGTTTTCCCAGCTATAAAATGGGGATTATAATCTTGGCAATGCTTGCTTCCCCAGATTATTCTTAGGGCCAAATAAAATAGTGTACATCTTGGAAGCTCAGAGTCCACAGATTTTAAAATGCTTCCCAAATTCAAATATGGAAACAAAAAACCCCACAGACATGCATCTTAGTATTGACAAAATAGAGTAATGGCTGTTTTATAAAACGTGACCTCCATGATAAAGAATTATTCTAATTATGATGGGATTATGGTTGCTCATTAAGTTCTCTTCCTTTTTTTTACAATACCATTTATTGGGACTTTTTTGAAATACAGACTCATATAAACAAAAAGCAGGGGAAACAGCTCACTGAGTCATGGTATTTTCTAATGGAACTGAAACCCAGGCTGGGAATGTGGCCCTCATGTATGAGGCAGTATAATATGTGGCTGGCGTCAGACAACCTTGAGTTCAAACACAGACTTTGAGACCTCCTGGTGACCTTGGGTGTAAGTCACTGTTCTCTGCTTCAATGTCTTCTAAATTCTAAAATGAGGTGGGAGTGGAGAAATAGCAAAAGTGTTGGCTGGCTAAGTGGTAGTGGTAGTGTTGTTAAGTTGGGGTTCAGCTTAGGGCAGGGACTCAGAACCCACATACTTGTTCTGTTAGAGGAGCCCCGATCAGGAGGGCACCTGATCCTTAGAGTGGATTGGATAAACTGATTCAGAGCTAGACATTTCGGTCTGTCTCCCCATCCATAAAATGGAGTCCCTCATAGCCCTGCCATCATCTGGGGTGGCAAGAGACTTCTGGAGACAATGGATGAGCAGGTCTTTGGAACCTGTCCATTCCCCTGAATCCAGAGGGCTGTTGTTGCTTCTTGCTTCGGGGGTCTGGTCAAGATCCCAAGCCCCTTCTATTCAGTCATTTAAGCTTCTTTACCCTGTCCCTTCTCCCATTGCTCCCTGCTAAGCAAATCAGTCTCAGGGAATGCTGGTTCAAGGGTCTTGGTGGTACCTCCTTTCCCAGAATGAGTGGAGTGAGAGCTAGAACGGAAGTTTCCCGGGAATGGGAAAGGCAGCCCTTCTTGCCTAGGCTTTGGGCAGATGGTGGGCAAGAGCATGTGTGTGCATGTGTGTTTGAGCACATGAGCTAACAAAATTCAAGTTGAAAAATTCTAATGCTGTGAAGGCTCCCAATAGGTCATGTTAGCCAACCCCCTGCAGTGTGTAGGCCTCTCTTCTAAACAACATGAGAAGGTTGTGGCTGCACCCCAGGGGAGCCTCTTAAACATCCTTCCTAGGTAACCAAACTTGGCATCTCCAAATCCTCCCAAGGGGGTATGCAAGCTATGTGTGAGCACGTTTGAGGGCTTTGCATGTCTATGTTAGAGTTCTACAGACACTGAGCACCGATACCTCGCAGGAAAATAAGCTTGAGGTGGATGCACTGGGGTGTCTTGGGGTGGGTGTTCATCAGACCACTGTGAAGTTCAGAGGCACTTTGCGGGGAGGGGCTACATCTACGGAGCACCTACTATGAGCAAATGATTGTGCTGTTTTCATTACTTTGCTTAATCTGCACAGTAGTCCATTTTAGTGTTCAATTCCCATTTTACAGATGAAAACTCCAAGGCTCAGAGAGCTTACAGATCTTGGGTGAGACTGCTTAACTAACAAATGGCAGAAGCATGATTCAGATCTTTATACAGCTGAATTCACAGCAGGGGCTTTTACTTGTTCTACTAGAAGTTGCAAATCAGACCAAATACTAAAGTCCCCAGATCCAATTTGTTTGGTCTACACAGTGTTTTGTTTTGTTTTAACCTATTAAAATTTAGATGTCAGCATTTGAAAATGGGGCTGTTTAATATAAAAATCTCAATTCTGACTTCTCTTTAAAAATCAGGAGAACGTGGCAGGATAAGTTCACACCCTCCCATGCCAACCATCAACTTAAACTGATAATCAGCTGCTGCCTTTAAACAGAACATGTGACCTCTAGTTGGCCACAGTTCCCATCACTCCCTACTATCTACCCAACGCACTCTCATTTGTGATACCAGCCTGATCACACAGGTCTGCAGAGACCCAGAACTTGGTCCTAGCACTTGTACTGGCTGTGACCTTAAGTAAGTTACAACACTTGTCTGGGCTTTAGCTGTCCCCTGGGATAGTTAATGCTCTGAAATAACTTTCTAAGTATTTTTTTTTTTTTTTTTGTGCTGTTTGGGAGAGAAACCATTAGTCTCTAGCATATCCACGTCTTGACCACCTGGCTGTGCATGATATACATCCATGTAAATTACACTAGGAGTGGTTGGTGTTATTCACTCTTTGTTACCATCATTCTGTTGCACCGCATGTCTGATGTCTTTTGTGACATGAGCCATTTGGGAACAGGTAGGGCCTGGCGGCACTGATTCTGGAATGATGCCCATTCCAAACATTGCTTGGAGTTCGACTTCCATCTGCCTCTGCTCATCTGTTCTGGGAAGCCTGATTGAGATTTCAACATCTCAATGTCCTATTCTGACCTCATTTTTGCTATAGAGTGTACAAGAGAAAATCTACAGCCCAGCTAAGAATGTTCTCTCTTTCTTTCCTATACACATGCACACACCTATGAGTGAGAAATAGCCATGCTTTAGAAGTCTGCACTTCTATCTAGGGTCTTTTTTGAGTTCGAGGCATGGATGGACTAGTACAGATGCAAATATGTAGATCATCTAATCCAACAACAGCAGAAACATTTCACTTCATTTGCTAATTCCTATCAACTGGTAGTGTTGAAAAGGCTTCTGAAGCTACCTAAGAGCATGGAATGATTATACGCTAAGAGCTATCAGCAATGTCTACTGTGAGCATGGCAAGGGCTTGTAGCAAGGCTTACACCAGCAATTATACGGACATGGAAACTGCCTGGGGAAGGGAAGTGATTTGCCCAAAGTAACTCACCAAGGCAAGGAAGAGTCAGATCCGGAAGCAGGGTCTCTTTCCAACATGAGGCCATTGTTTCCACTATATTAGCTCAGAGAAGAAAATTGAGACTGGGCAGAGAAATGAGAAACAAGACTAGGACCCCCAAGTCCTGGCTCCCCCAGAAGCCTGGCTGGGGTTGTAGCTGAGGAATTCAGTTCTGTCCCACTAGACTGAGCCCTGCCAGCCAGCCTGTTGGCTTCTGCTCCACTTCTCAGAGTCCCTTTGCTCCTGCCCCACTTTCCTGTCTCATTTTCCTCAGGCTCAGAGTGTGCACATCGGAGCATGAGGCCTCCAGGGATCCTAGGTCCTACATGCCCTCTTTTGGCAGGACCTTCAACAAGCTCCCAGCCCCCTCTGTTCTGGAAGTCCTAGGATGGGGGCTTGTAACCTACTGATGCCATGGACTCTTCTGGCAATCTGTAAAGCCAGAGGACCCCTCTTCAGAATGTTTTTATTTTATTATTTTTTTAATTTATTTTTTATCGGTGTTCAATTTGCTAACATATAGAATAACACCCAGTGTTCATCCTATCAAGTGCCCCCCTCAGTGCCCATCACCCAGTCACCCCCACTCCCCGCCCACCTCCCTTTCTACCACCCCTTGTTCATTTCCCAGAGTTAGGTGTCTCTCATGTTTTGTCACCCTCACTGATATTTTCACTCATTTTCTCTCCTTTCCCCTTTAGTCCCTTTCACTATTTTTTACATTCCCCAAATGAATGAGACCATATAATATTTGTCCTTCTCCGATTGACTTATTTCACTCAGCATAATACCCTCCAGTTCCATCCATGTTGAAGCAAATGGTGGGTATTTGTCGTTTCTAATGGCTGAGTAATATTCAGAATGTTTTTAAATGTATAAAACAAAATACATAAGAAAATGAATCATAACAAAATATAGTTATCATGATATTTTTTACATGGTGTGGCATCCTAATATATAATTCTTTATTAATAATTTAAAAATGAGAACTGGCAGCAGATATAATAACTATTGTCATTTTAAAGTGATAAACAGGGGATCCCTGGGTGGCGCAGCGGTTTAGCGCCTGCCTTTGGCCCAGGGCGCGATCCCGGAGACCCGGGATCGAACCCACATTGGGCTCCCGGTGCATGGAGCCTGCTTCTCCCTCTGCCTGTGTCTCTGCCTCTCTCTCTCTCTCTCTCTCTCTCTCTCTCTGTGGCTATCATAAATAAATAAATTAATTAATTAAAGAAAAATAAAGCGATAAACATAAATGACATTATGACCACTAGAATGTGACACGAAAATATCTCATTTCTCTTAGTGACACAGTCACAGGAACTGTCAATATTACTGTGGTCACTGCTGACATTGGTAATGGAACAAAGTATTTAACTTGAGTTAGAGGTGAAAATAGAGATAGAATTTTTCCTTCCAAATTCAGAGAATTCTACTTGTGGACCCGGTGGAGAATCCCTCACTCGAGGATCCTTAAGAAGGAGTCCTCCAGTCCAGCAGCTTACAAACTGTGGGCCATGGAACCCTGCAGATTCTGAAAGGCTGCCAGATGCAGAGGGGGGTGGGGGTGAGGGGGAGGCAGTCAAGACAACCAGCCAACCAGATAACCACGTCCGCCTTGGCCTGAGCAGGTTCTTTTTTATTTGAGTTCACGTTAGTGATTCATAAGATTCCTTTGTAAAAAAGAGGTTCACCTGTTTGTGTCTGAATGTCAAGAACCTTCACTTGGCCCCACCCATGTCTTCCTAGGACAAGGAGCAAAGCTGGAGCAGGGGCATGAATGTAGCTAGAGGCCTACTGCCCTTTGGTGGCAGGCTGGGGGCTGTGGAATCCCGAGGAGGCGATGGGGAGCAGCTGGGTGGGAGCAAACTTCCCACCACCTCTGCCTGCCAGTCAGTTTAGGGAAGCCATTTCTGTGGCCAGGTGTGGGGCCAAGAGTCAGGAGGCCTGAATTTGAGGTTCTAATTGTGTCACTACCTTAAGCTTCTTGTTGCAAAACAGACCCGTGTTGGGAGGACCAAATGAGAAAACATCTTAAGCAGCATAAAAAGCTACTGGAGGTATTTTAATGTATCTATCTCTAAGCCTGAGACTCATTACTCTACTCTTCCTTGAGGTCCTGTCCCCCATACTAACAAAGCAGGTAGTCCCTCTGACCCATGGCGGTGTAACCCCAGCTGCCCAGCACATGACACAGTCAGATTTGTGGTTGAACCGCCAATCGGTCAATCACCCAGCCTGCCAAATGACCTCCTTAGTTCCTCCTATTTTTGTCCCTACTGCCATGTCATGGTCTCTGGCCTGACTTTTCTAACAGTTCCCTGTCTCTCTCTCTCTCTCTGCTCCAGTCTGCCTTCCATAGAGCTCAAGCACTTTGTGATCCTAAGTTTTGTTCATGTCCTTCTTTTGCTTCAAGGCCCATGGTGTCTCTGCCCTACACACTAGGCCAACTCCAGCCTCTGGAGCATCACAGCCCAGGTTCCTCAGGATCTGCCTCCAGCCTCCCCACACTCTCCCTCCCTCTTGCAGGGAGGCTGCTACAACTCCTGCGGCTGGAGTCTTCCCTGCCTTCTCCATGAGCCCAGATCATACTTAGAAGCCTGAGAGCTGTGGGAAGAAGAGATGAAATTAGGAATGCCTCTCTCCCAGAGGCTGGTCTGGGGGGCAGGAGTAAGCTTAATGTAGAGGACTCAGAGGAGTTCTGTTGATGGGGGCATGGGGCAAGTTTGGCTCTGCCCTCTGTCAAGACTTCGCAGGGGTTAATTTCAAAGACTAGCCAGCCAGTAAACTGTGAGGAGAGCTGGGAGCATCTGCACAGTTGGAGAGTCTACTATTTGCTACACTTATCTGAATCAGAGGCAGGAACCAGGTCACCAGGAAAAGAATACTGCTGTGTGATGGGGGAATTCATAGAATCCTGGATTCTTAGAATGTCAGTGCCAAAAGGGACCATGTAGATCTTTCCTCTAGTCTAATTCTTTTCTGCTTCAGATGGAAAAGTAAAGCCCAGAAAAGAGTAATGGCTTGTCCAAAGTCACATGAGTTTGAGGCAGAGGCTGGACAGGAGCCGACATCTGATTTCTTCCCAATCTCCATGTTCTGGGCTCTGGCCTCTGGACTCCAAACGGAAGACTGAATAACTGGTCCAGGACTGATTTACCAACAATGGGTTAATGTGTCACTTCTGGGCAGTGCAACACTGGGCCTTATGTGGGGTTGTCAACATCTTAACCCAAAGAGCCCCAGCCAGGGGACAGTGACAGGTTATAAGTATGCTGAAACATAGAGCCCTTAGGTGGAGGGGCCAGGTGGAACCTAGGGCAGCCTGAGCCCCCAAATCTGATGAGACTGGCACATGCAGGCTTCAAACAGCTTCATTGGGATAACCCAGGTAGTATTCAAATATTATCATGTATTAAAAAAAAAACAAATATTATCATGTATTGTGATAGGAAAAGTTGGGAAATAATGCTTTAACCCCTGAGCAGGAGAAATTTTAAGGGTGGTGTGGGCAAACGGTGGAGAAAGGGAGAGTCTGAAGACAAAGGTTCTAGTTTTAACTTATACTATTTCCTTCTGACTTATATATTCTGGGGGAAAAAATAACAGGAGAAATAAAATGAGAGCTATTATTTATTGGGCTCATTTAATCATTCAAACAGTTCTATAGGTAGGTACTACTATCAACTCCATTATACAGATGAGGAAACTGAGTAAGAAAAGTTAAGGGATTTAACTAAGATCCCACAATTAGGAAATGATGAAGCTAAGATTTGAATGCCATCTGTATTTTCTGTTTTTTGGGGTTTTTTTTGTTTTTGTTTTTGTTTTTGTTTTTGTTTTTCTGGATTCTGTGCTCTTAACCATAGGATGTGTTTGGGGGCCAGTGGAAGAGAAAGGTTTGGAGTCTTTCAGCCCTGCCATCCTAGTATCTGGGCTGCTGATTCTCCATCTACCCAGACCACCAGGCTTCAGAGGGGCCTGCATCAGGAGGGAAGCAGGCAGTAAGGTCCTGATGACCCCCAAGAAGCAAAGACTATTCCTTCTACTCCAGCCTTACGGATTTGAGACTGTCATCCGGTTCTGGGGTGGGTATTTTGCATGAGGAGAACCATGAGCCTCCAGGGAGTAGAGCCCCCAGCCTCAGGGGAGGGGAAGTGGTAAGATATCATTGGTTGCTGCACTACCTGTGAAACTCATAGGAATGAGGCACTTGTTACCATTCTGATCCTCTCTTAAAGAATAATTCCTATTTACAGATAGGGTGACTCTGCCAAGTACTTTATACACATTGGCCCACTTTAGTCTTCACAACAACACTATCTTGAGTAGCTCCTATTAATATTTCCACTTTACCAGATGAGGAATCTAAAGCTCCAACAGTTCATGTAACCTGCCCAAGGCCACACAGTTAGTAAGTGACAGAACCGAGATTTAAACTCAGATCTGCTTGACACCCAAGCCCATGATGTTCTTGACCATTACATCACAGTACAATCTGGCAGAGTAAGGTAAAACACTGTTTTGGTTCTGTATACCAGACCCAGGTAGGCCACTCACTTCTTTTTTTTTTTTTTTTAATTTTTTTATTTATTTATGATAGTCACACAGAGAGAGAGAGAGAGAGAGGCAGAGACACAGGCAGAGGGAGAAGCAGGCTCCATGCACCGGGAGCCCGATGTGGGATTCGATCCCGGGTCTCCAGGATCACACCCTGGGCCAAAGGCAGGCGCCAAACCGCTGCTCCACCCAGGGATCCCTCACTTCTTAATAGACATTAGTCATGGAACCTTTGGGCAGGTCTTCTCTGGGCCCAATATTTAGGACTATAGAAAGGCCATTTCTTTTGTCTACAGTTTAAAATTATTAAAGGCAATTTATAAACTGTTATTCATTTTTTCAAATGGTATCCATTAAGAATTTAAAGAAAGGGAGTCTCTGGCACTACAGAGAGGAGTAAGGCTGGTTTCTGCCTACTTAAAAAATATAGCATAAATGTTAGATGAGCAAAGGTTTTATATTCCCAATAATTATGGAATAGCTTGTTGAACACCAACCCTCCCACTGAGAATTGTCCAATGAGATGAAAATAACTGTGTGTGTGTGTGTGTGTGTGTGTGTGTGAAAGCATTAGAGAGCTACCAAAGCAACAAGGACCTGAGGGTTCAAGATTCCAGAGATAAGAGAAATGCAGAGAGGTAAGGTCCATATTCAGCTGCCAGTTTGCCCTTCAAGGAATATGCTGTTTCTCAAAAGATGACTAAGAAGCTGAGCAGAAGCTGAACATCTGAAGGTTTTATGAAGCTGAGATATAAAAGATGGATTTCAGGGTCCACCAAGTAGGAATATCCCTAATAAACACCCCAAGCTTTCAAATGGAACCCCTAGAGGGTTCTACCCTAGGAGTAGAGGTGACTCAGAAATAGACCAGCTCCACAAAACTGAAGATTAGCATATAATCAATTCAATCCCTTATAAGACTCTTGCTTGCCAAAAAAAAAAAAAAAAAAAAAAAGAGAGACTCTTGCTTGCCTAAAGTAAAAGTAAAAATTTCTCTGAAGGAAGATAATACCATTTAGGGTATTAACTTTTCTTATAATTCTTTTCATACACAATATCTAGCATTCAATAAAAATTTCAAAAAATCTCAGTAGGCAGACCAAATGGCTGAAAACCAAGAAAAAAATAGACAATAGAAATAGGTCCCCAGAAGATCCATATATTAGCACTGTAAGACATGGACTCTTTTTTTTTTTTTAAGATATGAACTTTAAAACATGATTTTTATAGTCAAGAAATTAATTGACAAGGGGTACCTGTGGCTCAGTCAGTTAAGCGTGGGCTTAGGTCATGATCCTGGAGTCCTGGGATTGAGCCCTACATTGGGCTCCCTGCTCCGCAGGGAGTCTGCTTCTCCCTCTGACCATCCTTCCTCTTATTCTCTCTGTCTCTCTTTCTCTAAAAAATAAAATATTTTTTTAAAAAAGAAAGAAATTGATTGACAAGATGGTGAATTTCAGAAGAGAACTAGAATCTACCAAGGAAAATCAAATGAAAATTCTGAGCCCAGGGGATCCCTGGGTGGCTCAGCGGTTTGGCGTCTGCCTTTGGCCCAGGGCGCGATCCTGGAGTCACAGGATCACGTCCCACATCGGGCTCCCGGCATGGAGCCTGCTTCTCCTTCCTTCTGTGTCTCTGCCTCTCTCTTTCTCTCTCGATATCTATCATGAATAAATAAATAAATAAATCTTAAAAAGAAAAAAGAAAATTCTGAGCCTGAAGTACAAAACTGAAATTAAAAAGTCAATAGATAGAAGAAAAAAAAAGTCAATAGATGCATATAACAGTACAGCATATTAGCACAGCTGAAGATAAAATTAGTGAATTGAAGGACAGGCAATAGAAAGTACCTAGACTACAGCACATATAATAAATAAGAGAGTCACATGGAACATGGTGAAAATGTCTAAATATGTATAATTGAAGTCCCAAGGGAGACTTGCAGCAAAGGGGTGGGGTAGAGAAAAAGGAAGAGGAAGGAAGGAAGAGGAGATGGGGAGGAAGAGAGGAGAAGAAGAGACTCAGAGAAATGAAATGATACTGGAAGCAATATTGTAATGATAGTCAATAATTTCCAAAGCCCAATGAAAGACCCCAAGCCACAGATTTAAGAATCACTTTAAACTCCATGCAGAATAAATAAAGAAAAAACTGAACTAGGACCTATATGGTATAACTGCTGAAAACCAGAGATAAGGGGTAAATCTTGAAGGCAGCAACAATGAAACTAACAGATTCTCCACAGAAATAATGAAGGCCCAGAAGGCATTGGAACAATATTTTCAAAGCGATGAATGAAAACAGATATTGTGTGAGCATAGATGAATAGTTCTCAAGTTTTATTATGGGTATGAATCACCTAGGCTGGGATAGGAAGAGGAAGAATGTTAAAATTTTAGACTCCCAAATCCCACCCCAGATATTTGGATTTAGCAGCTCTGGAGTAGGGTCAAGGAATAGACTTTCAAGAAGTATTCTGCTGTTTCTGATGCTCTGGGACTGTGGGAGGTTGTTTGCAATGATGGCTGCAACATTCCCACCAGTCCTGTGCCTATGCCCATCTGCAATGTGACTTTGCCACTTTTCCAATCAAGAGATAAAGTTTATTTTTTCTCCTTTTGAATCTGGGCTTACTCAATGGCTTATTTTGACTGATAGATATCAGTTAACATGATGTTATGGTGCATCTGAGCCTTGGCCTCAAGAAGCCTTACATTTTCAGCATTCATGTTTCGGGACACAGCTGCCATGTTAAAAAAAAAAACCTCAAGGTTATCTTGCTGGAGACATTTGGAGAGAAAGGCACAGTCAATAGCCAGCACCAACAACCAGACAGATGAGTGAGGCATAGGTCTAACCAGGGGAGAGAAACCATATAGTACTTTGAACAGGAAAAGTTTATTTTTTTAATTTTTATTTTTTTGGAAAAGTTTAATATAAAGAATTATCAATTATAATGGGGGATTGAAGTAATAAGGGACTAATAAGAAGTAAAGAGAACTCTGAAGAATACAAGAATAGCAAATAGGAGGAGCAACCATTAGGGTGGACATAGAGCACCTGAAGTAGAGCCCCACCCCCCACCCCCCACCCCCACTGCCCAGCCCCTGCCCAGGGCTGAGATCCAGATCTCATCCCAGAGGACATGGCAGAGGGGTCACTGTGGTACCATGGCAGTTGCTGGAATTGTGTCCTCCTATGTTCTAGGAAAGCCATTCTTAGGGAAATGTCTCACCAGAGACACTTTGCTACAAAATCCCTCAAGAGAGATTTCTGGGGAAGCTTTTGGCTGCTGGGTGCTGCTGGCCACTATGCACTGTCAGAGCCCGATGCTAGAGAAGCCATGCACTGCAGAGCTGGGCATAGGGGACCCACACACGCTGCAGGATTCTGGTGAAGTGGATTCTGAACTTTCTTACTTAATGTATCCCCAGCTTCCAATACTGACAAAACTGAGGATCCTGCTAGCTGGCAGAGGAAACATATTTAAAGGGCCCATATTCATTTTCCTAGAGCAGGCAAAAAGGATAAACAGCACAGGCCATCTTAGGCTAGCTAGCCCCAGTCAATGCTTCTGACTACATACACTTGTATGAGTGACCTTAGCTGAGACAGGACTACCTCACTAAGCCCAGCCCAAACCGCCACTTTTCAGAATTATGAGCAAATAAGTGTCATTGTTTTTAATCCTTGTTTTGGGATCATTTGTTTATGGCAAAATATTGTAATACCCATGTTGCAAGCAAGCTGGATTGTTTTCTCCTTCCCACTCTTGCAACTTTCCTTGTGTTATTTCCTCTGCCCAAAGTGACATCCTTGGCTTGCTCTACCTGATGGATGTATTTGCTTGCAGCTACTTGATTAATTCATGTTTTGTTGACTTGTAGAACATATGTAGGAAAGCACACAGTCATAAATGTACAGATTGATACATTTCACCAAATGCTTATACAGTGTTACCTACAGTCAGATGCCTCCCTGCATGGTCCATCCAGTCACTAGCCATGCCCCCAAGGGTAAACAGTGTTCTGACATCTTATATCCTGGTTAATTTTGCCTGGCGTTGCACTTTCTATCACCGGGTCATACAGTATGTTTTCTTTTGTGCCTGGCTGCTTTTGCTCAACATTATATTTGTGAGATGCATTCAAGTTGCTATGTGTAGCTATAGTTTATTTCCATCACTGTATACTTTTCAATTTGGGAAAATACAGCACAATTTATATATCTATTCTATTGATGGATATTCAGGTTGTTTCCAGTTTGGTGCTGTTTTGAAAAGTGCTGCATGCACATGCCTTTGGATGAACATAGGTACGTACACCATTCTGTTGGCTGTTCTTACAAATGGGTTATGGAGGCACTCTGGTAGTATATTAAAACTTAAAAATCAAGGGGTTCAGGGTGTCTCAGTCAGTTAAGTATTTGACTCTTGATCTCAGCTCAGGTCTTAATCTTAGGGTCATGGGTTCAAGTTCCGCATTGACCTCCATGCTCCATTAAAATAACAACAATTTTTAAAAATAAAAATATAAAATGGCACACATAGATTAACTACTATGAGAAAAGGGAAAAAAAAACAAATATCTCTGCATAGAGAAAAAAAGATACTAGACAAGAAAAATGAAATGTTGACAGAGTTTATGGGTAAAGGAAATAGGAATGATTTTACCACTTGATATTCTATCTTTCCAAATAACTATGTAACAATCATATATGTCAAAGAAACATTTAGTCCATTTGATCTCTAAAGTCTTGCTCAAATACCCCCTCCTTCCAAGCAGCCTTACCATGACCAGATCACTGTAGCCACCCAATGTCTTACTTCATTTTTACACTCTGGAGCAAAACCAGCCTGCAGCAGGGGCACAGTACCTTACCTAGAGAAGGTGCTTTCGAAATATCTGATCCTTTCCCTGCAGTCATAGAAATTTCAGCAACAGCCCACATTTCTCAATACAGCACCCCAGTTTACCAGTAAGAGAAGCAGGAATATGAATCAGATGACTATCTCCATTTTCAACTTGAAAACACCTGACACACAAAGATTTTAAGCAATAGGCCTCCTGCTGCTCAGCAGACCACTGGTAGGAGCATTCTAAAGGAAAGAGGAATCTGGTGCAAAACATGATCTATCCAGTATATTCTGAACACAGCAAAAGGGCAAGTGTGGAGATTAAGAAAAAAGCAAAAATTTGGAAACTTCAGCTTTGCATCACCAGCTGTGTCTCTTTGAGCAAGCTAATTTACCTCTCTGAACTCCAGTCCCCTGTCGATCACATGGCAGGGATGGGAATAGACTAATATCCTGGATGACAAATAGGGTTTGACTCCGATTAGGCAGTAGTCGCTGCTTAGAGTGCTACGTTGAGAAAGATTCTGAGGTTTAGTCCAGGTTTAGTGAGAAAGAGTGCTGTGATTGATAATTTCAACCACGAGCAGGGGATTTGAAGTTGGTATTATTTATTTGTCTTTTTGAACAAACTGCTCGTCAAGATCCTTTCCAGTCCTGTGTTCAGAGTTTCTGGATTTATTTTATTTTATTTTATTATTTTTTTGAGTTTCTGGATTTAGATCTATGTGTGTGTGTGTGTGTGCACAAATATGATTTGTGCATCGTATTTATCCCATAGGCAATTCTCTTAATTCCAAAGGCAAAGGAATTTTAATTGTCTTCTAAAACTATAGAATTTCAGGTGCCTGGGTAGCTCAGTCAGTTAAGCATCCTACTCTTGATTTGGCTCAAATCATGATCTCAGGGTCTTGGGGTCAAGCCCCACGTTGAACTCCAAGCTGGGTGTGGAGTCTACTTGAGAGTCTCTCTCTCCCTCTCCCTTTGCTCCTTCCTGACCTCCTTCCCCCCCACACACACACACTCTCTTCTAAAAAGAATAAAATGAATAAAAAATAAAACTATAGACTTTGTCTCCAACAATTCATGTGATATATATTTAAACAGTCTCTAAGACTCTTAGAGATCCTTAGAGATGAAAATGTTTGAACACCAAGTGTTAACTATATAATCCTAACTATTCTTTTGTAATAAATCATATTATACAATTACCATCGTTGACAGCCTTTCCTTTCTGCCCTCCCTTCAAGTTGGAGTTGGTCCTGAGAGGTGGGTGTGTTTCCTGCTTGGTTGTAGTGGGCAGTTGTGTTAGTATCTACATGAATGAGGTGAATGTCCTGGATAGAGTCCCACAGTCCCAAACCACTCAGAATCCCCAGGATTGGCTCATTCATTTGCTCTGTGTGGACCCATCTGGAATGTAACGTGGCTTGGAATTTCTGGAGGGAAGTTGACCTTCACCTCATCTGTGAAACAAATATGGTAGGACCATCAGGAGAGTGGTAGGGGTGCTGACTGGACCATGTAAGTAACACATAAATTGTATGTTCATGGCTGCTGAAGGGACCCATGCACAGCATGACAGATGAGTACATCATGTGTGTCTAGCAGAATAGCCAGGCTATCTGAATAGCTTTTGAATCAGACTGCTGAGGGTTTCAACACAGCCCTGAAATTTATAAAGGCATTTTTACCAGCTACTTAACCTGTTTCCTCATCTGCAGAATGGGTTTAATAGTGGTACATACTTTGAAGGGTTATTATATGAGATAATTCATGAAAAGCACAAATGTTGAGCACAGATTAAGTTTGCCCTACATAGAAAATATTACTATGCTATTTTTATCTTAAAATTATTAGCAGTGATTCTAATTATATATATGGTAAAGACTCAGGGATGTGAGTTTCGCTTATGTAAAGTTTGTGGACATAAAGACAGGGCCTGGAATGGGATGAAATTTTTTATTGATTTTTAAAAAGATTTTATTTATGTATTCATGAGAGACACACAGGGAGAGGCAGAGACATAGGCAGAGGGAGAAGCAGGCTCCCCGAGAGGAGCCTGAGGCGAGACTTGATCCCAGGACCCCGGGACCATGACCTGAGCCGAAGCAGATGCTCAACAATTAAGCCACATAAGGGCCCCTTTGTTGTTGTTTTAATAAGTAATGAAATGCTTCCTTTAAAAAAGTTAGAAAATATAGATGGTAAAAAGAACAAAATAGGTACCAGAAATAGCCATTGTTAATCTTTTGGTGTATATTCTAATGACAATAATATATATATATTAGAATGGTAAAGGACATTTTACAAAAACAGGATCATACTGAACAGGCTATTTTATAACCAGCTGTTTTTCGGTGAGTAAAGGAAAATCTACAGGCAAATGCATTGGTTTCTTATTTGTTTATTTGTTGTAAAAAAAACACATCTAACATAAAATTTACCATTTTAAAGTGTAAGTTCAGTAGTGATATGAATATTCACATTGTTGTAAAACAGATCTCAGTGCTTTTCCATCTTGCAAATCTGAAACACTATCTCCATGAAACAACTTTCTCTCCCTGTTTCCCCAGCCCCTGGTAACCACTATTCCATTTTCTGTTTCTATGAATTTGACTACTTTATTGTTATTTTTTTTAGTGTAAGCTCTGTGCCCAATGGAGTCAAACTCACGACCCCGGGATCAAGAGTCTCATGCTTCACCAACTGAAGCAGCTAGGCAGCCCTAAACCTGACTACTTTAAATACCTCATATAAGTGGAATCATATAGCATCTGTTATTTTGTGACTGGCTTACTTCACTTAGCATAGTGTCCTCAAGGTTCATCCATGTGGCAGAACTTCCTCCTTTTTTAAGGCTGAATAATATTAATTTGTATGTAAACACCACATCTGTCCATTCATCCATTGCTGGGGACATGAGTTGTTTCCATCTCATGGCTATTTTGAATATGGCTGCTATGGACATCAGTGTACAAATATCTCTTTGAGGCCCTGAGTTCAATTCCTTTGGATAAATACCCAGAAGTGAGAATTGCTGGATCATTTAGTAGTTCTATTTTTAATTGTTCAAGAAGGCTACATACTGTTTTCCATAGCAGTTGCACCATTTTACATTCCCACCAGCAATGCATAAAGGTTCCAGTTTCTCCACATCCTCACCAACACTTGTTATCCACCCATTCTTCCTTCCTCCCCCCCCTCCTTCCCTCATGCCTTCCATCCATCCTTCCTTCCTTCTCTGATAGTAGCCATCCAAAGGAGTGTGAGGTGAACAAATGTATTGTTTTAATACAGTTCTAGGGAAACTGTTTGAATTCCTCAAAAGAATAAACACTTTTGACCCTGAGAAGCACAGAATCTTCCTTTTTTTTTTTTTTATAGATAAGCAACTAACAAACTTTATGTATCAGAAGCATATCAGATCTAATCTCATTAAACATATTCTGCTCTGTGGATTAACCTCCTCCACCTCCATCACTCCAAATTTTAGAGTGTTCACTTATGAAAGGATAGTGACTAGTTTTGTGACCACTGCAGCAGGTCCACCCCGGGTACTTGCTTTCTCCTCAAAAGCCAGGCTACCTCCAAATGTCTCTCTCTCTCTGATGTCCCCCAGCTGTTTGTATCCTTTTCCTTCCTTGGTTCCCCTCTGCTGCTGTCACTTCTGGAATGAGGGGTTCTCCATAGTTGCAGCTCTCCAACTCTGCTCCAACTTCTTTCCCTCCCCGTACCCCCGCAGGAACCAACCCTCAGATCCTTGTCCCCAGCTTCAGGCCCTCTGTTAACTTGCTCCAGCACCTGCTCAGGGAGGGGGGGGTGTGCGTGTGTGAGTGTGAGGTGCGGTACCCAAAACTACATTCCCTTAGCAGTGTGGTTCCCACGTGTGCCCAAAACTACATTCCCTTAGCAGTGTGGTTCCCACGTGTGCCTCCCACCACACCACATATCCTTCTTTTATAGAGATACATTCTTTCTCTCACAACCTGCCCCCTACAAGGCAGCCAGCATCTAATCTGGACCTTCTGAAGAAGCAGCAGGCTGTTACAATGCTTTTGCAGAAACACCAGCTGAGAGACCCTGCTGGCTCCAGCCCGCTGCCTTCCTAAGGGCTTTTCTTGAGCTCTTTAGATGATACGTTATTTTGCCTTAATGCTGGCCTCAGACACTGGCTCTCTCATGAAATAGAACTCTGCCACACCATTTTATTGTTTTTTTTTTAAGATCGAGTTAAATTTAACACAAAATATTGTTGAGGTTTTAAATGTATGGTTCAGTGAGGGTTTGGGTTTTTTTTTAGGATTTTATTTCTAGGGAATCCCTACCCCCGGGATCAAAAGTCACATGCTTCACCTACCATGCCAGGTAGGGTCCCATGCCTGGGACCTACCTCCCCCAGGTCAATGGAGTTTTGACAAATGTGAACCCCCACAAATTACAATATTTTGATACATAATCAGCTAATTTAGAGAAATTGCAGGATTCCATAGAACTATTGGAAAGAATATGGGGTTTGGAGTCAAGAGACCTGGTTGGTCAAGCCTCCCCATTAACTAGCTGTGTGACTTGGGGCAAGTGCCATCCCCTCTCTGAATCTTTGTTTTTGATCTTTACGGTAAGACCAGTTCTAGGGGCCTCCTCTCGCTACAGGCCCACATGACATGACAGGGGTTGAACAGAGGTCATACGAGACTTCCTGAAATTATGCAGAGTTGCTATGTCCTGCCTACATTTGCAAAGTGAAGGTACCTCACCTGGATCCTTTCAATCAGATTCCTGAAGAGAAACTAAAGAAATAACAATTACAACAATAAACAAAGATGTCAGAAATCAGCCAAACTGAGCTCTATCTACATCCTGTAGGAATGTACCAAATGCTTATAAATAAATCCTTCTCAAATTTGTTTGCTCTAGTACATTAATGAAAGAAGATTCTGAAGGGATTAGCTTCAAATTCACAGCAAGTATCAAAAACACACTGTTTGCCAAATAGGTTGAGTTTAGCTATTTTGCTGTTTGGAAGCTAATGTGCCTTGCTAAAAGAGGAAAGGGCTCTCCAACAAAATAAGACGAATCCCTCACATCTGTAGAGCATTTTTGCACTTTTCAAAGCCTTCTTGTTTATTTCTCCTGTGATCTATGCATCTGTTCTACAACAGGAAGCAGGACAGGGATTATTCTGTCTCCTTTTTTCAGGTGTGGTCCTGAGGCCTGGAACAATGAAGTGAATATTCTCACAGTCACCAGTGAGCCCACCCGCTCTGGATTCCTAGCCCTGTGCTTTTGGGGCCTAGCTCCACTGTCTCTTTTGCAAACAAACCAACCAACCCTGAGAACAGAGTCCAGGAAGATCTGAAAATGATAATAACAACAAGAACATTCAAAGGTAGCAGTTAACAGAAACAGGCATTTGTTGCCTTCCCACTAGGTATTAATGCTTACAATTTTCCCAACAGCCCAATGAGGGTTCTCCCTATTTTGCAGAAGATGAATGGAGGCACAGAGAAGGTTCATGGCTCGCTCAAGCTCATATAGCAAGTAGGTTCCAGAGCTGGGATTCTTCCCAGGCCACTCAGAGCCCAGACTTTGTGCCCCTATGCTGTACTGCCTAGTGTTGCACCATGCTGCAGAAAGAACTTCCTAAAGCTGTTCATGGGTGAGATGAGCACCCCTGAGATTCAGAGAGGCCCCTCTGTTGTTCCCAGCACTTCAACTGGAATCCAAGTGATCATGATCACTATTGAGCAAGGTTTAGAGGGAAGTTACATTTAAGGCAGAGGGCCAGGCCAAGCATCCCGAAGGTCCCTTCTAACCAAAGATTATAGGATTTGTTTGAAAACTCCCAAGGAGGCCAGCCTTTCCTATCAGGGCAATGAGTGACAAGTCTTCTTGGCCCTTGAGCTTCTAAACTGAACATCCTCTCCCAGGTGGCTGTGCATGGATCATCCTGGAAATCTGACAGCATGGTTCCCAGTCCTGGGACTGGGGAGGAGGGATAGTAGAACACGAAATTACAGGGTGCCGGCCGCCTGATTAAATCAGCATGCTGTGTGCAGTGCTGTGGCAATGCAACATACCAGGCTCACTCCCAGGCCCAGGGCCCAGATATTAGTCACAGAACCACCGTCAGAGCTACAGAGGCTCTCAACAGCACCTCATTCAAACACTGCTTTTCACACGTGGAGAAATGAAAGCCCAGAGAGGGGAAGCAACTTGCCAAAGGCCACACAGCATTCATTCAACCAAATATTAAGCGCCTACTGTGTGAAGCACTGTACTTGGGACTGGGTATTAAGGATGAACAAAATAGCCACAAGCTCCAGTCTCATCGAGTTTATATATTGTTGGAGAAAATTGGCAAAAGAAGATAAACACATAAAATCAGAGATTGCGATCTGTGCTATGAAGAACATGGAGTATTTCAGCCAAGTTGATCAAGGGAGGTGTCTCTGAGAAAGGGGACTGTTTTAAGCTGAGGCTTGGAGGATGAGAAGTATATGGTGTTTGTGTTTGTGTGTTGGGGACCATGTGTTCTAGGCAATGGGAATTATGCCCTAGAGGCCCCAGGCTGCTGAGAGCTCCATTTTGAGAAGCTGGCACAGTGCAAGGACAGGGTAGAGGAGCAGGGGCTGGGGG
Source organism: Vulpes vulpes (assembly GCF_048418805.1). Classification (NCBI taxonomy): domain Eukaryota; kingdom Metazoa; phylum Chordata; class Mammalia; order Carnivora; family Canidae; genus Vulpes; species Vulpes vulpes. Next base: position 113,782,135 of record NC_132783.1, on the reverse strand, counting down.
GGTCAGAGGTGGATGGAGTCTGGAGCACATGGGGTCTTATGGGCTGAAGTGACAGGTCTGGAATTTATTCCTGTTGGAATATGGAGTCACTGAAGGGTCTTTTGCAGGAGAATGGCAGGCATGCCATAATAGTTCCTGCTTTTCTTGGTTGAGGTGCCCTCTGGGAGCCTCATCACTCTGGGAGGCTGGCACAAAACACACCAGGCGGTACAAGTCACACAAAATGAGCTTGGCTATTCCCCGTCTTTATCTAGTGATCTCTATGCACTTTATCCACATTAAGTAATTAGGTCACTTACGTTATTTGAGGTTCCCTCTTCCTACCATGTGTCACAGATCTAGAAACTCAAGTGCTGTGGGATCCTCTGGGAATTGGTGAACCTCTCTGATCCAGTGACTGTTGCTGGGACACACAGTCAGGCAGCTTCATCAGCTTGCCACAGACTTTTCCCACCTCATTCCTGTGACCAGCACTCATCCTCTTTGTCATAGAGGTATGAAATGTTAGAAACTGCTATCAAGACTCCGAGGATGGGAAGAAACTTCCAGAACATTCAGACTTTTTTTTTTTAATGGGAAAACTAAATTCCAGAGAAGAAAAAAGACTTTTCTAGGTTCTATAGAACGTAGCAGGAGAGCCAGCCAGGGAGGCAGGCCTCTTTCTACATGCCTTTGTCCAATACCACCCCAGCAGAAAGGGAATCAATGTTTCTCAAAGGGGTTCCTCAAATACCTGGCTCAGATTTGCTCTATATTACATGAGTTTGGGAAATGCTCTCTTTCTGAGAGATTCACCATGAATGGTAAAAGCCCCAAGCTATCCCACAGTAAAACATTTATTTAACATTGGTTAAACCCAGTGGTTCAACAGATTCCATCCTGGTGGTCTATCTATTCACATTCTGGAGACTTTACCTTGGGAAGTGCCACCCTAAACAAACAAACAAAAAAACCCCTGTCTACAGGCTCTGCCGTTATCACTATTATGCTTGCTATTATCACTGAAGGCAGGAGCCCTAGTTAATACTTGGGCTCATGTGATCATACCTCTCTCCAGGAGCCTTGCATGATGCTGAGTACTCAGGGATGGTGGCACAGATCAATTAATCAACAAACACTGCTGATATATGTTGACGCTGGACCTCCTTAGTCACACAGCCTCATCTGAGATAAGGGGCAGCCTACTTCTTTTCTCGACCAAGGGAAAAGCCTGGGGAAGGAAGCATTGGCAGGAAAACTCAAATATCCCTGAAGATCACCAAATGCTAAAGCAACCTGCCCTGCCCCATACCTTCCCTTTCATGGTGGACAAAGCCCACTCCCTAATTTTAAGTTGTTGTTTGTTTTTTTCTTTTTAATTTTATCTATCTGAGAGAGAGAGAAAAAAACAGGAGCAGGGGGAGGAGCAGAGGGAGAGGGAGAAGTAGGCTCCCTGCTGAGCAGGGAGCCCAATGAGGGACTTCATTCCAGGACTCTGGGATCATGACCTGAAGGCAGATGCTTAACTGACTGAGCTACTCAGGTGCCCCTAATTTTAAGTTTTAATATACATATGGCCACCTGCAGGAAGGCTTCCCTGACTACCTCTTCCCTGTTGCTCTGGCCTGTGCTCCTCCTTGCCTCATCTTTAATCTCCAGAATTTGTCTATACCATGTGTTTAGTGACTGGGATTGTATCAACCTGTGCAAGGATCTCAATGAGGGTAGTTGGCTGCTTGGCTGGGAGTAACAAACACCAGAGGAAGGGTATGATCTGACACTCACTAGTGTGTGCTGGGCCCATCTAATCACAGCTAAACTCAATTAAAAAGAAAATACTGTGTGGGCCAAACAAAACATGCCTGTGGGCTGAAACTGGCCAGAAGGCTGACAGCTTGCAACAGCTAGAATGTGATCTGGAGAGGGAAGACATTGCATTTGGAATCTATAGAAGTCCTGGGGCTGCCATCAACTAGCATCAGGACTCCAGAGGAACACTTCATCTTTCTGAGAGTTGGTTTCCTCATCTAAAGATTAGGGTAACACTTGCTCTGCATTTTTTGTGTGGGATTCGAAGAGTGTTTGTCTTGATGCTATGCCAATGATAATAATAGCAAATACTTATTCAGTATGTACTATTTGTCAGGTACTGTTCTAAGCACTTTGCATGTATTTACTCACTTAATCCTCACAATAACCCTAAAGGTAAGCGCTGTTATCATCTCCATTTTACAGATGAGGAAACTGACACAGAGAGAGATGAAGGAACTTGCCCAAGGTTACAGAGCTGGCAGGTGGCAAAGCTATAAGACCCTACCCTTTCATAAATGTTGGTTCATTTACTGTTCTCAAAGGCATAATGAATTTTCTCAGGCAAGTATTTTCCTTTCCCCATTTTATAGATGGAGACAATAAAGCTCAGAGAAATAAAGTAACTTACCCAATAACACACAGCTAGGAAGTAGGCAAACCTGAATCTGAACTTAACTCTTTTGACCTCAAACCCTTTACTTTTTTCCCCTGTGCTATGAGTAAAGGACAGGCAAGTAGTCTGTGACAAGAACACTGTGCTAGTGTAGGGAGTTTTTTTTTTTTTCCCCCTGGGACAGAGAACATGTCTTGCCCTTTATTGTTTCCACCCTAGTCCCTAGAGCAGGGCCCTTCTGTTCTGAGAGCTCAGTACTTGTGACTGATTATGGTCATGTTGCCAGGAAAATTGCCTTCTGCCTTTGTTTTGGCTACTAATTTCCACCTGTCTCCATAAGAACTTGGATGTTTCCAGACCCTGGAATAATTGAATGTGGTTGTCTGAGTTTGTCTCACAGGTGTGGCAGGGGATTTGTATTTTCCATTTGTGCCATGTCTCCTCTGAGGTGCTGGAGGGGTCTGGAATGGAAGGGGCATGACCTGGGTTCTCATTTTGATTCTGCTGCCCTGGCATCCTGGAGCAACTGACTGAACTTCTGTGAGTCTCAGTTCTTCAGCTGCCAACTGGGGACAGTCATCTCTGTCCTTCCCCACGAAAGCCCTTTGGGAAATGCAGTGTGGCAAACCATAGGGGCTCAATAGATGACACAACTAACTATGTGAAGGGAATTTACAGTGATATGGAGAAAGTGCTCATAATACACTGCCAAGGTGGGAAAGGAAAAAATAAACCTGCTGAATTTGCAATACAATCTCAATTAGGTAAAACATACATAGAAAAAAGACTAGAAGAAAATACACCAACATGTTGCTGATGATTACCTCTGGGGTGTGGCCTTATATGCAGGTTTTACTTTGCTATACTTAAAATATTTTCTGTTTCTTTTTTTTTTTCTTTTTTTTTTTTTTTAATTTTTATTTATTTATGATAGTCACAGAGAGATAGAGAGAGAGGCAGAGACACAGGCAGAGGGAGAAGCAGGCTCCATGCACCGGGAGCCCGACGTGGGATTCGATCCCGGGTCTCCAGGATCGCGCCCTGGGCCAAAGGCAGGTGCCAAACCGCTGCGCCACCCAGGGATCCCATATTTTCTGTTTCTTAAAGTTAGCACATTTAATTTTCATATTATATCTTATCATTTAAAAGTACATATATAATTTATACAGTTATATATAATTAATATATTTATTAAAGATATTATATATTAAGTATATATAAAATTTAGCACTTGGCCCTTGACAGCATCACTCTGGTTACCAAAACATTGACGTGATCGGGACTGATCCTGTAGTCATTCATTCATTCATTCATTCATTCATTTTTTTTTGTCAAGAAAATACACTGAGGGCCTTTTTTGCGGGAGACACCAGTGATGGATCCAATAAGGGACAGTAAGAAGAATGGAATGCTATCCCTACTCCAAGAAATGTCATAAGCTAGATGGAGGAAAAGGTCTACTCATAAGTAACCATAACTGAAGGAAGAAATAACATAAAAAATACCATATGCTTTAAGAATACTGCCATTAGGAGTTAAGAGTGGGGAGAAATCTCTTCTAGCTGTGGAAATTAAATAAGATTTCGTGAGGAACTTGGCATTTTGTGCTGAACCTTGAAGGACAAGTAGAATTCTGGACCAGTGGAAATGATATTACTGGCAATAATAAAAGTAACAAAAGGTGATACTTACTTACCACATACTATGTGCAGGCATTGTGCTATTCAATTACACACATTATCTCCTTTAAAGATCACCTAAGCTCTAGGGGATAAGTAGTTCATTATCATCTCCAATTTACAGATGGGGAAACTGAGGCTTAGAAGTTAAATATTTGCTCACAAAGTCACCAGATGGTCAAGCTGGGATTTTGCACTCAGGACCTCGCTCTGAACAGGAATGTCAGAGTGAGAGGAATTACATGAATTGAGGCAGGAAAGAATGGGGCCCACAGGGTTAATCCTTCAGGGAGCTTCCTGAAGACAGGAAACGTGTATCTTGCTCATTTGTCTAAGTCCAGGGCCTGGGCAGTACCTGGCACATCGTGGGTGCTTAATAAATATTTGCCGAAGGAAAGAAATAGTGAGTGGTCCACTGCTGCTGGAAAATACAGGGTGTGGTAGAGGTGGCAGGAGAGGAGAGGGGTGTGAGTAGGGAGATTTTAAGCAGAGGCAGGGCTCATCAAAGTCCAGGAAAGAGTCAGAGAACTGGCTCAGGCAGTGTGGTAGGCTGCATTGCAGCGGGGAGAACAATTAGTGGGCAAGCTCATCATGAGACCATTTGAGAAGTGCAGGCATGCCAGGATGGGGAGCGGGGCTGGGGGAAAGATGGTAGCATGGAAGAGGAAGAGGCTGGGATGAGGAGGCTTGGCTCTAACCCAAGGTGGCAGATGTATTAGAAGTTAAATTCTCCATCGGACCTCCTTCATTACAAACCCATTCTTTCCATTTCCAAAGCCCCTGGGGGATGCTTGGCTGCCTCTGAGCCTACTTCCTCAACTGTAAAATGGGGATAATCGTACTTACCCAAAAGTGTTGCTCTGGGGGTTAACCAGGTTTTATGGGAACAATCAGTACTCCTCCACCCCCCACCCCACTTAACTATTGATGTCTGCACTGACTTCACAAGAAGAGGTCTAGGCTGAGCCTCCTCCCAGGAACTGAATAAATTTCTTGGCATGTGCTAAAAGACCCAAGAGTTTTCAGAGTTTGGAATAACACTCCCCGGGCTGGCACAGTAGGTATTGGCCAAAGCCCCACCCCTGCTAACCCCACCCACTCCTCTGTGTCTGCCTCCTGCCCAGGAGCCCAGGATATCAGCAGATAAGGTACACAGCCCAAGTTCTTCCAGAAACACAAGTTCCTTTGGAAAATCAAACTGAAAGAGGAGTAACACTGTACACCTATACGTGTTAAACTTTTTCTTCCTAACACAGATAACTCGAGGAACCTCCACACCACCTTTTACCTATGCTCCCCACAAAAGAATGAAGTTTGGTAAAACTGTACCTTGCACATCCATAAGCCAGATAGGCAGGTATTATGCTTACCGTTTTGTGGATGGAGAAATGGAAGCCCAGGAAGGTAGAGAGGCTGTCCAAAGTCATTCGGCAAAGCCAAAGATGGGCTGGTCTCTGGGCTCTCTGGTCCCTTGGTCCCTTGGTCCCTCAGTCCCCGGTCCCTGGGGCAGCTTCCTCTGTCTCTCTTCAGGAAGTTGTGAGCACCAAGAGCAAGCAAACACATAATTAAATACAAATAGGTATTTGGACCCACTTTATAACTTTTATTTCTTAAGTTTGATTTTCTCACTCTGTGTCTCTGGGTTTTTTGTTTTTTGGGTTTTTTAAAAGATTTTATTTATTTATTCATGAGAGACACAGAGAGAAAGAGAGGCAGAGACACAGGCAGAGGGAGAAGCAGGCTCCATGCAGGGAACCTGATGTGGGACTCCATCCTGGGACCCGGGGATCATGTCCTGAGCTGAAGGCAGACACTCAACTGCTGAGCCATCCAGGCATCCCTGTGTCTCTAAACATGTGTGTGTCAAAGCCCTGGGCAATAGGCAAGTTAGTTTGATCCTTGTCACTTTCTGCCCAAAGCAAATCTTGTTTTACCTCTTTTTTAGCCTGAGGGCACATATTGCTTAATTACTTGCCCCTCTTCCCCACCCCCCCACCCCAGAAGTTTACATTTTGGGGAGACAAGATTCAACAATTTTAGCATTTTTCCCAGACTCATGTATTTGATCGTCTCTCTGTAAGAACTTGAGGATTTGGCAATGGAAAGAAGAGAGGCAGGCCTTAAAGTGTGCTGTGGTAAGAGCAAGGCCTGGGAAGTTATACTGCCCTGAAACAGGTCACTTTGATATTTAGCTGCTGCCTGTGACCCCAGGCACCCACCTTACCTTCTTTTTAAAAGATTTATTTATTTATTTGAGAGAGAGAGAGAGAGAGAGAGCACGAGAGGGAGAAGAAGAGACAACCTCAAGCAGACTGCGCTGAGCGGAGAGCGTGACTCAGGGCTCACATCTCATGACCCTGAGATCACGACCTGAGCGGAAATCAGGAGTGGGACGCTTAACTTACTGTGCCACCCAGGCACCCAAACCACCTTACTTTCTTTTCTGAACTTTAGTGACCTTCTTTTATGAGTAAAGAGAACAGTCACAAGGCCTCACCATGCCAGGCACAGTCAGGACTCAAAAGATATTTGTGGCAAGGATTAATATCTATCTCATTGGGCTATTGTGAGAATTCAATGAGATAATGAATATCAAGTATTTCTCATAGAACCTAGCACACAGTAGCTACTCAATAAAAGTAGCTACTCTTAATTGTTTCTGGTCATTATTAATATTTAGAACTGAGTATATAATGCCGCGGTGGGTCAGGAATTTTAAAGACCTGAACTCAAATCCCAATTGCATCATTTAATGTAGAAAAAGCTACTGGATTTAGGATCAAGAAATTCAGGTGTGAGACCTGGTTCTGCCCTGAACTAGCTGTGTGACCTTGGTTAAGTAACTTCACTTCTCTGAACCTCACTGTTCTCATCTGCAAAACAAGGAAATTGAGTAATTGTTAAGATTCCTTTTTCCAGTGATGAGAGCCTCAGTTTAAGTTGTAGTCTTTTACTTTACTGTCTCTGGTCCGTTTGCCCATCTGTAAAATGGCACACTGGTGTTTGGGAGCCTCTTTCTGGGACAGAGCAGGAACAGGGTATGCAGATCCCAGGGCCCCTCCAACCTCCAAACAGCAGGCTTAGAGGTGCTTGACTGCTGGGCAGTGTGTGTAGGTAACTCGTCCACATGGAGTTCCTGGTCCCCTCACAAGTTGCATGGGGGTACCTCTAGCTTCTACCTCCAATTACAGGAATATGGAAAAGAATGACCAACAAGGACCATGATGTCTCCCATTAGGAGAGTTCAGAGAGGATCTAGTGTGAATAGCTTATAGGAAATACTTACCAATAAGTAGGATAAAAAATGGTGCATTTGAGTGGCAAGGTGCAATAATGTACCTTCTGATTAAGAGCACATACAATGCAGTTATGAAGAATCTTGCTAAAATTCATTGAGATTCCCGTAATCATTACCTTTCTCGGGACCTCTTTTGAAGCACTGGCCTCAGTCTCTACAATTTACACAGCATTTTGACAAACAATGTCTCACCTGACTCCTCACAAAAGTGAGAGGGTAGAAGCAAGTCAGGCATAATTTACCCCCATTTCACCACCAGGAAATGGTATCCAGGGGAAGAGAGGGATGCTCACCAAGGTGTAGAGGCTGAGTTGCAAGTTATCGAAGAGCTGGGACTAGACATCAGATTGCCTGGCTGTCCCCAACAGTGCCTGTTCTCAGTAGTCATGGTTACAACCACCCTACAACCATCTTCGTGTCCCCGGCGGTTTCAAGAGGTTTACCATAAGCCTCCTCCGGTATCCAGCAGGTCCTGTGTTCTGATTCTTGCCTTTGGAGATGGCCAACATCCCAGGCTGTTATGTCTTGAGCAAGCAGGATCACAGCCAAAGAGGCCAGGAATTCTCCCAGTGAATTGTAGGGCCATCTGATGGGTAAGCACCCAAGGGGGGGGCGGTTCTTAGACACTTTCTAGGTCCTGTACCAGGCATACTTAATTCTAAAACATTTGGAATCTGTATTCAAAGTTTTCCTTCATCATCCATACTAAAGGAGCTGCTCGAGTCTAACCTACCACTGTAGTAGTTACTGTCTTCATAGATACTACACAAGCACTTGTTTATCACCTAGTTTATGGTCTTTCTCCGCTTTAGAGTGTAAATTCCGTGAGGACAGAGAACTTGCTAGCCCGATTGATTGCCAAACCCCGTTTCCTAGAACCCTGCAGGCCCCCACCCTATTAGGTTAGTAAATATTTATTGAATGTGCACTGAAGTTTGAAATCACTGTCCTATACCACTGGTTCATTTTACAATAGAGAAACTGAGGCCCACGGAGGAGATACCTGGTGCATAGTTTGTAAGGGGCAGGGCCAGGATAAAAATCTCAGATCTCTGAGTCCCAATCCAGCCCTGGGTTAACTCCGCCCAAAGCAATTCTTTAGAAAAAGCGAAATTCACTTGAAAGAAAAGACGAATTTCCTGCCTTATAAATACTGGGTTTCAGGGGCTTGGCCGGGTGGGGGGGCTGTTGGCAATTCCGTCCCCACTTTGTAGGCACCCTTGTCCCCAAGGGTTAAGGGCTTGCCTTCGGGCCAGGCGTCGAACCCGACTGCGGGCAGTGTCCAGGCCAGGGCCCGCGGGGAGGAGCCCAGCGCGGCCCGCGGAGGTGAGGGCGGCTCGCCCAAGGTCACCCAGGCGGGGCCCGGAGGGGCCAGGCCCGCGGAGCGCCAGGGAGCCGGCAGCGTCGGCGCGTCCTCGAGGTGCGTAGGGACCCCTCTCCTTCGCCCTGTAAGTCAGGGGTGACATTAATGGCTCCGACTGCCGAGTCGGGCGCAGCCAGCCTGGAGAGCGCGAGCAGGCCCGCTCGGCCGCGTGGCCCGCTCCCATGTGCTCCACCTGCGGACGCTCCGACGCGCGGGCCCTTTAAGACACCTCCCCCTCCTCCCCCACCCCTCTCTCCTGCCCGCCCCCCGTCGCCCTCCCTCCCGAATTGCATCAGGCACGTGCTCGCCCCCGTCCGGTCGCTGCACCCCTCACCCCCCAGCCCGGGCGGTGCTCCGAGGCCTCGGAGGCGAGGGGCGGGGCGGGGCGGGGGCGGGGCCGCGGGGCCGCGGGGCCGCGGGGCCGTGCGCGCGCGCTCCCGCCGCCTCCGCCCGCCCGCCGCCCGCCGCCCGCCGCCCGCCGCCCAGGGCCGGCCTCGGCGGGCGCGTCCCCGCCGCGCCGTCCCCTCCCCTCGCCCGCCGCGTCGCGAGGCGCGCGCCCGCCCGCCGCCTGCCGCGGATCGCGTGGTCGCCTCGGCTCGCCGCGCCTCTCCCCCGTCCGTCCATATTGCTGCAGCCCCCGAGCCGGGAAGCCCGGGCCGCCCCGGCGGCGGGGGGGAGGGAGGGACGGGACGAGAAGCCTGCGGGGCTCGGGGTGGGGGCGCCGTGCGAGGAACGGGCGGGGGGGGCCGCGCGCCGAGGAGGCCTGGACCGCAGAGTGGGGGGCCTTCCTCCCCCCCCCGCCCCCCAGCGGGCCTCGGACCTACGGCGGCGGCGCCCGACCGCGAGGGGAGCCGCGCCTAGCGGGAGCCCCGGCCCTTCTCCGCAGGGACTGGGGCCCGGCGGCCCGGAGGAAGGCGTCGCGGGTGCCCTGAGAGCCAAGTTCGCGGCGGGGGAGGCGGCTTCTCCGGGGGGGCGGGCGCGCAGATGGCCACTCAGGTGGAGCCGCTGCTGCCGGGGGGCGCCCCGCTCTTGCAGGCCGAAGAGCACGGGGGCCTGGTGAGGAAGAAGCCGCCGCCGCCGCCGCCTGCCGAGGGCAAGGGCGAGCCCGGGGCGAACGACGTCGGAGGGGGGGAGCCGGACGGCGGCGCCCGGAGACCTCGGCCGCTCTGCGCCAAGCCGCACAAGGAGGGCGCCGGGCCGCCGGAGCGCGAGAGCCCGCGGCCGCCGCCGCCGCCCGGCGCCGAGGGCCTGGCGGTCAGCGACGGGGAGGAGGGCGGCGGCGAGCCGGGCGCCGGCGGAGCAGCGGCCGCCGGGCGCCGTGACTTCGTGGAGGCGCCTCCGCCCAAGGTGAACCCGTGGACTAAGAACGCGCTGCCGCCGGTGCTGGCCGCGGTGAACGGACAGTCCCCTCCAGGTGGGTGCGCCTGCTCGCCCCCTCCCGGGCCGGGACCTCTTCCGGGGAGGACGGCGTCCCCTCCCCCAGCGGCCTTGAGGCCCGGGGGTCCGCCGCCGGCCGTCGTGACTCGGGGCTTTTTCTTTTCTTCCTTTCTTCTTCATGCCGCCTGTTCAGCCGGGGCCGCCGTGCCCTGGCCCCCGACACGCTCGGGAAGCCGCCCCGGCCGAGGCCCGGCCTCCGGGCGCCCACGGCCAGCGCCCGGGCCTCGGCGGCTAGCGGGCAGCGGCGTGGCCCGGGCCTACCCCGCGGGGGACGGCGGGCGCCGGCGGCAGTGGGGCCCCCGCCCCCGCCCCCGCCCCCGCGAGTGGGTGTCGGGGACGGGGCCCGGCCGGACCCCTTCCCGGGAAGCCCCTCTTCCCGCCCCGCCCCGCCCCGCGCCGCGCCGCGCTCGCGTCCCGGGAGCGCCGCGGCCGGCCCCATGTTGTGAGGGTTTCGTGAGCATATGTCAGGGGCGCCGGAGCTCCGGCCGGGAGTCGCGCCGGCCCCACGGATCCGGGCTCTAGAAGTTAGCGAGTTTTGTTGTCTGGTAGGTGGCCGCAGGCGGTGGGGTCGCCCTGGGCGACGGGTCGGGGGGTCGGTTACGGGGACGAGGACGGGGAGAGGAGCCCCAGCGTGTCGCTGGGTTCGCTGGGTTCCCTTCCCGGGCCCGGGGACCTTCCGCCTCGAGAGGGGGCCGACGGCGGGCGTGCGGGGGACCCGCTTAGGGGGAGGCGGAAAATGGGCGGCGAGGCCGGGGGCACGCGGCGCGCCGAGGGGCGTGCGGCGGCGGGGGAGGGAGTGGCCGCGCCGGGCGGGCGGGCGGGCGGGTGACAGTTGGGCGCCATGCGCCGCGCCGCCGGCCCGCGGGCTGCTCGCGGCCGCTGGGCCCGAGCGTTCGGGGTGGAAGGCGGGTGCGGGCGGCGGCGGCGGCGGCGGCGGCGGCGGCGCGGGGAGTGCGTGTGCGCGGCGCCCCTTCCCGGCATTCCTCCGCAGCCGGGACGGCGTGGGGCCTCCCCGCGCGGCCGCGGCATGTGACCGCCGCCGCGCTGCCCGCGCCCTGCCTCGTCGGCCCTGCCTCGTCGGCCCTGCGGCCCCGGGCCGGCGGAGGTCGCGCGGAGCCGTGTCAGCGCGGGGGCGGGCGCGGCGCGGGCGGGGGGAAGGCGGTGCCGGACCCGGTGGCCGGCTGGGGCGCGGGGCGTGCGGGGGCGCCGCGCTCGGTGTGTGGGGCCCTGTGGAAGTGGATCCGCAGCGGAGCCGGCCTGTGGCTGCAACGGCCCCGGCGCCGTGGCCCAACTCCTCCCTTTCTGCAGCCGCCGGCCGAGGGGGACTGGTCGAGGTTGAAGAGGGAGCTGATTAAGGCCTTCACATTCGAGGTGGGGAGTAGAATCCACTCGTACGTGGTAGGGTCCTAGGGAAACCAGAACAGCCAATTCTGAAAATAGCATGTTGCAATTTTTATTTCTTTGAAGGTTGCTTCATTTGGAGGAGGGGACGTTGACGTTTACTAATAATACCTCAAACCGTGTTCTCTCTTCCTTCTGCCCTCTCCCCTTCCCCCCTTTGCCTTCCAGAACCCTCTTATGCAAAGGGCAGTGCTGAAACCTCCATTTTCTTGCATGTCCCTCCTGATCCACCCACAGAGGGAGGGAAATCAACTTTAAAACACTCTTTGGTCCTTCCCCCGTCTTTAAACTCAAAGGGGTATAATCATCCCCAGGAGAGAGCACTCCTCAGAAGTTTAAATGGGGCTACTCACCCTGGCTGCTGCTGCTGCTTAGCTAATGGTGAACCTGCCTTGTGGGTTTTAAATCAGCCGTGACATCAGGTGGTATTGGGTGCCTGAGCTGGCATTTTGTGCAAGTGCAGTGCACCCTTGATAGGGTGCGTCACCGGGGTTATTGATCGTGGGAAGAAGACAGCCTGGCTGGCATCTCGCCTTTCCCTGGAGTGGAGAAGCCAACTTGCTTTAAGTGCCCAAAGCAAAATTCTGAGCCTAGTAGTCTTGCTCTGTTTTTGTTTTTCAGGAGTCTTAAGGCAAGAAAGTGTCTTGTCTGCTCGTTGGTTTTTGAACCTTTGGACTACTAGTCTTTGACAGACTTAACTTTCAATTAATCCAGTAGCTTCTTTGCTTAAGCCTGTTATTAGGGCCTGGATGCTTTTTGAGGGAGAATTTTGTGATTGAACTGTCTGGTAAGGTTAGTTGGTGGCCCTTTCTTTGGAGAGTCTACATCGACTGCTAAGGCAGTTTCTCAGTCCTGATTTTATTTGCAGCTTAGACAAGTTTGAATGTGACACCAATGGAGTGGCAGTGTGGTCTTGGGAATTTTTGTGTTCTGTGATGCATATGTTTTTGGGAGTCCACAGAAATGAGTGCCTCATAAGCAAGCTAAAAGCTTTCCAGAGCTTGCTGCAAATGCCTATTTTTAGCCCTCCTTTTGGCTCGGATGCTAGTGTTTTAGTGCTTTAAGGGACACATGCAGTAACTAGTAATAAAAGATGTTTTCCAGTATCCCCCCCCCCCCATTCTTAAGTCAGGACTTACGTTCCCCTAGAATATTTTGAAGACCTTTAATTTTTTTTTTTTTTTTCCTTATTCTAGCCACAACTACTGAGTATGAGAGAAGCAGGGTGAGAAACGATACACTGCAAAGGTTCTGGGGTTAAAACAGCATTCGCTCAAATGCCAGCTCTCCCACTTGCTGGCTGTGCCTCCTTGGGCAAGTAACTTAACCATTCTGTGTCTCAGCTTCTCCATTTGTCTAATAGGGAGTAAATTAAGATTTATCTGCTTCATAGGGTTGTTGTCAGCATTCACTGTGGTGATATCCCGATGCTTGACATGTAGTAGCTGTTATACCATGTCTGGGAGACTGTAGGGCTTTCCAGGACTTTTCCTGGGTTGCCATCTTCTCCACCTGTAAGATGGGGTTGGTGGTGGAGGATATGCAGTACTTTTCTTTTCTGGGATTGTGTCAGTATTCCATGAAATATATGGGATCCATCTCCTCAAAAATGGAGTTCTCCTTACCTCAGACAGGAAGGACGTATTGTGGATAATCTTAAAGGTTGCTGACCCAAGGAATTGGCTATTTTTGCTTCTGAATGTGGTGTGATGACTGTTTTAAAAATATTTTTTAATTTGTTTATTTGCGTTTCATAAAAACTACTTTTGGTAGAGTGCACGTGTACTCTCAAGGGCTGTGGGGAACGGCCGTGGCTGAGCTAAAAGTTTGTGTGGCCAGTGCACATGCAGTGGGTTGAGACCTGAGAATGTCATCACCACAAGCTGCCCACCCCAGCAGGGGAGTCATTGGGTTGGCTGCATGGGACCTCTAACAGCACGTCATAAGAAAAGTAAGCTTCGTATATATAGTCTTCTTGACTTTAAGGAGAAGTCCGGCAGGGTCTCAGACTTGAATATTTATGTTTTGTGTGTGTTCCTTTGAAGTGCAGCTAACTGATGGCACAAAATAGAGTTATAATCCCAGCTAACCCAGGGCAACCCCAGGGATCCTCCACTCCACCCAGCTGGCCCCAAACAACAAACCTCTGCTCTCTTTCTCTACTTTTCTTCCTAGGGTTAGCCCCTTTCCCAGGTTCCTCCTAGTTGCACGAGGGTGGGTCATCTGTGTGGATCTGGGGTATCAGTTTTCAGTATAGCATCAGAGCTACTTCAGACCCTGGCCTCTTCTTCCCCACCATGAGAAGTGGGAAGCAGGAGCTCTGCTGTAGAATCCTACAGTCTGCAATTTTGAGTCCCAGCTTTGTTTCTTTTGCTGCTACTGCTGCTTCTTTTTTTTTTTTTTTTTTGAGGTATAATTGATTATTAGTTTCAGATTGGCAACTAATGATTTAATATTTGTATATATTGAGCTTTGCTTCTAACTTGCTGTGCGATCTTGGGTGAATTACTCAGCCTCTCTGAGCCACCATTTTCTCATCCCCAAAAGGAGAATAATGAGTTACTGTTGCAAGGGTTGTGAGAATTAAAGAAGGTAATGTTTATGAAGCCCTTAGCAGAGTGCCAGGCACAGACCACTCTAATAAGTGCTACCTATCCAATGATTGCTATTTAAAAATTTTTACAATAAATGACAACCGTTATTAAGCATGTTCATTCCACTTTTGATTCTGTTGGTGACCAGCGTTGTGGTCCCCATGCTTCCTCTGCCTCTGTTTCTTCATCTGAAAATGAGGGAATCAGATTAACTCTAAATGTGTTCAGAGTATTTTTGGTATCGGAAAAAAAAGTTTTTCAATAGCCCCGCCCCACCCCACCCCCACACAAAAGAAAGAAACCAAAACAGAGCTTTTTATATGTTTTTTTTCTTTTTCCTATTGGCCACAGCCGTTAAGAACTCAGTTTTGAATCCAAGTTTTGTGATAGCCTAGAGAGACTTCTGGCTTTAGGAACCTAGGCAGATCACTTGAGGTGCATATCAGACACTATGGAGCAAGTAGACATTATGTACCTTGAGGCGCCTAGATAGAAAGTACACAGCGTTGCCTGTGAAAACTGCCCCCCCACTCCAGCCCCCCAAGGAATTGAACCCAAACCTAATAGAGCCCTAGATCTGTTGGTATAGAGGAACAAGTTGATAGACCATGAGGTAGCAGTCCTTTAGTTTCTGAATGTGAGAGATTCTGTGGGACAAATCATCAATAAATGAGTTCTTAAGAGAGTTGAGACATCAGTCAAGTGCATCGTGTGGATCTTGTGTGAATCCTGATTTGAACCAGTTTCAAGAAGACGTTTTGGTGACAACTGAGGAAATCTGATCCCTTTAAATTATTGTAAGGAATTACTTGTCAGGAGCGATGAGCTCCATTACTGTTTATATTGTGTACCCTTGGCTAAGAACTGCTAGGTTAGCCTCCATAAATGAGAATTTAAAGCTGTTTTCTTGCAGTTCAAATTAGTTTCTCCTCTTCTAAGGAAAGCACACAATTAGGACCCCCTAAAGGGGAGATGGGGGAGGCTGGCAACCCCCTCAACTTTGGGTGGGGAGTTTTTTATACTTCCCTGGGAAGTAAGTGCCTGCTTGGGAGAGAGAAGTATGCCTATTAGGGCTGAGGTACAGGCTGGGGGACTAAGGGGGTATAGGATGGTCTCTGCAGTCTGAAACCCTGAACCTCCTGAGGGGTGGAGTCTTTTGGCTGACCCACCCCCCTGTCTGCAGTGGGACCTAGGCTAGAGTAAGCATTTTAGAGCTGTTACTCAGCACTCATTCCCTCCCAAAGGGAGGCGGGTGGAGAGAGGAGGAGGAGCGGGCCTGAAACCACAGAAACCTCTTTAAAATGGAGAGCTTGGCAGATGGGAGTGCCCCTGTTTGCAAAATCCAAGACAAGCTTACAAAGGGGGTAATTAGGGTGTTGGGGCCTCCAGAGGGCTCACAGGTGCCTCACTCTGGGTTCACAAACACTCCTGGCTGGTCCAGAGTTACCTGGTGGGGAGTGGTCAGGAGAGAGGATGGCCTTACCTTGCTGGGGGTTCATGAAAGGAAGTAAGTTTTAAAACCTGCCTAATAAAAGCATAGGAAAGGGTGAGGGAGCAGAGCGATAGGTGGTGATAGGATTTGAATCAGAACATTGACAGAGTACCTCTTCTGCTCTCACATGGTGACTTTGCTTGCTAACCTCTTTTTTTTTTAGTTATGAATGGGAGTAATCCCTATGTTGAGGTTGTTTTGAGGATCAAATTAATGTGAGTATGAGGTAGCACCGTTCATTAGTTAAAATTTCCCACACAGGTATAAGTGGTTTATGTTCCAGAAGATGCATTCCAAAGCCAGATATATGTAGTTTCAATGACCCCTTCTGGCAGGTTATTCATGACTTTCTAAAATGAGGGTGGATAATCAGGAGTTAGCTTAATTTTCAAGTAGCGCTATTTGCAGAAGTTACCGGAACCATTTGGCCAACTTCTTGTGGCAGATAGCCTAGGATGTCTCCCTGAGAGATTTTCTGAGAATCATGGGGACAGTCTTGACATGGCACCTTTCTTTTGGCTGCACCTTTGGACTGGCAAAGCTGTAGGTGTGGAATGTGAGGAGTATGGGCCTTTATTGATGAATTTTGTAAAGCCAGCCATATAAATCTGTCATGTGTAGTGAGGGGCTTCTCCATCTCAGTATGAGATACTATTAGTAAACTCAGATGACCCCATCCATCGGAGAATGTGTTTATAGGGCACTTTGTAATAATTGTCCATACTTGTGATAACCACCTGACCCTCTAGACATGCTTTCCAGTAACTCAAAGTAGTCTTTTCTCTGCTTTAAAATGAAGTTGCAAGCTGCTTGGGGGAAGCTGAAGTCCCACTGTGGCCAGGAGCCATCTGGATAAATGATCCACCTGGGCTCTGTATGGTTTTTCCTCTCATTTTCACATGCACCAGTTTATTTAAATTCCTGGTGATCCCAAGATAAGTAATAGTGATACCATAGTTAGCACTTACTGGGTGCCTGCTGTGTTCTAGCCCATATAATCTGCTAAGTGAGTAGTCTTCTTATCCCAGCTTCAAAGATGAGGAAAATGAGACTCAGAAATTAGTAAGCAACTACCCTTCTAATTGCTTGGCCTAAGAGTCTTGGGGTCATCCTTGTTACCTCATGTATAATTTACCAGTACATCATTTTGGTTCCTAAAAACTGGATACAAAGTTAGACAGCTTTTACCACCTCCTCTTTTACCAGCCTAATCCACAGACCGTTACTTCTCATCCAGATTGCTGAAGCAGCCTCCTACCTGATCTCCTGTCACTCTTGCCTCAAGATCTCTCATCATGGAATAAAATCCCAAATCCTTAGAGTATTCTGTAATCTACACTTGATATGGCTCCCTATACCACCCATTCCCCCCAAGCTTTAACCTCTTGCACTGTTTTTCTCATCCAGCAACATTGGTCTTTGCCTCTCCTAGAGTATGTTGTATACTCTGTTTCAGAGTTTGGGTTCTAGAATGCTCTTTCCCCAGATAGCCACATGGCTCACACTGTCACATTCTTCAAGTTCCTGTTAAAGAACACTGTGATGGAGAGGCCTTCCTAGACCACCCTCTATAAAATAGCAAGACTCCATCCCGTACTCTGTATCCCCATCCCACCTGCCTCCTTCATTTTTCTTCTTAGTTCTTATCACCATTGAGTCAGGGACTTCAATATTTGGCTACTGCTGTATCCCCAGCATCTACAATATGCCTGGCACATAGTAGGTGGCTCAGTGAACATTTAATTAATGAATGAATGGGTGAATCTCATACTTTGACAGTATCACGCAGCACATGGTGAGTTTGGCATAGAAAATACCACAGTAGAGATGCCTGGGTGGCTCAGTGGTTGAGCGTCTGCCTTTAGCTAAGGACGTGATCCTGGAGCCCAGGGGTTGAATCCCACATCGGGCTTACCATGGGGATCCTGCTTCTCCCTCTGCTTATGTCTCTGCCTCTCTCTCTCTCTCTTGTCTTTTATGAAATACATGAATAAAATCTTTTCTTTAAGAAAAAGAAAGAAAATGCCACGGTAGATTACAAAAGTCTGTGTTGGGAAGGAATACATGCACTCAGTCCAGTATGGAAGGTACCATATAAGAAAGGGATGGGGTTCTCAATCCTAGGTCAGAGAATTCTTTGTGGAGGAAGCAATGGGTAACAAATCACTTGAAATGGGAAGGATAGGTAAGAGTCTTTTGAGAAAAAGTCTGAAAAGAAAGCTCATTCTTGGTGGAGCAAAGGCCCTAGGGGTTCAGGGAATTGAGTAAATTCCCTGTGGCTATAGTGTAGATGACTTAGAAAGATCATGATTTTAACTGGACAGCAGTGAGAAGCCATAAAAGATTTTAAATGAGAGAGTGGCATGGTCAGATTTTTTCTTTTGAAAAATTACTTTGGCCACATGAGAACATCTTAAAAGTAGATGGTTTGGGGTTTCCTGTCTGATCCTTTGGGGCAAGGTTCCCAGATTACAAAAGGGAGCAGACTTCCAAGTCATTCCTGAAGTGTTGGGCCATTATCAGCTGTCATCCTTTAGATGTAGGGAGCAGCTCCAGCTTATGAGATTTCTCTGACCTTTCAGAAGGCCACATTAGCTGGAATGCATCTCAGTTGCTGGAAGAAGTAGGGTTCCTGACGGACTGGCTGAGGCTGAGCTCATGCTTGAGCTTAGAGCCACCAGCCTCCTTCACCCTGATGTAGCAGCATAGGCATGAAGAGGAGGAAGTCCTGGAAGTAGTAGCAGGGGACAGGCTTACAGGTGGACTGGCATGGCAACTCTCACTTCTAATAGGGGAGGCACCCATGTGGCAGGACTTCGAGACTCACAGGCTGCCTGCTGTAAGCCACTTTGCAGCTTGGCCCTTTGGGCTTTTCCACAGATAGCCAGCCATGTGCCCAAGGTTTCCTTCCATCAGAGCCACCTCCCCTCAGCTTAATTCAGTTGGTTTTATACTTGTGCTTAATTCAGTGGATTTTATACTTGGGTTTTATACTTGTGCTGAGAGTAATGGCTCTGCTTTTGCCCACGGGTAAACTGCTATAGTGAGTCCCTGAGAATGTGGGGCTATAATCCGGCTCCCCCGGCGCAATTCCCAGTTGTCCACTCTTTCCCCACCACTGTGCTCTCAGGCTGGGATTTCTTTTCCCTTCTTCTATTTGTTTGTTTGTTTGTTTGTTTATTTATTTATTTATTTATTTATTTATTTAGTAGGGGAGGAGCAGAGAGTTTGAGTCTTAAGCAGACTCCACACTGAGTGTGGAGCTTCCTTGGGTTTGATCCCACAAGCCTGAGATCATGACCTGAGCTGAAACCAAAAGTGGGCACTCGGCCTACAGTGCCACCCAGGTGCCTCTCCCTTCTTTTTGAGAGGAAGGAGTATTTTGAGCTGGAAGGGATCATAGGGGTCATTGACTCTAAGCCCCTTGATCATAGGTTACATACTTCAGACCTAGAAAGGAAATAGTTGCTCAGGATCACAGTTCAAAGAGAGGCTGAGACTTGAACCCAGTCCTCTTGCCTTCTACTTCAGTTCTGTTTGCACTCCACCTCTGGAGGAAGAAGTAGAATGGGGTAATTGAACAGGGACTTTGGAGTCAGTAGGGCATAGTTTGAGTTAGCCCCAGCCACTTAGCAACTGAGTGCCCTTGGACAGGTTGGTAACTTACAGGCTTCAGTAAATGGAATTATATCTAGAGTAGTCAGGCGTTGGAGTCCTTGTTGAAAATGAGGTAGATGAACATGAGAACTCAGCCGGAGCCTGGCAAACAGTAAGAAGTGATAGTTCTGAGAGTGTTGAGGACTTGGTTTTGACCCATGTCTTCATTTGTTAACAGAGGTCAGGTGCCAAAGCCAGCCTTTCTCTGTCTTCCTGGATCCTCTGCCCCTTGATCCCTTCTGTTTAGTCATGTGCTGTCAGGGAACTGTACAGTAGAGGGATGCATAAGGAGTCGCTGGGGGCTGTAATTCTGCAGCAAGAGGCCTAGAGTGTGGTGCTTAGGAATGCACTAGTAATAGAGTGTCAGTGAGAAATAGGCTCAGGTGCCTTGAAGTGAAATGCTCTTATTCTGTCTTTGATGTCTTTCTCCAGCTTTGGGTTTGTTTGGGGGAGTGGAGGTCTCTGCTTTTCCTGTTTGTAAATGTATGCATTAACAGCAGCTTGAGGAAGAGGTATTGATTATGTGCATGGAATAGCCTGGCTTAGGTTTTCCCCTAAGTGGTGCTGAATGTAGGGGTAGAGTTTGGACGTGGTGAGAGCAAGGTTCTTGGGTGTGGGGAGCCGGACGCTGCTGCTAGAGAATGTGGGAGGGAGACAGGAAATTAGGAACACACAGAGGAGGTAGCTTGCTGAGATGCATGCACCTTTCTGTGAGGAGGGAATGGTTGAAGGAACTAGAATTATTTTGCCCAAAGAATCAAAGCTTGGGGTGGGTGGAAATGCTGGCTGTTCTGAAATACAGTTTGAATAGACCTCCTTCCTGTGTCCCTATGGGTAAAGCTCTGAGGGCAAATGGGGGATAGAGGGTCAAGAAAAAACTTTCAGCAGTGCCCCCAAATAGATTCAGCTGCTCGTGAGGTGTACTGAGTTTCTTGATGTGGTAATAATATTTTAAACAGGTTGGATGGTGATTTGCTATACGGGTGTGCAGCTGCAGATTTGCAAAAGTATTTGCCCAGATTTGTTCAGAAATTCTTCTTCTTTTTTTTTTTTTTTTTTTTTAAGATTTTATTTATTCATAAGAGACCTACAGAAAGAGGCAGAGACATAGGCAGAGGGAGAAGCTGACTCCCTACAAGGAGCCTGATGGCGGACTTGATCCTGGGGGCCTGAGCCAAAGGCAGATGCTCAACCACTGAGCCACCCAGGTGCCCCTCATTCAGAAATTCTTGAGTACTTGTAGGTGTCAGGCCATGAAATGCGGGGGTAGGTAATTTAGGGGCTGTCATGATGGGGCTTACATCCTGAAAGGCAGAAGTCAAAATTGGCATCTCTCACCTTACATCCTCAGGTCCGTTCCAGCCAACTGACAGGTTTTTTTGTTTTTAAGATTTTATTCATCTATTTTAGAGGGAGTGCGTGTATGAAAGTGGGGGGAAGAACAGAGGGACTGGGACCAGTCGGTTCCATGCTGAACACAAAGCCTGACATGAGGCCCGATCCCACAACCCTGAGATCATAGCCTGAGCCTGAGCTAAAATCAAGAGTCAGATGCCCAATCAACTGACCCACCCAAGCGCCCCCTCCCCCCTTCCACGAAAATTTATCTGGAAACCTTGAAATTTGCAGCTTCTGTCTAAGAGAACAGACTCGGTATGAATATGCAAAAACAAACAAACAAAACTTTAAATTTTATATTTTGGATGAATAGCATGATATGTGAATGATATCAGTAAAACTGTTACAGAAAAAAAGTGAGAGGAGCTGGCCTTGCTGAATCTCTTCCTTTATGAGTGCTGTCCAGTGGCAGTACCTACCTCACGTTAGACTTGGACACCAGCATGTGTCCCATGGGCCCAGACTTTGTATGTTTGATCATACAAAGAGAGAATAGCAGTCTGTCCAGCCTGCAAGCTGAGGAGCATCCTTATGGGAAGAGTTAGGGGGGGGGGGGGGGACTTTAAGGTCTGTGGCAGGAATTGGAGCCCCTAGAAGGGATTCCTTACCTATGGGGAGAAAGGACACCACTAGGCATTGTGGCCTTAGGCCCCAGAGCTGTGTGAGAGCTAAGAGATGGGGAAACTGGCTTATGTTAGGTCCCATTGAGACTTCACTCCCCTACCACATCTGTAAAATGGGTATGGCATCTTTGATCTCAATCTCTAAGGCCCCTTCCAGCTCAAACACCATAGATGGGAGAGTGAGTAGGACAGGTATTACTAGTTCTCAGACAAAAAGGGAAAAAATCCTGAGTAGGTCGGTGTCTTTGGAGCATTGAATTCTCTCTAGGGGTAGAGACACTGGAGAGAAACTTCCTCAAGGCAGGCTTGTTCCTCCTACCATTGTTGGTGTGAGCCCTGTACTAGGGCTAGGACAGAGAACTCTGGGCAGGAAACTGGAGATCTAGTCTTAGCTGTTTGGTTCACTTGCTGAGACACTTAGGGCAACTTACTGAGCTTGCTTAGACTTCCTTTTCCTCTTCTCTAAATGAAAGTAGGTAAACCAGAAAGTCTTTCAAGGTCCTTTCCTGCTAGGGTTAAGTTTGGTGTATCAAATTGGAGATGAAGACTGCAGTGTGTTGAGAAAGATTTCATTTAGAGGGAATTGTTTTCCCCCACCTGGTTGGACTAGCTTTAGTGTTATATCTGAGAGGTTGGCCAAGGCTTTGGGATTCTTCTACCAAGGCATGAGACATTCTTTCTGCCTTAGGCCTTCGGAAAATGCTGGGCTAAGATGAGCTGCCCCAGAAGGTTCTGGGTACCCGTCTCAGTGTGTAAACTAATGGCTCATCTATTGATGAAAATGTCATTGAGAAGATTCTCCCATCCTGTACGTGGTTACACTGGGTTGCTGTTGAGACCACACCTCCGCTTCTGGCTCTCAGATTTAGAACCTATGTCTTGTGGAGTCCAGGGTCAAAGTATTGACCAGCTCAGTGGAAGGGAAGCTGACCCATCTCCAAGAAACTCTTCAGACTCAGGCTAATCAAGAGCACAAGGGCTTGAGCCTAACCCTTATTTGTACGAAAGGAACTAACTTGGCTACCACCAAAGTGAAAATCATTCAACACATTTGAGAAACCTAAGTATGAGACTGTGGGAATACTGCTGGGAACAAGACAAGGGAGCTGCCCTTGTAGTTGGCATTCTAGTGGGGAGACACAGTAAACCAACAAGGTAGTTCTTGCTATCTATTGCTGCCTAACCAATCACCCCAAACTTAGAGTAAGATAAAAAAAACAAACAAAAAAACACCATTTTGTTCACTGATTCGTGTGTGGGTCAGGATTAGGACAGGTCTCAGCCAGGTGATTTCTATATGGCAGTGATAGAGGTAGCACAGGCCTGGTCTGGAGGGCCCACCAAGCTTCGCTCGTATTTTTGGTACCTTGGCAGGGATGGCTGGAAGGCTGAGTTCAGCTGAACTAGAGTGCCCTCAGGTACCCTCTCCAATCTGGTAGTTTCAGAGTAGTAGGACTTACTGTGAGTGGCTTAGTGCTCCCAGAGTTTTTTCCAAGAGACAGGAAGTAGATGCTGTCAATATACTAAGGTCCTGGACTTGAGCACTAGCACATCACTTATAGCATGGTGTGATGATAGAGGGCACAGAGTCTGCTGAGAATGAAGGGAAGGGATGATGGGCCCTGCCTTTCAATGAGAGGAGTGCAGTTTGCAGCCATCTTTAATACTACATGGCAGCTGCTTATAGTGGTAAGTGCTGTGAGAGAAACAAAGACAGTGTGCTAGAGTAGTGGGGATATGTGGATGGGGACAGCTTCAAATACTGTCAGGGAAGGTATCTCAGGATGAGTCGAGATGAGATTGATGAGAAAGAAGCATGGTGGTGAGCATTCTTGCCTGGAGGAACAGCAAGTACTACGTGTTATGTTAATGAGTTCAGAATTCTGCAAGGAACGGACCAGGAGGCCTGTGCGGATGGATAAGAGGTGAGGGGCCCAGGGACAACTGGGTGGCTCGGTGGTTGAGTGTCTGCCTTTGGCTCAGGTCCTGATCCTGGGGTCCTGGGACTGAGTCCCACATTGGGCTCCCCTCAGGAAGCTTGGAAAACTTCCTCTGCCTATGTCTCTGCCTTTCTCTGTCTCTCTCATGAATAGATAAATTCCAAAAAAAAAAAAAAGTGAGGGGCCCAAAAACTCAGAATCGAGCAGCCTTGGGAAGCCCACTTAGGGAGTTTGGATCCTGTTCGAAAGCATTGAGAGAGAGAGCATTTCTGCTTGAGAGTTACTTGGTCCTATGCAGAATGGACTGGCGTGGAGGGCAGGGAGATAGATCCCTTGGAGACTTCTACAGTAGTCTGGGAAAGAGATGGAAAGGAGTGAATAATGGCATGGTCACTGGGCCCAATTTTTTTTTACCTTACTGTTTTCCTTTGAGACTAGGCCACTTAAAGAGGAAGTTTTCTGATTGCTGTTTCTTACTTCCTCCTGTCTGTCCAGAAGCTGAATTATTGTTGTATTGTGCCCATTAATAAGAGGATGGCCTGAGGCAGGCAGATGTTTTCTCTGGTTTTGGGTCTCTTGGCCCCAGGGCCAGGAGAATATTGGAGTTTCCCTGTTAGGTGGTTTCCCCTAGCCTATCTCAAGCTCCATGCCCCAGGGTGGAGGTGGAATGATAGTGTGGGTAAATAGCATGCGGCCACCAGCAGGAGCTGAGGCAAGGATGGTGGGGCCTACGGATGGGGAATGGCCTGACATGGGCTCTCAGTGTCACACTTCTTGTCAGAAACTACAGTGGCTTTTTAATTTCAGGTAAGATCTTCAGGGTGGGGTCAGAGCAAGCTGATACCTGTGGATCCAAGTTCTGTTTTCAGTTCTGCTCCCTCACTTCTCCTGGCTGGACCTCCCTTTCTCATAACTTGTAAGAAGGCTTATAGAATTCATTGTTTATCTGTCATTAATCTAATGTGCCTTTATTATGTCCCTGGGCTTAGCCAGGTGTCCTAGAATCTGCCTCATGGGTAGCTTCCCTTGAGGACAGATGCCCTAGGGAACCAGGCCAGACTGCCCCAGACCCTCCACTTCCAAGATGATTATCAAACTTCTGAGCTACCACACTATCTCATTTATTTTCACAAATACCCTATGGGAACTAGCTACAGTTCTGATCCTCATTTTATGGATGAGAAAACAGAAGAGTTCAGAGAAGTTCAGTAATTTGCTTAAGGCTATACAGTATTAGTATTAAGTAAGAAGATGGATTTCGGCTCCTGGCACGCTGACTACAGAGTTCCTCACAATACTTAACATCTAGCTTTGCATTCTTCTGCACCACGGAAGTATACATACCCTACCTGGAAAACTGTTTCTGGGAGAGAGAGGACCTGTACAAATCTCCAGGCAGCAGGAATCTATATAGGACCCTGGTGCTCCAGCCTGGACTTCCCAGTTCTGTCCCCTGGCCACCTTTAGTGGGTGCGAGCCAGGCCCTGGAACTTCTCATCTCACAGAGGAGCCCTGACCCTTTTTTCCCCAGAGATGTTCCTCTTCAGCTCTGTTAAGCCACCTGCTGCTTCTGGAAAGAGCCATGCTGACCTTGTGGTTTCTCAGGCATGGCCTCCGAGCCCGTTGTGGCCAGGGAGGTGGCTCTTTACAGGCATTGGGAGGCTCTCTGGCTCTTCCCAAAGGGGATGCGAAATACTGTTATGTGTTGGGCCTTTTAACCTCTTTTGTAGGGGAAATCTTTTCAACTTACTTAAACACCAATTCATTGTAGAAAAATGCCCACTAACTACCATAAACAGTACTAAGCAATCACATCCTTTTAGACTAGTGTTGCCTAATAGAAATACAACACAGGATATATGTATAGTTTTAAATTTTTTAGTAGCCATAGTTTTAAAAAAGTAAAGACAGATGAAATCAATTTAAATGATACAGCCCAAGATATTCAGAGAGATTCTTATTTCAACATATAATTAACATAAAAATTACTAGTGAAATAGTTTGTATTCTTTGTACTAAGTCTGAAATCTGGTATGTCTTTTACATTTAAAGCATTTCCTGGGTGGCTCAGCGGTTTAGCACCACCTTCAGCCCAGGGCGTGATCCTGGAGACCCAGGATCGAGTCTCACGTCGGGCTCCCTGCATGGAGCCTGCTTCTCCCTCTGCCTGTGTCTCTGCCTCTGTCTCTCTCTCTCTCCTCTGTTTCTCATGAATAAGTAAATAAAATCTTTAAAAATAAATAAATAAATAAATAAATAAATACATAAAGCATTTCTCCGTTTGGACTACCAACCACATTGTAAGATAGGAACTCAATATCCACATGTGGCTAGTGACTCTTGTATTGGACAGCACATTTTTTTTTTAAGATTTTATTTTTATTTATTCATTCATGAGAGACAGGCAGAGAGAGAGAGAGAGAGGCACAGACACAGGCAGAAGCAGGCTCCATGTAGGGAGCCCGACACGGGACCCAATCCCGGGTCTCCAGGATCACACCCAGGGTTGAAGGTGGCGCTAAACCGCTCAGCCACCCGGGCTGCCCTGGACAGCACATTTCTATACTTACTTTGATTGTAAGTGTATATACATATGCATACTTTTTTTAAAAATGGGATCATAGTATCTCCTCTGTATTTGCACGCGCGTGCACACACACACACACACACACACACACCGACCACCACCACACACACTTAGAAACATATGCTTTCAAGGACACTTACCTGCTGGTAATCCTCAAAGCAGCCCTTGGTAATGAAGGTAGCATTTTCCTGATGAAAAAGGTTAAGGAGCTGGCCAGTGTTGAATCACTGCTGGCAAACAATCCCCCCCCCCCCAACCTGTACTGCCTCTGAATCCTCCACTCCTTCACTGCCCCCTGCAGGCACCTGGAGTTGCCTTGAGCCCACTGAACCCACTCCAGAATTAATGCACATTATGTGTCCATGCCCACACACACCTCGTACATACTTTGCCGAGGAAACCAGGCCCACGTAGGGAATGCTATTGACTGGGGCTGCCGTACGGGACAGCAGGTTTAAAACACAAGTACGCTGATCCCCAGGGTAGTGCTCTTTCTGCCATACTTCTCTGCCCCCCAAGAGCTTACTGCTTGGGTTTGCAGCTCGCCAGAAGACAAAAAAACAGTGTGGGATGGACAGAGGCTTTCACTTGGGTTTGTTCTGGGGTTCTCCCAAGCCCACAGTACATCCCCGGTAGAGAAGAGACAGCTAGGTCAGAGTTGGCGTGGAAAGGGATATAATTTGACCTAGATGAGGTTCAGACTTAGAAATTTCTAAAATAACTTTTTGCTAAACAGCCCCCCCCCCCCCCCCCCCACTGCCATGCGATTGCACAGATGTATATGCTTCACATCAGGCCACTTCTGTAGCAAGAACCTCATTCCTTAGCAGTTCTGAGATTTGTAGGAGCTTGGTTTCAATTTTTTCTTCCCTCTCTCCCACAAAAAATTGTGCTTTGGTTTTTCAGACTGTAAAATGGGACTCCTTTCTAAGTGTATCATTCACATATTTCTGGCCACTCCCTACCCCTTCGTAGGACAGTTGGGGATGAGCAGCAGACCTTGGATTAGCCTTCAGGTTAAGGGGACTGGATTTTTGATGATTGAGGTTTTGAAGACTGAGAACCCAAGGAAGCTGGCCTTCTCCCCCATTACTGTGGCACTCAGGAGTGCTGAGCCAAGTCTCCACAGGCTGGGAGTGGCCTATCTAGGGAATGAGGGGGTGACTTGGTTTGCACTCTTTTGGGAGTTCTATTGCCCTGAGGTAGGATACTGTCCAGGGTGGCACCTGCCAAAACTGAGGATTCTAAGCCACCATCCATTGGTTTATCCTAGGGTCTAGTCTTACTCATCAAGTGCTTGGATTGTAAGAGTTGGTACTACATTTGGGATGGATTTTAGAAGACTTTACAAAACATTTCTTAATTTCATATCTCACAAGTGCCCTTGAGGTGGGTGGTAGTTGGCCCTTTCTTACAGAGAAATTCCTTCTCCATAGGCTTATGGTGATTAAGGGACATACTCAGGATCAGAGTTTAAAACTGGTAAAGCCAGTTTGTTCATTTTTTTCCTTTAAATCACAACTAATAAGGAAAAGATAAGCATCCAGTCTTCCTATTAAGATATTGCAAGGGAGGCACTTAGCACAGTGACAGTTCATAGTAAGGGCTCAGTGGTAGCTCCAGAAACTTTTTTTTTTTTTTAAAGATACTTTACTCAGTCAGTCTTTCCAGGAGCCATGAGCACAGCAGTTTGTCCCCTAAGCTGGAGGTCCTCTTGCCAGGCATGGGGAAAGCGGTTGAGGGCAGTGGTAGCCTGGAAATACTGGACTGCTGGCTGGGAGTGCAGAGGCTGCTCAAGTTCCCTTTGAGCAGCTGGCTTGGAGTTGTTCTGGAATGTTCTCTTCCATTCTAGGCGTTCTCTGTCCCACCCCCTGATTTGCATCATCACTGCCATTGCCCCTCTACGGTGGTAGTTCTTTGGAGATCCTAGAGGAAGACCAGAATCTGAAGGGGCCTTGGAAACCATCTGGTTACTTCTCATTTTATAGAAAACTCAGACCATCTCTTGGCCAGAGTCTCCCACATGGCACTAAGGGAATCATGATTTCTGTGCTGGTCTCTTTTTATTCTGCTTTATTCTTTCAAGGAAAGAGAAACGGCAGCCCCTTTGCATGGTTGGTGCTACAGGAATGTAGGTCTAGTAGCACCAGCCTCCAAGGCTGATCGTGTACACGCTGCCGTTTTGGTCCTCCAGACAACAAGCCTTCAGCTCTCTTTACTCCCCCACATGGGCCAGCGGTTGACACACCCTGAGCCCTCAGAAGGCCAGGAAAGCCTGCCCAAATGGAGGAGGTGTTGCCCAGAAATGCTCTAAATTTCCAGAAAACAGGCTCACCCATCTACTCTGCTTTGCTGATGAGCTCTTTAAGATAGAGCATAAAGCATGGTTCTGGGAAGGGTGGGGGCACTGAGCAAACCTCCAGGACTAAGTACCTAATAGGAGGCTCACTTCAGAAACAGCTTGGGGTGGGGTGGACAATTAGTTAGTGGCCTTTTAAAAAAAAAAAATCTTTTCTGCAGTCAATTTTATTGAATTCATCGGGGCATTCCTTTATGAAAAATAAAACAACTAAAGTACAGGCATGCTTTGTAATGAGACAAACCAGTAATGAAGCCTGCTCGGATACACTGAGATACCTCTAAAGTTCCAAGATAATTGCTAACAAATACGAGTGCTTACCACGTGCTAGGTGTTTTTCCAGGCACTTTACAAGTAGCAACTCAGGTTGGTCCTCACAGTCCCACTAGTATAGGAACTATTCTCATTTACAGAAACCCAGAGTCACCAAGATAGAAGAGCTGTTGGAGCCCAGGCTCTTAACCCTCGCACCACCCTGATGCTGGGTGTGAGGTCAGCAGTTTTCCTGACTCCTGGCCCAGTGCTCTTTCCACAGAAGTACCTGTCCCATAATTTCTCACTTGTGGAGCTTGCCTTAATCCCTCCAGAAGAGCCCAGGCCTAACCTAAGGGTTGCAGATCTTTTCTGAGATAGGGACAGAGCAGCCTTTGGAGGGAAAGAGCATTGACCCCATCACACCCACGTCTGCTCTCAGAATCTGCTACTAGTTTCATGGGCTCTAAATCCTTGGCAGTCTTACCTGATTTCTGTTTCCACAGTACATAGTACATGTTACATTGTTGTTAAGAACATTTTTCAATCCTTGCCAAATGGGATACCCACCGCAGACATTGGTAATTTGGTCTTAGGCTTTTCTTGAGCCCATTTACTGCCCGAGATCCTCAATTCAGCATCTTGGGCAGTCAGGATCAAGCAGTCTCATGTGGAGTTTAAGATTAAAGCCCTTGTATAAGCTGAGCCCTCAAAGGGTACGAACTGTCTTATAATCACTACTTCCCCAGTGCCTGGCACACAGACCCCTCAGTAGCCCAGTTACCACTAGTCAGGTGTTGCAGTAGGGTGGTAGGAACTCTGGGCTGGGATCTCAAAAAAAGGTTGATATTTTTGGAGCAAGTCAGTTCTATGTTCTGTGATACAGAGAAAATCACATCTGCCCTTCCTACGTCAGACTACTTGGGACTTAGACACAGCAATCGATAAGGAAGTGTCATACAAGCTCATCAGCCCTGATTTGCAAGGGTAAGGAAAGATTGTTTACCTGGATGGGTGGTGTATGCCCCGTTCAGCTCTCCTCTGTGCCCTACAGCAGGGCCTGTACAAAGTCCCTTCTTTTTCCACCTCCTTTTCCCCTCTCCTGCCTGTCCTTTGTCCTATAAAGTGTTCACGGTTTCCTCCATCCTTTCGGATATGCTAGAGGAGGCAAAATCCTCCTGGGCTTGGTGCTGGCTAGAGCTCAGGCCTTGGGGGTGCAGGTGGCCCTAGAGCATTGCCTTTCAATAAACAGTGCTTTGATTCCTGACTGTGCTTTGCCCTTCTTCCCTTACGCTGAGTACCCAGCAGGCAGGTAAGCTAATGAGGGAGAAGTGGATTTAGGTGCTGGTGGCCCCAGTCCCCTGTTGGGCTTGCAGGCTTAAGCTGGAGCCCTTTGGGGACCTAAAGAACCTAATGTTTGTCTCTTACAGTGCCGAAAGAGGTCTAGGGTAGCCTGGGACTTCCCATCCTTAGGGTCAGATACCTTCTCACTTTGTGACCTTTGGCTAGCCACTTGTCTCTGAAACTGGGATAGTATTTCCACCATTGTGAGGATGCACAGAAAGCCTGCAGCAGGAAGCTTGAGGTGAATGCTTAGTAAGTGGTAACTACTTGTTGTATAGGGGATCCAGCCTCAGGGCCATTGGGTGAGCAGAGAATAGGCTTAGTCTGAGAGACTGGAGACCATTTGGCTCTACAGGAGGAGGCAGGCAAACAGTTTCCCTTTAAGAGTCTTCGTTCGCCTTCTGGCAGAGCCATAATTTGGAGCTCATTGTGAAACTGACCCCGAGCCCAGCCCAGACTGATCTTTTGTGACTTCACATCTGTCAAGACAGCTCGTGGCTTCTTGGCCTGACGAGTCTTGGTTCCTGATGCTGGAGATTGGGATGGTGGGTAAATGGAGGGGTGGTGCTCCTCATGCACCCCTTCTGTGGCTGCTATGTGTGCATGTCATGAAATTGTGCTACCTCCTGCTCTTGTGAGCCAGTTAATTCCTGTCTGCAGACATGAGACCCTGGACTGAGGGTCAAAGACCAGGGTTCCTTCCCGAGCACACATCCCTGGCAGCTCAGTTCTCAAACATTAACTGGCATCAGCCTTGCATAGGAAACTTGCTAAAACTGCAGGTGCCCAAAACTGTCTTCCTCACCAAACTGATTCCTGGAGCTCGAGGGAATCCAGGAACGTGCATTTAAACCAAGACTCCCCCTCTCCTCTGAGTGGTATTGCAAGCCTGCTTGCTCCCTGATCCTAGTTTCCACAGCTGTGAGGTGAGGGTTTTTCAGACAGGCGTCTACTCAGGAACTCCAGCTGAGTAGAAGGTAAAGGGGGAAGAGACTCATTTAAGCTGTTAAATCTGTGAGCCGGCAGCTGTCATGAACCTCCAAATGAGAGATTTAGTCTGACTCTGCAATCTCCCATGTAAATTGCCTTTTTGCCTTGATCACAAACCTACTTGTATGGCCCTCATTCCTGTGTGACTGGGTTAATTCTTATCAAGCTACAAGCTGAACTAAAGGTTGGTCCTGTTTAACCACATCACCTGGCCTTGTGGGTTACTTATTTGATGCAGACTGTGGTTAGAACATCTTCAGATGGACTTGAGGCCATGCTGTTAACTGCTGCTCTGTCCTGCCTCTTAGCCCAGCAGCCTAGTAAATCCGCGATGAAGTGGGTTTTGGGTAGATCGTAGATTCCCCTCTCCATTTGCTGAAGGGAAAGGGACTGTGGAGTAGGGTGATAGGGTACCTGCCTTGAGGACGTCTTTGGGGGGTGGGAGTCTGCAAGTGATGACACACCCTGAGCCCTTGATTTGCAAGCCGTGTCTCTTCCTCTGTGGTGTACCAGGGCTCTACTCTTTCCCAGTTGGGGCGTAGCACGTGGCACTAAAGGGGCCTCATGGCCAGAACTCCTCAAGAGACACAGATCAGCTGCTTCTGGCAAGCAAATCTTGGCAGACCTGGATTGGGGTAAATAGTCCCTATTCAAGGACTCCAGCTTGCCATCTGTTTCTGGGATACCCGGCAAGACTCTTCCATTTCTGTGGGATTTCCCTTTGTGAAGTATACCCAGCCTGCAGGGCTGGAGCTATTAGGGCTCAGTGATTTCACAAAGCAGGAAGCTGAGGGCCAGTGAGGATGTCTGACCTGCCACCCTGCATGGATAAGTGGTCAGGCCTGCCTGTACCCCATCTCCCAGAGGGAGCCAAGAGGTTCAGCCATCCCTGGGGAAGTGTGAAGAAAAAAAAAATGAAGGTTAAAGTGACACCTGCCTCCTAGATTAGATCCACTTCAACAAGAGCAGCCCTCCTTTTCTGTAATGTATTCCAGTTCCATGTGAGAAGTAGTTTTTCTTAAAAACCGAGGGGCAAAAAAAAAACAAAAACAAAAAAACTCTGAGGGGCATTTCCTGTAATGCTTGGGTTTCTAAACCTGCCCTCTACCCACATATGCCATGCCCCCGTCCCATGAGTGGGTGTCAAGGTGCACAGAGCATATTTTGTTTAGGCGGGAAATTGGCTTCCCTACCAGTTGGGAAAGCTCTGGATTTGGAGTCAGGAACTGGATGGTCAGTGCCAGCTTCACAGCAATTCACTGGTCTCTTCTTTGAGCATAGCCTGGTCCCTCCTGGGCTCAGTTTTCCTATTTGTACAAGGAGATGAGTTCTCAAGTCCTTTCTGGCCTTCACTGGGTCTGAGAACTCTCCACTCCAATAAAAGTGATAATCCAAAGTAATTTGGGTGGGGGACTCAGAAGCCTCTTGAAGCAGAGAAGCAGGTTAAGACAATAAAAATGAATTTGTATTACCTGACATGGTGGGTGACCACTAGGGACAGGGGAAAATCAACTTTGAGATCAGCAGCCTCCCACATCAGGACAGTGGAGTCAGGCAGGCAGCAGAGATTGCTATTTCTCAACCTTCCTGAAAGAGGTGGCTCCTGAAGTCCAGGGCCCAGCCACTCAAAGCTTGGCCTATCTCTCAGGGACACGCAGGAGCCCATATGGCTCAGAGAAGGTTGTTTTTTTTTTTTTTTTATGTGAATGATTAGCAGTACTTAGAAAGCAGGAAATTTCTTTTTTAACATCTACTTTGTCTACTTTTCTTGAAAACTCAGAAGCTCTGGCAACACCCTGCTCTATTCGACGGTAGAGCCTTGGCTGCTTTTGAGTGGGTGATACCGCCACCCCCTCAGCTGATACTTGTGCTTCCCAGCTTGCCAGTATTGCTGGCCAGCTTTGTGATTTCTGCTACAGCCTGGGGCCTAGAGGCTGAAGTCAGGACCTCGGGGAAGTCCATGTGCTGTTTCGTCTGCCATGCATCCTCTCTGTCGTCTGTTTTCCACAACTGGCCAGTGGTATTTGGATGAAAGTACACCGATTCCAAGTCTGAGAAGAAAACATAGTCTAGGCTCTGAAGGGGTTGCAGTGCTGGACGGTCCAGCTGTGCTGTCCAGTTGTAATGCAAAGGGCTAATTCACCTTTCTTCCCAGAAGAGAATGCTTCATTCAGTAAATGTACATTGTGGGCCTGCCAGGTATGGGTTGTAGTCTTGGCTCTCAGAGGTGAATGGGAAAGGTAGAAAAGGTCCCCACTCTATGGGGTTCACAGTCCCTGTCCACAAAGGGTGTGTGACAGGCTGGCAGAGTCCAGGGCTGGGGTCAGGCTGAACCAGAGTTTCAGTCCCAGCTCTGGAACCTGGTAGCTGCTGAACTTGGACAAATCATTTAGCCTCTCAGCCTTCATGTCCTCATTTGTAATCTGGGAATCGTCATCATCATACCTACCTCCTGAGTGGTTGTGAAAACACAGAGGAGCTACTGTTTGTTAAGAGCTTTGGTACCTTGCAAGTGTATAATACACTCTCAGGAAGTGATTGGTGGCCTTGGGAAACAGATGCAGCCATTTCTGGGCCTGGCTCTGAAGACCCCAAGTTAGAGACTGGATTAGCATTTGCTCCTGTGTTGCTAGTTGGGTAACTCTTTACATTGGGCACTCACAGGGAAGACTTCAGACTTCCTTGGAAGAAATCTGAAATAAATGCTGAGATCTGTGAGTGATGTCCTACAGAATATATACTAGGCTAGTACCTTGCCTCCCTTTCATTTTGTGAGGAACTGGAATAATAGTGTCTTTTTGAGGCAGTTTGTAAAATCACACATACAAAGCAACTTAGACTAGCACCTAGTAAAAGGGTGGTTATTATTACTACTGTTCTAACTAGAACCAGATGTGCTCTTCAGAAAGGCTGGGTTAGGGTGCTGGCACTTGGGAGACTCGTGTGTTTCAGCTGTGATGATTATTAGTTAGCTCGTGGGCAAGACTTTAGGGGCTAGAACCAGCCTTGGGGGCAAGGACCATGTCTGGTCAGGGAGAGGCCACCAGGCTGCCTAGGTCACCACAGGCTAAAGATAGTCCCCTAGGCCTAGGCCAGACCAGACCAAGCAGCACCATGTGATTAGGGCCCAGGGCCCTGCCCCTCCTCCCAGGCCGAGGGGCACAGTTTGTAGCCAGTAGCTTCCTTTGAGTGGAGCCTCAAGATGGTTTGATGTTCTGAAGGCCTCACCACCCCCGCTTCCACACAGGGGTGCCCTCCTGCCCATTCCTGTGTTTCCATCCATGGGTCTGGGGTGTCAAGGCAAGAGGGCTGGGCAGAGAGAGGTCTCTGACAAGTTGGTGGCAATGGCAGCAGCAAGAACTGGTGAGCAGGGGGAGGAAGTTAGCCCAGCACTCTTTTTACTCCTTAGAAGAGGGTTTCTGCCTCAGGGGTGTCAGGGTCAGTGGGGATGGCATGAGAGGCCTGTGGTCTTCAAACACCTCCACGACTCTGCCCCATTGCCAGGAGGGAGGTGACAGCTGAGAATATACCAGGTTTTTAGACTCTGCCCCTAGGCTGGCATAGGAGAGATGAACGCAGGTGGGCAGTGTCACCCAGAAGACTCCTGCCCCACCTTCCACTTAGATGGTTTTGCTGCCTTCCACATTTCAGGGTCTCAGGTTGCAGCTCATGCAGATGGTAGTGGTGGTTTTCCCCATATTGGGAAGCTGAGGGTGGGGGCAGAATCAATGTTAGCTGGACCCTCCACCCCTACCTCCCAGAACCTCATTGCATTGGGGCAGAGGCAGGAATGGAAGAACTGGGAGGGGCACCTGGAAGCAGTGCCTATTTCCTCGCCAGGGTGCCAGAAATAGGGACTGCAGCTAGGTGCTTGGTGGCAGTTTCCCCTGCTTGTCTCTGTGTAGGGGAGATGGGGATTGTCAGGTTGTTGGCATCCAGTTATGGGAGTGTTACTTGCCCTGATCTGTGACCTTAGGTTTTCTTGTAGTGGGTCTTGTATTTCCCCAGTGTGTAGAAAGATAGCCTCCGTGTCTCTGCCACTAAAGATCTGCCCTGTTGGCCACAATGAGAAGGTGACTTGGACTCTCCTCCTAGTGGTTAAAGAGCACAGGTTTTAGAATCAGACTGCTCGGCTTCAAATCCTTTTGTACTACTTACTGGTTTTGGCAAATAATCTTTCCACCCGTGCCTTGGTTTTTTCATTTGTAAAATGAGACCAATTAGAAAAACTAGCTCAGTGTCACAACAATGCATGGTATCTAGTAAGGGCTTACTACATATCATATGCGCTTGTTAATATTACAACCACAGCCTGTCCCTAGCATCTCTTCTGCTTGGATGAGAAATCTCAGTGGTTGAGGTCTTGGCTTCTCTCCCTCCATACCTCTAGACCTCATGTTACTACCTTTGGTTCTTTTGAGGAAGGTGAGGCTCAGGGAGTATGGGAGGTAGTGCCCCCTAAGGTTATACAACTGAAGAATGCTGGAATCTGGATTAGGACCCAGCCCGGGGGGGAAAAAAAAAAAAAAAAGGACCCAGCCCGGATTTCAGGTTAATCGTGTGCCTCAGAGTCAAGGCAGGGCTGGGCATAGGGTTCCTCTGGAAGCCAGCAGCGCCTCGATTACTTTGTGTCTCTGTCTGGGGAGAGCTCTGCCTGAGGGTGGGAGGGTTGAGACTGTAGCCTTGGGATTTAGCACTTAGAAATTGCAAAGCCTCTTTGCTTGGTGTGAAATCATAGAGGAGATGGGCTTGTGAACTCTGTTAATTCAACCAATGTCAGCTGTGTTGTCAGGCCCTGAGCTGGACACTGGGATTACTGCTATCCAAACAGCCTGGTGCCTGCCCTCAAAGGAGTCACAGGATTAGGGGTGAGGGTTACAGCACTAAAAGATCATGCAGCAGGGGCACTTTACTTGGGGTCTGAGACGGCTCCCCAAGGAGATTGGCCTAATGGCCAGGTAAAGGTCTGCAGGTGGGTAAGTGTGAACTCAAGTAATGCAGCCTCTTATTTAGCCTAATAAATTCCCTTGTTCCCCAGAGTAGAAGTTCTTTTCAGTCAGGGTAAATTCAGCCCTTTCAGATGCCAATGTCCAGGAAATGGTGCCAGCCCCAAAGTAAACATTAGGCCTTCCCCATTCAGCTGGCACTGAGGCTGAAGTCTGACCACCCAGTTAGTCCCTCCAGGCTTTCACCCATCTGGCCCAGCCTGGTTTCCCCTTTTACCCACCTTTGTCCCCAGTTTCATTTTTAGCTTCTCCCTCTTACCAGTTCTTTTTACCACAACCTGTCGAGTTTGATCACGCATGTGCCTACTCCCTCTAAAACCTAGTTCCCCACTAGTTGACCCAAGTCTTTGCTCTTTAGATCTCCTAGGTCTATCTTCTGAGTAGCTTTTATCGCAGAGTCCATAGCATTAGGATCTTTCTCTAGAACAAGACAGTATAGAAAATGCTTGTGTTTGTTTGTTTGATCTAGCTTTATACCAGGTGTTTATGGGTTTGGTCCTAGGCTGTCTTCCTTCCATGCTGAGTTAAAAATCAAGTGACTACATTTCTTCAACTGAAAGGGAACTCCAAGCCTTCCCTGTGTTCTTCCTTCCTCTGACATAGCAGGGGCTTATGCCAAAGCCTCCCCATGGACTTGTGGTGAACTCCCCCCTCCTTCTTTTCTCTTTTCTGGGGAAACCTGCCCTGGAGCCCAGCCTGTCTCTGAAGGGCAGTGTCCGGAAGAAGGGCCAGGCTGGAGTCAGGTAGTGGGGGGATCATTTGTAATCCGAGTCCGTGAATCCAGCCCATTGATCCCGTTTTTCTCCACACATTCTGAT
The DNA here is from genome assembly GCF_048418805.1 of Vulpes vulpes. Lineage (NCBI taxonomy): Eukaryota > Metazoa > Chordata > Mammalia > Carnivora > Canidae > Vulpes > Vulpes vulpes. The sequence goes on along the minus strand of NC_132783.1, from coordinate 113,745,493 downwards.
TCTTTTCATGTCGAGAGATCATTTGATGATTTCTTTTTCTTTTTGAGGATGAGGATTACTTGGAAATTGTAAACTTCTTGTGTGAATCTGAATTGAAATATTTAGCACTTATCGTGTGCTGGGTACTCTTACTATGCTCTGGTCGTGTAACTGTCACAGCAGTGCTATGAGATAATTAGGCCTTAAGTCTTACAGCTGAGGAAACTTAAGTTTAGAGAGGTTCTCCAGGGGCAGAGTTGGTAGGGACTCCAACCAAATGCAGTAGATAACAAAGTCTTATGTAGTTAGGATGGACTGTCTGCTTTCTTAGACAGTGTTTGAATGAAGGGGTGACAGTTGAAGCAGAGAGCAAATCTCGGAGGGTTAGATAGTGTTGTGCGGTGAGCCTCTCTCTGCCCTGCCCACCCTTGGTACCCACCTTCTGCCCCTTGTTGCCTGGTATTCTGCATTAGCCATAGTAGTTTAGCTCCCCTGATCCCCACCACTTTCAATAATCTGAAGTAAAAATGGTGAGTTTGCCATGGAGATGCAGGTTCACAGAGTCTCCTGGAGCTGCATCCTTAATGACCACAACCACACATAGAGGTTCTGCTGTGCTTCATTTAATGCACAAATGCATGTATGTATTTAGGAAGCCTCATCGCCCCCTGGAACTAGTCACTGTTGGTTCCTGGATGAAGATGGTCCTATGGGACAGAAAGTGGCTTTTCTTCTTTACCTGTTAGCTCTGTTAGCCCATGTCTTGCCTTATTCAAGGAGGGAAGGTACTTCTGGGGCCTCTGTCTGCCATCCTGCTCCCTTAGAATGCTGGGCTTCGAGTAGGGCTTGCCTCACCACACTTCCCTCCCTTAGTACCTGAGAACCGGAGAACCTCTCCCTGCCTTCAATAACCCCACTTACCAGGAAACACCGGAGAAGTGCCCTAAGATTGCACAAGGAAGGAGTTTTGACTCCACCAGTGGACACATGGGATTTGTGGCAAGTGGGAAGAATGCTTGAACAAAGAGTTGAAACTTCTGGCTCTCATCCTGGTTTTTCCCCAGGCAAGCCCCTTGAGGGCCTTGGTTCCCCAACTGCAAACAGAGGGGATCAGAACCATGATCCTTTTTGCTGCTCTGACCTACAACTGTTTTTCAGGCAGGTGTGTGGTGGTGAGTTTACTGTTTCCTGAGCTGGGCTTGGGTCACTGGCACAAGTTCCAGAACGCAGAGGTGGGAGAAGGAGGCTTGTTCCCTGTTTTGGCTGGGATGATGCTGGAACATAGGGACTGGCACCTGCACAAAGGATTGGTTTTCATTGGGAGCCATTTCAGATGCCAAGTCCTCTATATATTGTGGAGGTGGAGAGAGAGACGGTTGGTTGGTTGCCTGCTGAAGGAGGATGGTGGGGAGGGGACCCAGAAAGGGATGTGTAATTGAAGTCAGAAAGCCTAGTCTTTTTTCTAGTCTCCCATAGGGCCTGACAATTACGCATCTGAGCCTTCCTGGCTTCTCCTAGGCCCCACAGGATTTTAACAGATCTAGGAATTTTACGTAAAGGCAGAAGTAGTTCTCTCTCCCTAGTGGACTTTTCTCTCTCTCTCTCTCTGGGAGACCTTGATCTTTCTTCCTTGAAGTAGGAGCAGCCTCAGGCTTTAGCTGCGAGCAGCGCGAGAACAGGGCACTCTGGGTCCTTGGGGCAGAGAGAAGCTAGCTAGGGATGGGGCTTTTTCAACAAACTTCACACAGGATACTTGAAGAATATTCCTACGTGTCCCGACTAGCCTATTCCCTCGGTCATCTTGCCGTTGGTGATGGAATAGGGAATTGGTGTGATCTCTTAGTGGCAGGATGGCTCTCCCATTAATTGGAGCCCGAACTTTTAAGTGCTTTACCATATGCCTTTTTGATCTTGGTGAATGAAATGTCAGGCAGAGTGATCACAGGATATGACTCTTTCCAACTTTAAGAGTTTTTATTTATTTTTTATTTTTTATTTTTTTAGGAGAAACAATGACCTGAAAAACTTGGTCTCACCTTTTCAAGGAAACTCTTTAGGAACACCTCACCCTCTGAGCCTGATTCCCCTTTCCAGCTTCTTTTTAATGAACTTGAAGTTGCAGGCCCTTGGCCTGCTCTTACTCCGATAGCATGCAGGGAGTGTTGTTGCGGAGGATGGGTCCCAGGAGCAGTGATCACTGCCAGTTCCTTGGGTGTACTCAAGGACGAGGATCCTGTAGCAGGTGCTTCTGCCAGATCCTGGTTCCAAGCAGCAGCCTAGCTGGGAACTGAATGGTGGTAGGCTTCTCTGGGCCACCCAGGATGGTCAAGAAAGTCAGTGCGTAGTAGCTCCCTGGTTCTATGGGCTTCATCCTCTTGGGATTGAGAGATTGTTTGCATCTACACTATCTAGCACTGAAGCTGGAAGATGCTGTGGCCTTGGGTTTCTACAGCTCCAGCTCTCAGAAGGCATGTGGGGCGTCTTGAGGGGGCAGTGGCTCCAATAGGGTTTAAAAGCCAAGAATGCCGTGACCTCACAGTTAGGAGTCAGGCAGGGATTCTTGCTACTCATTAAGAGAACATGGGTCTGTTCGAGGAGTAGAGAATTCCTTTTGAGGCCAGGTAGGCAGATTTCTCTGCTCAGGGACTAGGGGCAGCTCTTGTCTTGGCATGGCTAGCCAACAGTGGAGGCAGAGTGATGGGAGAGAAGTGGGTGAGCAGAGCCCCAGGATGGACCTTTCCCCATGAGTCTCTGAGGGCAGCAGCATTCAGAAACCCTGTTCATCACAAGTATGTTTGGAAAATAAGTGTAGGTGTAGAAGGGACCAGACCTATTATAGTAACTTCTTTAAAAAACATTTTTTTTTCTTTTTAAAAAGCCCATGTCTTTGTTGAAATGACTGGAAAACTCCAAACAGAATTAAATCCCTGTTAATACACTACTTTACTCTTGATGATTTTTGGTTATATGGCCTTCCAGAATTCCTACTTGTGTATATACATGGGGCTTTTAAAAATATTTATTTATTTGAGGGGATCCCTGGGTGGTTCAGCCATTTAGCGCCTGCCTTTGGCCCAGGGTGTGATCCTGGAGTCCCAGGATTGAGTCCCACATCAGGCTCCCTGCATGGAGCCTGCTTCTCCCCCTGCCTGTGTCTCTGCCTCTCTCTCTCTCTCTCTCTCTCATGAATAAATAAATAAAATCTTTAAAATATATTTATTTATTTATTTATTTGAGAGAGAGTGTGAGGGGGGATTCCTGGGTGGCGCAGCGGTTTGGCGCCTGCCTTTGGCCCAGGGCGCGATCCTGGAGACCCGGGATCGAATCCCACATCAGGCTCCCGGTGCATGGAGCCTGCTTCTCCCTCTGCCTGTGTCTCTGCCTCTCTCTCTTTCTCTCTGTATGACTATCATAAATAAATAAAATTAAAAAAAAAATAAAAAAAATAAAAAAAAAAAAGAGAGAGAGTGTGAGTGGGAAGAGGGGGAGAGGGAGAGAGAATCTCAAGCAGACCTTCCTGCTGAGCATGGAGCCTGAGGAGGGGCTTGATCTCATGACTCTTGAGATCATGATGACCTGAGCTAAAACCAAGAATCAGATGCTTAGCCTACTGAGCCACCCAGGCACCCTGGCATATACATGTTTTTTATTGGCTTTACAAAAATAGAATTGCAACTTTTCTCATTTCCTGTGTTTATCTTTTCATATCTTTTATCTCTGGTAGAGAGCATTATCTTTTTAACTCTAAAAATTGTTAAACTTTGATTTCTTTAGCTAGTTTTCTGCTGTTGGATGTGTAGTTTGTCAATTTTTTGAAGTTATAAACAGCACTTCTGTTATGGACAACATCTTTGTACATAATTCTGAACGCTCTTTTCATTTGTATGATTAGAATAAATTCCTAAAGGTTGGGACCATTGAGTCAAGTAGGGTTCGCTTTTGCTTTGGGAAGTTGGAGAGCAGGGAGACTTTTCTGCTAATCCTCTGTTAACTGCAGGTCATTGAGGACAGAGCTGGTCCCAGTAGGGAGTGAGGAGGCTTAGGAGAGCCCTGGACTTCTTGATTGCCAGCTCAGGATTTTTATCATGCCTTCCCCATGATCATTAGCCCAGATCTGCTCACACATAGACTTCCACAGTGTTAGAGCCAGAGAAGACCTTTCAAATCCTTCCTTTATGGAATCTGCTGGGATCCGGGAGCCTTCCATTCTAGAGCCAGCTCTGGTTATGGCCCCAGTCTACCATGGACTTCCCCTGTCCAGGAGGGCCCGCGGCCCTCTTTACAAGAGGGTACAGAGCTGGGAGGGCCCTTCTGCCTCAGAGTCAAATTCCTGGGGTGTTGGCTGCTGGTTGTTTCCATGATTTCACTTTCCATGATTTTTTCCGAGAGGCTGGTGCAGTTGTTACTGGACCAGCAGTTGTTGCTGTTACTGTTGGAGCATATGCCCTTCCCTTCTTTACCATGTCTTCCTTGTTTGGAAACCTGCAGGTTGCTTCATGGAGCAGAGATGGTAATGAGGGTGAGGAGCTAGTGGTGTTCCCTCCATGGGTTATGCATAACCATCTCTCTCTTCTTGTTCTCACAGAACATTCTGCTCCAGCCAAGGTGGTGAGGGCAGCAGTTCCTAAACAGCGCAAAGGCAGCAAGGTAAGGAGTGGGAGAGGGCAACCTTAGGGGACTTCCTTAAAGAAAGAGGTGGTGGCCTCTTCTGAGCTGCGAGGTAGCTCTGGAACCTCCAGCAGAGGAGCCCCCTCTGGGCCTCCAGTGTAGATGGTCCTAGTGGATAGACTGATTGTGACTTCTGATCTCTTAGGGGAATGGTATTTTAGGTGAGGGGCTGAATGGCAGAGACAGGGCCACCCCAGGGCCCTCATAGAATGTGTCTTGCAGGTTGGTGACTTTGGAGATGCAATCAACTGGCCCACACCTGGAGAGATAGCCCACAAGAGTGTGCAGGTGCGTCTATGGGGAGAATGGGCAGGTTTAAATGCTATGGACATAGACATATTTGAGTTCTTAAGTTCTCAGAGCCTCGGATCTTACCTATCTCAGTTTTTCAAGACTGGTTGGCACAGTATGGGCAGCGCTGAAATAGCTAAAAATCATCGTCATTTGAGCCCTTGCTGTATGTCAGGAACTGCCAAGTGCTGCTTACCATTTCACCTGTCCCTCACAGTGACTTAGAGATAGGTCCTTTAGTAATTCCCATTTTACAGATGAGGCCACTGAAGATAATAATTAGCCCTTGATGGTCAAGTGGGGATTGGAAGTCAACTGTGTTACATCATTCCAGAGCTGGTGATCTCCATCAACTATACTTGGGTTCCCAGTGAGTGAAGCAGGAGAGTGGCCCTTAGGCCATGTACCCACCTCCAGACGATATGTCTTAGGGAAGCTCATGTAGCACTATTTAATCCCAGCAGATCAATCTTTTCCTTCTAGTGCTCTTGTTCTGTGCTGTTGGCCTAGATTCCTCACTAGCAGTGGCTCCTGGCCTTCAGTTCACAGACATGGTTGCTATGGACAAACCGAGGTCTAGCATCTCTTCCATCCCCCAGACTACCAGGTTGGTGGGGTCTTGTAGGAGTAAACATATGGTCCCTGCAGGCCTAGCCCGTGAGTCCTGGGGGCTGTTTCAGTCCCTTAGTTACACTCGAGGAATATGGAGAGACAAGTTGACCTGTTGCCTGTTTCACCACACTTCCCAGTGGAAGCATCTCAGCTGTGCAAACAGGACCTGAGAATATACATCTAGTCCAACTTGCTGTTGAATGCTCCAGCTCCTTTGTCCTGTTTTCTTAGTGGTGGTGGAGGGGGTGCTTCTGTCCCATTCCAGGAGGATCTCAGATTCACGTCACCTCCCTACTATTCTGCTTTCTGCTGCAGCCACAGTCCCACAAGTCCCAGCCTGCCCGTAAGCTGCCACCTAAAAAGGACATGAAGGAACAGGAGAAAGGAGAGGGGAGTGATAGTAAAGAGAGCCTGAAAACCAAATCGGATGAATCTGGGGAGGAGAAGAATGGGGATGAGGACTGCCAGCGAGGGGGCCAGAAGAAGAAAGGTGAGTGACTTGCAGCAGGGGTTAGGAGTCAATGGGAGGCAGAACTGGGAAGTGTCAGAACTTGGGGTTGCTAGTTTCAGGAGCTCTGAGAAGTCCTTGGGAGGCTGACTGGTGTAGGCCACTAGGCCAGCAGTCTTCCCTTCTTCTGCCTTCCATCTGTCAGTTCTTTCTCTTACTTAACAAACACCCAGTAGGCTCTGTTCTCAGTAGTCAAGCTGTAGCACAGGAGAGATGAGGTCCCCACCTGTGGATAATCAGTGTGTCTTGGTGTATCGCTGTACCATGTAAGATTTGTTTAAAGACAAGAGCTCCTGTTGCCTTGGCTAAGGGTGTTTAGGGTACAGATTGGCTGCTTTGACAGAGATTCAAAATAACAGTGTTTTAAACAAGATAGAAGGTATTTCTCTCACCTGACAGCTGGGTATAAATAGGCCAGCCCTAGAATGATAGCCATTTCTTTTCATTTTCCTTTCATCTTGCTGTGGTGTGTTGGCTCTCTTCATCCAAGGTGGCTCACTCTTTTCCTTCTCATTCCAGCTAGCAGGAATGGAAAAGGAGAGAGAATAGCTCCCTTTTAAGGACTCAACCTAGAATTGACTACTTTCATGTGATGGCTCTCATAGAATTTTGGCACCTGTCGAAAGGGAGCCTGGAAGTACAGTCTTGATTCTGGGGCAGCCACATGTCTGGCTCCAGAAAGGGGTTCTCTGACCAAGGAGAAATCAGTATTAGGAGTCAGCCAGGAGGGTCTGTCACATTGAGGTCCATGGCTTCCTTATTTTAGAGATAAAAATAAGGTCTGGTGTGGGAGAAGGAATTTGCCCAAGGTCATCAGATTGTGAGTCAGACCTATTGCTCCAGACTGAAGAATAGTTAGGGGTGAACATGGCTAGGAGGGACCTCTCTTAAACCTTTTTCATGTGCCCATGCTGTTGTCCAGGGAACAAACACAAGTGGGTTCCATTGCAAATAGACATGAAACCTGAAGTGCCCAGAGAAAAACTGGTCTCACGCCCTGCTCGCCCTCCAGAGCCACGACACACACCTGCCAACCGAGGGGAGATCAAAGGTATGTACCACCCACTGTGGAGGGCCTGGGCATGGGGGTCACCCTCAAGCGTGACCCAGTGCCCCTCTCCCCATAGGGTCTGAGCCTGCCACCTACGTGCCCGTGCCCATGGCCCCCCCCACCCCAGCCTGGCAACCAGAGACCAAACCGGAGCCTGCCTGGCACGACCAGGATGAGACATCGAGTGTGAAGAGTGATGGGGCTGGTGGGGCGCGGGCTTCCTTCCGTGGCCGTGGACGGGGGCGCGGTCGCGGCCGGGGACGCGGCCGGGGTGGCACTCGAAGTACGTGAGGCCCCTTTGGGCTCCGGGATGTCCGAGGGAGTGTGGCGGGGGCGGTGGGCAGGGATCTTCTCTCCCTTATGGCACCCATTTCCCCCGTAGCCCATTTTGACTACCAGTTTGGCTACCGAAAGTTTGATGGTGCAGAGGGGCCCCGTACCCCCAAGTACATGAACAACATCACCTACTACTTTGACAATGTCAGCAGCACTGAGCTTTACAGTGTGGACCAGGAACTGCTCAAAGACTACATCAAGCGACAGATGTGAGTGGACAGAAGCCTCCTTCCTGGAGCGATGCATAGGGTCGGGACCTGTCAGAGCGTGGCTGCTGGGTAGAGTAGGGATGGGCAGGTCCTTCTGGTGCTGTGGTAGCAGCAGTGGTTGCCTTTGGCTGGAGCTGAGAAAGATAACTGGCACTTATCCTTTAAAAGTTAAATTTTCATAAAGATAATATTGCAAAAGTAATATCGTATTTGCTTTAAGAAATTTAGAAATTACCAGTGATAAAAAGGAAGGAGGAATGTCCAGAGTCCACCCCCTTCTGCACTTGTCTGTGTTAATGGCAACATGGTCAGAATGCTAGCAAACACCTGTGGAGTACTCCCTGTTAGGCCCAGTGTTAAGCACTTTACAGGCATTCTCTCTTGCTTGGTCCTACACTTATCTCATTCCTATGAGCTGGGTGTTAACTCCATTTCAGGGATGAGCAAACAGACCCAGGAACTTACCCAGAGTCTCAGAGCTAGTAAACAACAAGGCACAGATTTGAGTCCATTTCTGCCTGATGGAGAACCCTAGCTCCAAACCAGTCCGATAGATTGTCCCTCAGTCTAGTTGGGGAGCCGTACAAGGAAGTGGATCATTTCGGTAGAGTGTGATAGTGTTTTAGGAGAAGAGAAGGTGACCAGTGACAATGGAACTGGATTTTAATGGTGGATGAGGGGTTTGCCAGGCCTACAGAGAGGCTGAAGGGCCGGGGGAGTGGGTCTGACCTGAGGTGAGGGAGCCATGACAGGGTAACATCTCTTTCCAGCCCTTGATACTGTCCGTACGATGGGGTCAGGGTCGGTAAGAGGCTATGTGAGGTGGCCGGGGGTGGGGGGGTGTAGGACGAAAAAGGCAGACTCCTAAGTGACGCAGCAATCTTCTGTCTTCTCCCCTCCACCCAGCGAATACTACTTCAGCGTGGACAATTTAGAGCGAGACTTCTTCCTGCGACGGAAAATGGATGCTGACGGTTTCCTTCCCATCACCCTTATTGCTTCCTTCCACCGAGTGCAGGCCCTTACCACTGACATTTCACTCATCTTTGCGGTAGGTCTCCCTCCCTGGGGCTGGGGTGCAGGGGAAGGAAAGGTCCTTACTTATGGAGTTGGAGTGTGGGCCCCGGCAGAAAACCCTGGAGGAGTCCTCATCTGATGACTTCTGCTAAAGCTTCAAGGCTTGGCCAGCCTCTCTGCCTCCCTTCTCTCCTCTTTCTCCCTCTTACTGTGGAAAATTGCAGACATTTACAGAAGTAGACAGAATGGTATGATGAACCCATCGCCCAGCCTCAGCAATTACCAACTCATGGCCTGTCTCACTCCATCTATCCCCCATCTGTTTCCTCTTCCAAATTACTTTGCAGAAAATCTCAGGTAACCTGAAATTTCATACATGTTTTAGTACTTATCTCTAAAAGATAAATACCTGATAAAAAATGTAATCGCTATATCATAATCCCATGTAAAAATGTTAATAATTCTTTAATATGTCTAAACAGTTGCAAACTCTCCCCATTTGTCAAAAAACATTTTTGTATTTTATGAGAATCAGGATTCAAAGAAGACCCATGTGTTGCCTTACTAAGTCTCCTCTTCCCTTCTCTTTTTCTCTGCAATTTATTAATTGGAATAAACTGGGTTATATAGCTTGTCAAATTTCTCATGGGCCACAAGTGATGTCCTCTAACATGTTCTTCTGTATTCCTCCAGGAGCCTGATCAGATTCAGGTTTGGGGAGTTTCCCTCCCCTCTTTGTCAAGAATCCTTTATAGATAATGATATGTTCTCTCAGGTGGCACAGAGCATTTCATTTGTTCTCTCTCCTGATGCAAGCTGCTGTTGATGACCCCTGCCTGTTATTTCATTAGGGATTGTGAAATGGTGAAATTCTAATTCTATCGATCTGTCTTCATTTGTTAGCTGGAATGCCTCTTTAAGGAGGAACTTTGCCTCATCAGCTATTCAGTTACCAAGACGTATGGTTTGTACAGAAAGGGCAGATAAATACTTCATCTTTCCCTTTGTTAACCAATTGTCAGAATTATGAGTTGATTCCTGATAACTTTCCAGGTTGTGGGTTCAGGTGTGGGGTTGTTTTGCTTTGGTGTCTTTTAGTATCATCACAAACCTGTGGATTCAGACATCCTGTAGTTTCAGCCCATTGCAGTTCATATACTGAATCTAGTTGTCCCATCTGGAGTTAGTGGAATCCTGGTTGATCTGGTACATTTCCTGCCTCAGATCTGGAATAGGCTTTTTTTCAAGGAGCTCTAGATCTTCTTTTGGGGAAATGATATTTATATACCACACAGTTGGAGTTATAGGGTTGTTCATTGCTGCTTTGATTGATCATTGTTTCTAGAGCTGCTTTTTTTTTATTTTAAAGATTTTATTTATTCACCAGACAGAGAGAGAGAGAGATAGGAAGAGGCAGAGACACAGGCAGAGGGAGAAGCAGGCTCCATGCAGGGAGCCCGACGTGGGGCTGGAGCCCGATGTGGGGCTTAATCCCGGGTCTCCAGGATCATGCCCCAGGCCAAAGGCAGCGCTAAACCACTGAGCCACCCGGGCTGCCCTGCTTCTTTTTTTTTAAGTACGTCAGGAGATTATACTGAAATTTTCTATTAAAGTTTAGGACTACAAGGACTTTATAACACCAATGACCTTTTATTTGTAATACTCTTGTACCCCAAATCCTAATGCTGATGATGACCTCAACATAATTACTCATTTTGTTTTATTCAATAGTTTGTATACCTTATTCTTATAATAATACCTCTACTACTACTAAAAACAGGTTTTTTTTTTCTACTTAAACACTCAAATGACTGTTTTCAAGTACTTGGAATGATCTTTGTATGGTTATGTTTTTAATTTGATGTGTATTAGTTTTGTTAGTTTCATTTTGCTCTCAAGTTTTAGGGATTGCTTTTTCCCCTCCAATTTCTATTTGTTTTGCACTTAGGTAAGACATTTGCATGACTGTAAAATCAACATGATATATCCTAGAAGACCGACTTAAAATTCTCTCTTAAAATTCTCCTTTTTCCTTTTATTCCCTTATAGGCAATTTGTTTCAAATCCTTCGTTTAAAAAAATAAGCAAATGCCTCTTCCTGTATTTGTATCCTTTCCCTCTCTTAGATGGCAACATATAGAGCATGTATTTCTTTACCTGTTCTTTTTTTTTTTTTTCAGTTAATACATTTGGGTGCTGACTGCATAGTAGTACGTAAGAGAAAGATGCTCTTCATTCCTACTTAGACTTGCATATATATCTTTCCATATTTTTGCTAGCGTATCATTGATGTAGATTTATAGAAGTGAGAAGGCTGCACTACAGGGCAAATTGCTGGGTTCCCTTTCTTCAGGGGGCTGTGCCTTTGCACTTCTAACGGCAATAGAGCAGAGTGCCTGTTGCACTGTTGAAATGTTTCCCATTTCCACTAAAAGGATTTTTAAAGACGTCTCCTCTCTTCTCCACTCTTCACCCTTTTTCCTAGAGATAAGTAAGCACCCATAGCAATTTACCTGTGAATCCTAGAAAAATGTGTATGTGTTTGTATGTTTTTATTTAAAAATTCAAACACCAGTGGTATCTTAGGCACATTGAGCTAGACCTGTTTTTTTTTTTTTTTTTTTTTTTATGGCTCTTTCCACCTCAGCACATGTGAAGCTGTTTTTTAAAGTGAGTAGAATACCACTGAATAGAGAGGCCGTTACTTATTTTAAATGGTCTATATGGTGGCAAATTAGGTAGTTTCCAGTTTTTTCCATATTACAGACTGTTGCTATGAATGGCTTTTTATCCACATCTCACACATAATGTAATCTATCTGTGGCCCTGTTTCTTTGGGGGCGGATGAATGGATACAGAATGAATGGCAAAGTCAAAGGGCAGGTATGTTTTTCACGGTGGTGCCCTCCTACAAGTTTGAACATCTCGTCTGTCTGCTAGTTGTGGAAGATGGTGCCAGTTTTCTTACACTCCTGCCAGCACTAGACTCCTTCCTGAGTTCATGGAGGCCAGCCATTCGTCTGCCAGCTTCTGAGACCTCATTCTTTCCAAGTCTTTTCTTTGCATAGACTCCTTCCTTCTCCCCTGCAGGCCCTAAAGGACAGCAAGGTGGTGGAGATCGTTGATGAGAAAGTCCGCAGGAGGGAGGAGCCGGAGAAATGGCCTCTTCCTGGTCCCCCCATAGTTGATTATTCCCAGACTGATTTCTCCCAGCTCCTCAACTGCCCCGAGTTTGTGCCCCGCCAGCATTACCAGAAGGAGACAGGTAGGTACTCTGGGCCTCGAGGTGCCTTCCTGTTGTCCTCCAGCCAACAGTCCTTAAGGCTGGCATCGAGAGGACATCTGGAAGGTTGAGGACCTCACCTTTCCATCCTTCAGAGTCAGCACCTGGTTCTCCCCGTGCAGTCACCCCGGTGCCAACCAAAACAGAAGAGGTCAGCAACCTAAAGACGCTGCCCAAGGGCCTGTCTGCCAGCCTGCCTGACCTGGATTCTGAGAACTGGATTGAAGTAAAGAAGAGGCCGCGGCCGTCCCCAGCGCGGCCCAAGGTGGGTGGGCTGTGGGACTCAGAGGAGCTAAGCCCGAAGGCCGGCTGGCTCCGGCTTATGGCTCGAGTCGAGGTCAGCATTGACCGTGGGAAAGCTGGTAGGTCCTTGTCCTTTTTCAGTGAGGATCATGTCTCAGGACAGGTCCCAGCTGTGGGAGTTCCTGAGTGGCATTCTTCGTGGGAGGAAATCCTCCAGCTTCTGGCAGTAGTGTCCCAGCTTTCTTGGTGTTTGGCTCTTTGTCTTGCCCCATTGAAATCAGTGGGGCTGTTGTAGTGCCTGAGTGTGTTTTCATTGTCCCCTAGATAAGCCATTCACGCCCTCTGAAGAGGAAAGGGAAAGGGAGCAGACACATGGCCTGGATGTAGAGTTAGTCTAGACGAGAAGAATACAGGTCTTCTGTCACTGATGGGTATTAACCTTGGGCAGCTTGCTTAATATCTCAAGCTTTCAGTGTTTCCATCTTCAGATGAAGGCGAGAAGGGCTTAGACTGCCCTAGAAATTGTAAAGCAATATGCCAGTAGTACACGTTGAGAAGTGTTTGTATTTCAAACTAAAACTAGTGCCCCCTTTCCAGGAGCAGATATGTGCTCCATTTACCCCATTCCCCACCTCCCCTTTGGAGATCTCTTTGGTCTGGTGCTTGTGAGGAGGTCTCTTAGATGACCTTGGACTTTGGGTCTCTGAAATTCTATGTCTCCTTTTCCATTGTGCTGCTATGACTGCCTCCCTCTTGTTCATAACCTCATACTCTGACTTCCCTGTCTCTTTTGGGTGTGGTCCTGCACAGAGTGTCCAGGATCAGGCCAGAGTCAGGAGGAAAACAGTGGAGAGGGACCTTATGAGGTTCAGGCCTATAGAGTGTGAGGCTTTGGAAAGGCAGGCAGGCTTAGTACCCATTCCAGAATTAGAGGCCTGCTTCCACCTGGCCTAACTTGAACCTTAAAAGAGAGTAGGTTTTGGGGCACCTGGGTGGCTCAGTTGGTTAAGTGTCTGCCTTCGGCTCAGGTCATGATCTCATCAGGGTCCTGGGATCGAGCCCTGCATTGGGTTCCCTGTTCAGTGGAAAGTCAGCTTCTCCTTCTCCCTCTGATTACCCCCCTGCCCACCTCATGTGCTCTTGCTCTCTCAAATAAGTAAACAAAATCTTTGAGTAGGGTGGCAGGGGGAGTAGGTTTGGAGGTTACGTGGGAAGCTTTTTGCACAGCACAGAATTGACTTTTTGGATATAAATGTGAGGTAGACAAATGCTTTTGCCCTAGTCTCAGATAAATTCAGCTGAGCAACACTGAAATATTTGCTTTTTTGCCAGAAGTATCCCATTTTCTCTTGCCTCTGGAACATGCTGTTATTCCTGCCTCATACGCTCTTTATCCCTGCCTTCATCTGGCTTACTTTTATGCTCATCCTTCAGTAATTACGTCTCTCAGGAAGCCTCTTCCCTGACTGTCTCTACTCCCACTTCTAGTTGGTTAAGTGCCTCTTTCTGTGTACTCCACAAATTCAATTTATCATCTTTATTGATACCACATTACATTTGGCTGGCTGCTTGTTTTTCCCCCCCAAACTGTGAGCTGCCTTAAGTTAAAGAACTGTGTCTTCTTTAGGGCCTGGTATCAATCGGTGCTTGCTCACTCATCAGTCGAACATCTGCTGTTGCTAGGTCCCAGTCTAGCTACTAGGAATATGATGGAAAGCAAGGCAGCTGTGGCCCCTGCTTGATGAAACTTCAGTTCTCTTAGGAGATTTTGAATAGATAGAATAGATGGATCAACCTATTGAACTTGTGCTGTGTGCCCACTCCCGGGCTAGGTAAATGAGAGGACAGGTGACTCTGGGGGCTTGTCATCTCATTTTGAATGACTGTGATGTGAGCTGGGAGAGGGGATACGTAGAGTCATGGGGGACCAGGTCCAAGGTTGGCAGCTGTAGCATACTGGCATGGCTGGGTCCTCTCTCTCAGCCAACAGCTACAGACACTGGCCCAAGGACACCCTGGTGATCCCGCCACGCCCCTTGATCTTCTCCATTTTAGAAGTCAGAGGAGCCCAGGTTCCTCCACCCGACTTCTCTGCCTCAGCAGCTGCCCTCTCAGCAGCCGATGTCCAAGGAGCAGGATGAGCAAGAGGAACTAGATTTCCTGTTTGATGAGGAGATGGAGCAGATGGATGGGCGGAAGAACACCTTCACCGCCTGGTCTGACGAGGACTCTGACTATGAGATTGATGACCGGGATGTGAACAAGATCCTCATTGTCACCCAGACACCACCTTACATGCGCCGACACCCTGGGGGGGACCGCACAGGCAACCACACCTCACGTGCCAAGATGAGTGCAGAGCTGGCCAAGGTCATTAACGATGGGCTCTTCTACTATGAGCAGGACCTGTGGACAGAGAAGTTCGAACCTGAGTATTCCCAGATCAAGGTGAGGCTGGGACATAGCCTTGGGGGTGGAGCCTGGGGTGTTTGTAACACGTGGAAAAGAGGAAGGCTAATTTGGGCACAGAGCCTCAGTATGCTTGTGTTTGAAAAGGGAGTAGTAATGGACACCATGCGGGGGGCATTAAGTGAGAAGAGATGTAGGGGGAGAGGTGAGCACTGTGCCCCCTGAATGCCCATGTTTAATGTCCTAACAATCAGCCAGACACACTTAAAAGCTTACCTTTAAAATAATAGCTTTTGGGCAGCTCAGGTGGCTCAGCGGTTTGGCACCCCCTTCGGCCCGGGGCGTGATCCTGGGGACCTGGGATCAAGTCCCGCGTCGAGCTCCCTGCATAGGACCTGCTTCTCCCTCTGCCTGTGTCTCTGCCTCTCTCTCTCTCTCCTCTCTGTGTATTCTCATGAATAAATAAAAACATTTTTAAAATAAATAAATACAATAATAGCTTCTGGGGCACCTGGGTAGCTCAGAGGATGAGTGTCTGCTTTTGACTCGGGTCGTGATCTCAGGGTCCTGGGATTGAGTCCCACATTGGGCTCCCTTTGGGGAGCCTACTTCTACCTCTGCCTGTGTCTCTGCCTTTCTCTATGTCTCTCATGAATAAATAAAATCTTTAAAAAGATAAAATAATAGCTTTTGGGTGCCTGTGTGGCATAATTGGTTAAGCGGCTGCCTTCAGCTCAGGTCATAATCCTGGGGGCCTGGAATTGAGTCCCATGTTGGGCTCCCTGCTCAATGGGGAGTCGGCTTCTCCCTCTACCTCTGCCTCTTTGTCTTGCTTGAGCTCTTTCTCTCTCTCACTTTCTCTCTCAAATAAAGAAAATCTTTATATGTATATATATAAACTAAAAAATCACTGCTGCCTGGAAACAGTCAAAACTTACAGTTTTTACAGAGTAGCTTTGTGAGGTGAGCCTGTGTAAGTAGTGAGCAGCAGGGTGTTCGGTGGAGGTGAAGAGACAGTGGCAGGAGGAGAATCAGGGGTCTGCAGGAAGCTGCCCAGGTAACTGGGGTTGGGGAATGGTGATGAGGTGGCTGAGAGCCTGGGGACCAGATTTCCACGTATGTGGATGTGGGAGCTGCCCCCTGCAACTTCCTGCACTTCTTGATTCCTAAACAGGCTGGGGCAGTCTTCTTACTAACATCATCTCTCCGCCCATCTTGTTTCCTCTGCAGCAAGAAGTCGAGAACTTCAAGAAGGTCAACATGATCAGCCGGGAGCAGTTTGACACACTAACCCCAGAGCCCCCCGTGGATCCCAACCAGGAGGTCCCTCCTGGGCCACCCCGCTTCCAACAAGGTGAGAGACAGGTGGTATCTGGGACCCTGGGTGGGTGGGAGAGTACAACCCTCAGACAGGGGCCTCCCAGGTATAGTCAGTCACAGGCCTACCCACTGCTCACTGACCTGCTCTCCCTCTGCAGTCCCCACTGATGCCCTGGCCAACAAATTGTTTGGTGCTCCTGAGCCTTCTACCATTGCCCGTTCTCTACCAACCACCGTCCCAGAGTCACCAAACTACCGCAATGCCAGGACCCCCCGTACTCCCCGGACACCGCAGCTCAAAGATTCAAGTCAGACATCACGGTTTTATCCAGTAGTGAAAGAAGGACGGACGCTAGATGCCAAGGTGAGGTGCTCCTGCTGAGTGGCTGAGAGTCTTGGGCTCACTTAAGTGCATTCCAGCGCTTTGCTCTCCTCCCTAGCCTAAGCCAAGGAACTGCCAAATCCCAGAACTGCTCTTTGTTCTTAGGCTGGTGGGCCCACCTGGGATGGAGTGGCCACATCTGAAAAAGGGACTGGGTATGGCAGTGGTGGCCCCGTGTCTCCATGATAAGGCCCAAGGAGGATCAACCAGGGGTGGGTCCTTAGGCTCCCAAGCCATGATGTCCTCACCTGTGAGATAGGCATACCAGCTTCTGGCTCACAGCCGTGGACTTCATATGAGAGACTAGATATGAAAATGCTTTTTAAATTGTGAAGTAACGCATACACGAGGGGATCTTAGTCCAACAAATGCTTGGTGCTTCTCTGAGTTCCATGAGTACGATTAATAACAAATTCTGGACTGACCTTTGCAGATGCCTCGGAAAAGGAAGACAAGACACAGCTCAAACCCACCCCTGGAGAGTCATGTGGGCTGGGTGATGGATTCCCGAGAGCACAGGCCCCGGACTGCTTCCATCAGGTGCCAGCACAGTGGAGAGATGATGGCAGGGTGGGTGGGAAAGCCAGGCAGTTGATGGGACCAAGAAGAAGGAATCTCTTTCATCTGTAAATTAAAGAAAATTGAAGAAAGGGACTCTTAACCTAAATCAGAAAATTTGGAGCAGTCTAGAGAATGTAATTCAGGGCCTTGGAAGGTTTTCCCTAAGGAAAAGTGGCACAGACTGAGAATAGGCATGGTTTTAAAGAAAAACATAGATGGGCTACCCCATAATAGCTAATCAGAGAAAGTTAAATGTGAACTCAGGATGATTAAATGCTTAAAAGCTCAGGTTTGGACACTGTGCTAATCTGGGATGTTAAAGGGTCCATGACCAGGATAAGTCTCCCAGGCTCTGTGAGCCTCAGTGACTGCTTTGTAAAAACCCACCAAAGATTGATGTAAAGAGTGATTTGGCCTGAAGGCTGTACGTTAAGGGCCTACCATGGTATTTAGGTCTCTTTGTTGCCCTAGGAGAGGCTAGATCTTGGCTGATAGGAAGGGACCCGAGGGACCCCTCCTCACCTGATGGCCAGCTGCTCCAGAGAACCTGATGACACTCTCTCTCTCCTGGCCTTTAGCTCCAGCCCCTCAGAAGGGACACCTGCAGTTGGCAGCTATGGCTGTACCCCTCAGTCTCTGCCCAAGTTTCAGCATCCTTCCCATGAGCTGCTCAAGGAAAATGGCTTCACACAACACGTCTACCACAAGTATCGTAGGCGCTGCCTTAACGGTAAGAAGCAGAGGGGCCTCACCTCTGAGGCCACTACTGAGGTCCAGACTGTAAGGGCTGGTGGAGCAAGTGGTTCTGCTTTCTCTGACCTTAGGGCAAAAAGGATAGGAGTTAGACTCAGGCAAGTAGTTTTTGAATACAGAAGGCTGAAAGAATCTAATAATCAGAATATTTCTGTTCTTTGATCTTCTATTGATAATAACAAATAGAAAAGTTTACCTATTTCTAGCATGACTGCCAAGTCAGCTATTGTCCACTGTGGTCCACTGTTGATCATAAAAGAGTATGCATGGGGTGGCATAGATTTCTCTAGAAACAGGGGTGGCTTAACCATGGCCTCTGGACCAAATCCAGCCAGCTTCCTATTTTTGCACAGCCCTTGAGCGAAGAAGAGTTTTACATTTCTAAGGGGTTATGAAGGGAAAAAAGAAAAACTTACGACTGAGACCATATGTAGCCTATGAAACCTAAAATACTCTGGTCTTTTATAGAAAAAAGTTTGCTGGCCCCTGCTCTTAGAAGATGGTGTAAGGAAAGAACTCTCTAGATAATCTCATGTATCTCTTTTTTTATCACAAAATGAGATGTTTTTTCACTGTAGGTTTCTGTCCGGTTGGCTGTAAAGATGCTCGGAAGCAGTCTCAGTGCTCCCTTGTAGTTGTTACTGTTCATCGCTCTCCAGTCCTTTTCAGTTAGCAGCACATGGCTGTTAGTTAAATGCCTCCCTTATCTGCCTTACTCCCCTGTTTGTGTGTGATGACTGGTTTACTAGGATAGAATTCACATACCTTACAGTTGACCCATTCAAAGTGTGTGGTACAGTAGCTTTCAGTACATTCAGGAGTTGTGCATCTATCCCCAGAATCGATACTAGAACATGTTCATTGCCACAGGGAGAAACCCAGTGCCCCTTACTGGTCATTTCCCATCTCTGCACCTGTGGCTTCTCCCAGGCCTGCACAACCACCAGTTTGTATGGATTTACCTGTTCTGGACTTTTCCTGTAAATCAGTCACACAGTCAGCGCCCTTTGCAACTGGCTTCTTCCCTTAGCATATACTGTTTGTTCTTACACTTCATCTCTGCTGTAGCATGGTGCCACAACTTCATTCCTTTTCATGGCCAGGTAGCATTCCAGCATAGGGATATGTCATGTCATGTCTGTCTCTTGAATACAGATGATGGACCTTTGGGCTTCCACTTTTTGTTTGTCATGAGTAATGCTGCTAGGAATGTTCCTGTGCAAGTTTTTGTGTGGACATAGGTTTTCATTTAGTTTGTATAGAAAAGTGGACTTGCAAAGGGTCATATGCTAACTCTGTTTAATCTTTGGAGGATGTGAGACTGTTTTCTAAAGCAGGGACACCATTTGTTGTTCTGACAGAGACTGAGGCTTCTGATTGCTTCAGGTCTTCCCAACATTTATTATTATCTGTCTTTCTGATGATAGTCATCCTAATAGTTGCGAAGTGATAAATGATAGCACCTGGTAGTTTTGGTTTGCATTTCCCCAATAAACTATTCATGTTGAACATTTTTTTCATGTGCCTATTGGCCACTTGTCTTTGGAGAAATGTCCATTCAGATCCTTTGCCTAGTTTTTAACTAGATTGTTTGTCTTTATTAAATTATAAGAATTCTTTATATATTCTAGGTACAAGTCCCTTATCAGATTTATGACTTGCAAATACTTTTTCCAATTCTGTGGGTTGTTTTTTCACTTTTTGTTTTGTTTTTTTTTAATTTTTATTTATTTATGATAGTTACAGAGAGAGAGAGAGAGGCAGAGACACAGGCGGAGGGAGAAGCAGGCTCCATGCACCGGGAGCCTGATATGGGATTCGATCCCGGGTCTCCAGGATCGCGCCCTGGGCCAAAGGCAGACGCCAAACCGCTGCGCCACCCAGGGATCCCGTTTTTTCACTTTGTTGATAGTGTCCTCTGAAGCACAGGTTTTGAGGGTTTTTTTTAATGATAATTAAATTTATCCTTTCATTGTTTGTTTTGGTGTTATGTATTTTTTTAAGGTTTTATTTATTAATAAGAGACACAGAGAGAGAGGCAGAAACATAGGCAGAGGGACAAGCAGGCTCCATAGAGTCAGCCTGATGTACGACTCAATCCTGGAACCCCAAGATCATGCCCTGAGCCGAATGCAGATGCTCAGCTGCTGAGCTACCCAGGCGTCCCGGTGTTACGTATTTTTAATGTTCCATTTTGTAATTGTTAATATTGTAGGATTCCTGAAATAATGATTGGTAGCGAATAATGAATATAAATTGTTGGGATTGCCAAGTTATTTGTTCATACTTTTCCTTGTTCTAACTACACTTGCAAGTAGTACCATTTGAGATGAAGAGCTAGACTGGGATGACCTGGTTTAGAGACAGATGCCACCTGATTTTGGCGAGGTCAAGTCCAATGCCCATCAGCAAGGCCTGACACAGGATAGTGCTTGAGAACTGTCTCTTCAAAGACCAAAAGGACAGGGAATGAGCAAGGGGATTTGGTGGGTGGGTATAGTTGAAAGACTCAAAGTCCTTGAGCCCAGGAGCATTTGTCCCCTGAATCACAGACAGTGTGGCCCTGACACATCTTTCTTCCTTCCTAACCCATCAGAGCGGAAACGCTTGGGCATTGGCCAGTCTCAGGAGATGAACACTCTCTTCCGCTTCTGGTCCTTCTTCCTCCGAGATCATTTCAACAAAAAGATGTATGAGGAGTTTAAACAACTGGCTCTGGAGGATGCCAAAGAAGGCTACAGGTAAGCAGGATGTGGGGTTGCAGGATGGGGGGATTGGGGTCTGGCTGATGCTTACAAGGGATGAGGGTTCCTGGTGGTTCTGCCTCCAGAACTGTAGCCAAAAATCTCATGTGTATATCCCAAATATACTTTATAAAAATTTGATTTTTGAATGAATAATGTTCATGTGGTTCAAAATGCAAAGAAGCCAAAGGCTATATAGTGAGAAGTCTTCTCATCCTTGTCCCCCTACCTCCAATTCCTTTCCCCACAGACAGCTGGCATGATCAGAAACCTGAAGGCTTTCCTAAAAACACTTTGCTTTGTGTAAGCAAGGATATGCCTTTAGTCTCCTACCTGTCCCCCTGTTGTTTGCACAGAGGATACCCTCTATTAGATATATTTTGTACCTTTTTTAAGTAAAAAAAAATGTTTTTTTAAAGATTTTATTTATTTATTCATGAGAGACACAGAGAGAGAGGCAGAGACACAGGCAGAGGGAGAAGCAGGCTTCCTGCAAGGAGCCTGATGCAGAAGTTGACTTGATCCCAAATCCTGGGATCATGCCCTGAGCCGAAGGCAGACGCTCAGCCACTGAGACACCCAGGCTTCCCTGTACCTTTTTTAATAGTGTATTTTAGAGATCATTCCATATTTATATGTAAATAACTTTCTTGTTCAGTCTTATACCATATGGCATGTATCATAGTAAGTGTCCTATTAATAGATATATTGGTTGTTTTCATTATTTTGCTATTAAAAAACAAATGCCTTTAGAAGATACCTTTCTTGGGCAGCCCGGGTGGCTCAGCAGTTTAGTGCCACCTTTGGCCCAAGGCGTGATCCTAGAGACCTGGGATTGAGTCCCAAGGCGTGATCCTAGAGACCCGGGATTGAGTCCCACGTCAGGCTCCCTGCATGGGGCCTGCTTCTCCATCTGCCTGTCTCTGCCTCTCTCTCTCTGTGTCTCTCATGAATAAATTTTATTTTTTTTATTTTTTTATTTTTCTCATGAATAAATTTTAAAAAAAAGAAGAGGAAACCTTTCTCCCCGCTGCCGCCCCCCCCCCCCCAAGTGAAAAGTTCTCTCTATAAACAATTTGAAAAGTACAGAAATGTTTAAAGAAGCTGGGGGGGAAGCACCTTCAATCCCGAGATAACCAGTATTAATGTCCTGCCGTATTTAACGCATTTAGATCATCACATGAATGCCTTTTTTTGCCTTATCATTTATTTTTTTTTATTTGCCTTATCATTTATAAGCACGAATGTTTTTCTGTGTTAAAATATTTAACTTTTTGCCTGTAAGAAATCTTTATATCCTTTCCTGAAAGTTTGGAAAATACAGATTAGATAAGATCATTGGAAAATCCCAACTCCCAGAGTTAACCAGTATTAATATATTTAAGTATATGTCCTTCCAGACTTTGCACGCATGTGTATATTTGAAAATTACACATTTGTTTATAAAATGGGCTCATTCTCACATAACACTTTGAAACGTGTCATTTCTACTTGGTAATCTATGGTAAGCATCTCTCAGTATTCCTCAGTGTATATTTACATTATAATTTTTTTGAAAGATTTATTTATTTGAGAGGGAGAGAGTGCATGCATGCATGGTGGGAAGGGGCAGAGGGAGAGAGAGACTCCCAAGCAGACTCTTTGCTGATCATGGAGCCCAATATGGAACTCGATCTCACAAACCTAAGATCACTACCTGAGCCAAAGCCAAAAGTCAAATGTTCAGCCGACTATGCCACCTGGATGCCTGTACATTCTAATTTTTAATAGCTTATATTCTGTTGTACATATTTATCATGATTATTCTTTAACTGCATCTCTTTAAGACATTTAAATTTTGTTTGACAACGTTATGAGCAGTTTTGTACATCTGTTAAATATAAAAGTGTACTTTTCATCATTTCCCTGGCATATGTTCCTAGAAGTAAAAGAAATTTTTTAAGATTCTGTTAGAGTGACAGTGAGAGAGAGAGAGAATATAAGCACAAGCGGGAGGTGGGTGCAGGCTAGGGAAAGGGAGAAGCAGACTCCCATCCCAGCCCAACACCAGATTCGGTCCCAGGACTCCCAAGATCACGACCTTAGCTAAAGGCTGGCACTTAACTAACTGAGCCACCCAGGAGCCCCAGAAGTAAAGTTTCTGAAGCCAGATAAACAAAGTCACATGACTTTGTAGCGAGTTCATCCCAAGGATTGGTAAACTTTTTCTGTAAAGGGACAGATGAGAAATAATTTTAGGCTCTGCAGGATGGAGGGGTGGTCTCTGTCACAACTACTCAGCTCTGCTCTTACAGCACAAAGCAGCCAGTGACATTTCATGAACAAGTGAGCATGAGCAGGGGACTTTTGTTCATTTGGCTGGAGTTTGCTGACCCCTGAAAAACCATAAACTGCTTGGACCCACTAAGAAGAGCATTAAATGTTAGCCTCCTTAAAGATTATTTACCATTTTCTCGATAATCCATGTGCTTTAACGGTTTCCTAGTCCATTTGTGATGCAGATTCATTTCCCTGTTTTGAGAAAAAAGAAACCGTATCCCAATTTCACTGGCCTGTGTTCTACAGATATGGTTTGGAGTGCCTTTTTCGATACTACAGTTATGGCCTGGAAAAGAAGTTCCGGCTGGACATCTTCAAGGATTTTCAGGAGGAAACAGTGAAGGACTATGAAGCTGGTGAGAGATGGAGTTGGAGCTCTTGCAAAGCTTGGTCATCCAGGCCTTCTTTCCCTTCTCCCTCCCCAGTCGATTGGGTCTGCCTGTGTATCAGTCACATCACCCGTCCTGTTCCCCTGAGCCTCTTTATTCTCCTCTCCTCACCCGCCCAGCTTCTCTGACTCTCTCCCTGTCTCCTCCTTCCTGCAGGCCAACTTTATGGGCTGGAGAAGTTCTGGGCCTTCTTGAAATATTCCAAAGCCAAAAATTTGGACATTGACCCCAAACTTCAAGAATACCTCGGCAAATTCCGACGTCTCGAAGACTTCCGAGTGGATGTGAGTGAAAGTCTCTCATCTTTCTCATCCTTGTCCTGGAAAGAAAAGTGGACCAGAGATCAGGATAGCCGGGTTCTGGTCCCAGCTGTGCCACTAGCTTAGGGGCTGTTTTTCCCCATGGGATCCTTAGTTTCTTCAGCTGTAAAATAGAGGGTGAGAAGTGGACACGGACAGCTAATTGGAGGAGGTCTTATGGTTGCACCTCCCTCCTTCCCATGGTCTTCTAGCTGAACATCGTAATGCTCTCTCCCTTTTAGCTCATACCTTTCCTTGTTACTGTACCCTAGTCAGCCATTACTGGTTGACTAGGATGAGTACCCAAGTAAATGTCCTTGCTTTTTCTGGAAGAAGCAGTTCCAACCCTAGAGGTTTATAAATTATGTTTAACACACTGCTACCACCACCTCCCCTGGTCTTCTTGGAGCGGTAACTCAATGGTGACACCCAGTGGCGGGTCAGGGTTATTGCTGCTGGGCATATCCAGGGAAGTAGGAGAGGTAGGAGAGTAATGGATGTCTCTGTTGTGCATGCTTCGTGCTTCGGAGACGTTATAGATGAGTGAGATTTTCTTTCAGAGAGTTTATAATGTAGTAGAGCTGTGCCAATCATCTTACTCATGTGAAACCTTTTAGCAAAAAAAGACAAATATAAGTAAATAAAAATAATAGTCTTTATGCACGTTGGAAAATTACCATTGATTGAGGGATTACTGTGTACCAGGCACGGTGCTAGACACTTTATATTGACCTCCTTTAACCTTTGTAATGTGGTGAAGGAGGCAGGGTTTTGTTGCTGTCCCTGGACCAGTGGGTAATTGGAAGCCTGTGGCTACCCAGTGAGGTCATGGCAGTGCCACATAGCCCTCCTATTATAAAGATGAGTCTGTTGTCTTCCGTCCTTAAGCACCTCCTTGTTTGGGGGTTGGAGAGGGTCATATGTGCAGAGAAGCTTTGTAGTAATAAGACCTGTGTGCTCCCCAGTAGCATCTGCGTCTTTTGAGCTGAGACATCTCAGCATTGCTTGCTACATTTCACACATCATCACCTGAACAGCCATCCCTTCTCAGAAGGGGAGCAGAAACTTAGGTGGGTGAAGGCCTGGGGTTCAGAGGTAGATGGGTCTAGTCTACTTTTTGTCACCAGTTATAAGCTATGGGACTCGGGGCAATTTATTTTTCTGTGCTCTATTTTTGGGATGATCATGTCTTCATCAAAGGGTGGTGTAGACCCCATGAGTGAATGTGCAAAAAAAAGCATGTTGGCATGGGGATGTGCTTCATAAAACTGGTAATTAGTTTTTAAGGTTATACCTATTATCTACATTTGGCAGTAAGAAGCTAAGTCTCTAGAGAGCCCTGGCAAGCGAGGGGATTTGGTTAGAGGCCCCTTATCACCTGTGACTCCCTCCTCTGTTACAGCCCCCCATGGGTGAGGAGGGCAACCACAAGCGACACCCAGTGGCGGCAGGAGGTGGCGGCGGTGAGGGCAGGAAGCGGTGCCCCTCTCAGTCTTCCAGCAGACCCACCACCATGATCAGCCAACCCCCCACACCACCCACTGGCCAGCCCGTCCGGGAAGATGCCAAATGGACAAGCCAGCACTCGGACACACAGACTTTGGGAAAGTGAAAAGCCCCTTAGCCCTGGGGTTTTGGAGGGGGGGTTGGGGGGGTGGGCGAGAGTCCATAGGGGTGCCCAGTCCCAGGAGAGGGGACAGAGAAGGGATAGGCCTGGAGTCATTAAGATGGGCCTTTGTGCTGAGTAGCAACGTGTACACCATTTGGGCTATCAGAGGTACTCCTGGGCAGGAGCCTCCACACACCTCCTTCCCCCTCCTCTCTCCATGACTCTTCTTCACATCCTAGCTTCTTCTAAGGGGGGGGAAGGGGGGAGATTTTTTTTATATATATATATATATATATATATCAAGTTTTAAATTATTGATAGTTCGTCTGGATTACCAAAATCACTCTGCAGCCCTGCCCGCGGCTGGTAGGCCGCAACCCTGGTTCCCACCCACAGCCTCCTCCTGCTCTCCCTCAAGCCAACTATGCAGCCCACAAGAAGGCCCTGTGGGCCCCATTGCCCAGCACTGTCCCATGGAAGGCTCTGGCAGCGTCCCTTGGCCCCACGAGCACCAGCCCTTTGATCATCTGGGGCTTGCCATCACCATGTTCTCCCCACCATGCCCTTCTGCCACCTTCTGGGAGAAGGAAACCAAAGGATCTAGAAGTGGGGGTGGGGGAAGGTTTCATCCTCTTCCCACCCCCCTCTCCCCATGCCCCTTACTCCCCAGCCCAGAGAGACGCTGCTCATACCAGAAAAGACTATTGAAAGATGATTTATTTTATTTTTCTCTGACCTTTCCATCCTTGGAAAAATGGAAAAAAAAAAAAAAAAAAAGACAAAATCGACCATAAAAGACCAAAAAAATAAATCAGAAAACCCCCACCTAATCCATAGAAAGTGATGTCTTTCCCCTATCCTTGGATTTCGTTTTTTTGTTTTGTTTTGTTCTTGGAAATAATATTTTTTTAAAAGTTGCCTTATTGTGGAGCGGGAATCTGAAATACCCAAATGCCTGTTTTCCTCGGTGGAGTCAACTCGAAGAGCTCACACCTTCTCTGGATGTGCCTGGGCTGGATTGGCTAGAATCTTTCTCTGGACTGAGTTGCATGTACAGTGCCTCCTGCCTGTAGGCAAGAGAGTTGAGGGCGGCTCAGGTCAGAGCTGTGCCCGAAATATCCCTGCTGTTGCATCGTTTGAAGCTGACGTCCTGTGTCTGTACACTGCTGCCACTGTCGTGTCCTCGCTCTGCTTGCTGTTGCTTCATGACAGGCCCTGTCCTGCCGTGACACCCTTCATCCTACCCTTGGAACCCCAAGGCCAAGTTTGCTTCAAACTGTTGAAGAAGAGCATTGGCCTGGATCTGGGACACACTTGGCCTCAGCCTGACCGTCTCCCCCACCTCAAAGGGGAAAGGTGAACACCTGGCAGCTGAGGCTTGGAAATGTGTTGCCCTGAAAGATCTGAGACCTCAAGGAGGCTTTGTCTCATAAAAGGTGGAGAAGGATGCCATTCTCCTCCCTTGGGTCTGGTGGGGTCTCCCCATCTTGCATTCCCCCCTCTGCAAGCCATCTCTGCCTGCCCTCCAATTGACCCTGCCTGGGAACAAGGGATGAGGAGGATTTGGGGGCTGGGGGGAATCCTGCCAGTTGGAGAAGCCCTGAGGCAGAAAGGTATATGTGGACATAGAGTATACCTGTCTTCTCTTCTCCAGCAACTGACTGCTTGGGTTGGGCTCTGAATGATAATGGAATGGCTGGAGTCTCCTGGCATCCGGAGCTAGGAAGGGGTGACAAAGGACTGACCCCCACAGATTGAGCTGTGTGGTGGGTATGGGCGTGGGGACATGTTCACCCCCAGCGGGGACCGGGACAGCACACAAGTTGATAGTAGTGTTGCTCCATTGCCGACACTCCCCTGGCCCTCTCTGTTGGGCCCAAGGATTGGGAGTAGGAGATGGTATCCCAGGCTGGCAAGGGCTTGCCTTCTGTCATGGGCACCTCATTGCTTTCGGCCTCTGCCCTTCCCCACCTCTGCCCTCCCTGTGGTTAGTACACGGGAAGCCCACCTCAGTTCCTGTTACCTGGTTGTCCCAAAAGCCAAGGATGTGTCTGGTCTGTGCTCTAAAATGGGATCTAAGGCCTTTCCCTGCTGTCTGGTGCCTGCCCACGTTGTACCAGACACTGGACTCCTGCACCCCCTCTTCCTTACCTTTACTCCCTTTCTATCCTTTGGGTCGCTTAGCCCTGTACTGTATCCAGCACCATAGAACCTCAGTGTTTGTCCTCTGCTGGGTTTGGGGGCACAAGGAAGCCTTGGGAGTGTGCAGAAAGGCTTTTCTTACCTAGAGTTTACTCCCAGGCCAGGGGGCTGCCATCCCCTCCCTGATCCTCCCACAGACACCCCAGAGAGAGGAAGCCCCTTTGGGGTGGGGAGGTGAGGATTTCATCTCAACACAGGCTGAGGATGAGGGGAGGGGGCTTTTTTTTTCTTTCTTTCTTTCTTTTTTTTTTTTTTTGTAACATGTTAGGAGTTAATGTTGCAAAGAGTAGTTTACATCTTCACTTTCTGAAGACACTTGAATTTAGGACCGACTTATCTGTGACAGGCATGCCAGGAGCGGCCAGAGCCATCAAGGCTTGCCGCTTCCTACCCCCCACCCTCCTGTGGGGGTCCAAGATCTGAGACACAAAGCAGCAGCCTGCCCAAACCCTTCTGCTCATCCTGTACCCTTCCATGATTGGTCCACGCCAGTACGACCTTTGGGCATCGAACATCACAAGGTCTGTGTACCTTGGCCCTGCCAAGGGGCAGGTTTCTTTTGCCCTTTTCTGAACCTGGGAGCAAATGCACTACCAGTAGAGAGTGGCTGCCTGGCCCTGCCCCAGCCTGGACCCCCCAGGGCTCAGATCCAGGTGCGAAGCCCTCATGTCAAAGTTGTTACATTTTTGTTTTGTTCCACTGTAGCTCTTTTACCGCCCCCTCCCCCCTTCCCTGATGATTGATTTTACAAAAGTAAGCTGCTCAGATGGCCCAGGAAGTGGGGAGGAGGAGCAAGGAAGATGACTAGCTGGGGCAGGTGGGGGTGGGTTCGGTCTTGGGTTTTTTTTTTTGTTTGTTTGTTTTTTTGTTTTGCCAAAAAAGCCTGGGTACAGTGGTCTGGATCATCTGGTGCCCTCCTGAGTGGGACCCTGAAGTATGTCTTGTGTGGAAGGGTCCCTGGATTTGCCCCAGCCCCCACCCTCTCCTTCAGCCATGTTGATGGCAGAGGCAGAGAAGATCAGAACTTATAGCCCATTTCTCACTGGAGAGGAAAACTTGTCATCTGGCTTTGCGGAGAAGGTTCCACCTTATGCTCATAGTACATTATCTTTACCATGTGCTAGGATATCACATTTAAAAGGACAAAAAAAATGTAAAATACTTGAATGAGCTTGTATTATAACATTAATATTATTGAGAGTATCTGCTTTCCAGGCTGAAGTGATTCATTCATTATTCTAGTCCTGCTTTAGTCCTTTGTAATTTGTGGTAATTATGCTTTTCTTTTTAATACAAAAAAATGTATAAAAATAAAAACTTGAAAAGGCAAAATACTGGCTGGTCTCCCATCTGGGGTACAGCTCTTGAGGGATGGAGCCTGGTTAGGGTTCCTGCAGATTCAGGGGAACCCTGCACTCAGAATATGTACATGGAACCTTTGGAGGGCTCTGCCGTTGGGCTTTTGAGGAATCTGCCTAGGGAATGGACTCAAGGCTACTAATGAATGCATCCAGGTGAACTCAGTGGTTTTAAGAGTTTCTTCCAGGCTTGAATTCACATCCACCTTGTGTCTTAAATGAGACATGGCGGCTCTAGTCAGTGCTACAGAATGGAGAGCTGCTGGTCCAACAATTTCAGGGTTTTTGCCTACTTGCCCGGCTCCCAGGATTTCTATCCTCTGGCTGTGACCTGGCATCTTGTAAGGAGTTAGCCAGGAAGGTTGCTCTGATTCCAACAGGAAGGCCAGCACAGCCCCTCAGCAGACAGATTTCTTGCTGCTAGGGTATAAAGGAGTAACGGTTCACCACTCTGTGGCCTTAGAGGAATCCAGGTCAGCTAGCAAGCCCTGAAGATTGAAGCTAGGAAAGGATGGAAAGATGAATACACCCCACCCCACCCATGCCTGGCCCGCCCATGGGCTGTTGGTGGCTTTCCCTGACCCGGGTGAGGCCAGGTGCTGGCAGTAGTAACATTCTGAATGCCAGTCTGGCCTGGATGTAGAATTAGAAAACTAGAAGGGAGGCATGGCTTGCTTGCTCATTAATCTGACCACTGTCTCTCATGCCTGGCACTTGAGCATCCCATCAGAAATATTTTTCCAAGAGAATCCCACCATACTTGAGGTGGGCAGGACTATTGACAGGACCACCAATAGTCTCTAGGCTGAAAGAGTTTAGGAGGTTGTAGCCAGGGCTTGTGCTGAAAGATTTGGGGCCGGGAAGACAGACCCCACCTCTGCAACCTGGTAGGAATGCTCATGAGAGAGGCTACTGATGGCTTAATTGCACTACTGGGGCTCCCAGATGCCACATGATCAGGAACATCGGAACTGGTCACGTCGTGGAGAGAAAATACGGAAGAACCTACTGGAATTAAAGAGATCCGTTTATTTGCAATATCTCCTATCCCTTGGTCTTCTGGGAATTTGGAGACCTCAGCCTTTTCTTAAGCCTCACTTGTTCACCCACCTCAGGGCCACTCTGTTTGATGAAGAGATTAGGGCTGAGACCCCCTGCCAGAGCCCAACCACGTGGCTGCCAAAAGGGATGAGAGACTGACAGCCTCTTGGTCCTCTACAGTACTTCCAAGTCTAAAGACCTCACAGGAGAAGGAAGGCATCTGCTCTTCCTCTTTGTGCACACTACTCCTTCCGTACCCTTACAAGTAAACTGAAGATGGGCTGTTTTCCAAGTGTTTATTCCTAAGAGCAGGTTGTGAGTACGGGCCAGCAGCTGTGAAAACCTAAAGCGTTGGTGCACCAGAAGCTGTACTTCAAGCTCATGGCATGGGTGTCCTGGGGATAGGGCCAGGTAGGTCCATGAAGGCCAGAGGATGGTAGGTGGGGTTTGGAAGGCCAAGGAGGACACTGGTAAGTACCCAGCTCATCTATTCGCAGGTCTGGGGTCGAAGGGCCAATAGGAAGGAAGGAGTCTTAGATCTGCTTGGAGACTTGGCCCTATCCAATGTTAAGGTATTTTATAAAACTGGATGGTTTTCTTGATGTAAGTGAAGTAGCTGGTATTTGGTAGCCTTTCAAACCAAAGAGTGGTCCTCAAATTTTTCCCAGGAGCTGCAGGGTTCCTGACAATGTCTAGCTGCTGAGGGAAGGCCAGGCTGGGAACTGCTGCAACCCGAGCAGCTCTTTTGGTTTTTAGAGAATAAGGTTCCTGACAGAGTTTCATTTGAAATAAATGGTGTTGAGACAACTGGCTAATCATTTGGGGAAATGTGAGGGTTTTGCCTTTTGGTCAGCCATGTTTTTCTTGCCTTCTCATTGGAGGAAGAAGGTTCTAGCCTCCTCAGTTGGGTGTCCCCAAAGGTCAGGAAATCGGAACCTTCCCTCTGGATAAAAGGGCCTCCAGCTTAGCAGGTCAACAGGGCTTGACCTGTGGTTTCTGGGTTTCCATGTGTGGCTGAAGGTAGGTGTTGGGGTTTGGTCTGCACCTCTTTGATATCTCAGTTTTAATCCACAGAGGAACTCCCTGTGATTGGCATTTTTCTTTTCATAGAGGGATGGGGCTTGCAGTGGGGCAGAGTTGAAATGAGGTCTTTGTTAGCTGACGCGCGCGCGCGTGTGTGTGTGTGTGTGTGTGTGTGTGTTGGCAAAGAGAATGTCTTGGCTCTGGCCAGAGTAGGGTATGAGAAAAGTTTTGTGGGACAGGAAGGGGCAAAGCAATACTTTCTGGCTCCCTCACCCCTTAGCACCAGGAAGAGCTCTCCCTGGAGTTGGCAGTAACTTCCAGTCTCACTGCCACCTTCACATTCTCTGTGTCTTGCTAGGCCATAAAAAGTTCATCTGGAGTCCTCTCTCCCCTTCCACAGCAAAGGACCAGGGGGACTCTCCAGGAGCACTTTTAAAGGTGGTTTCTTCCTTCTCACTAGCTTCCATCTGGGGAGCTGCTTTTTCCCTTTCTTTAAGCCCACCCCTGGTCCTTCTGTGGAACAGCAGGGGAGCCCTGGCCCCATCCTTGGCCCTGCTTTTCTAGGAAGCTGAGCTAACCCCCTGCCTTAGTGATGCTGTCATTAGAAAGTGCATGGCTAAAGAGCAAATTCAGGGCATTAAGGATATCTTGGGCCACCTTAGTCCACTGAGGGGGACAGCCAGGGTGGCCATTGGGCCTTCTCTCACTCCATTTTCTTTGGGGGATCCGGGATGCTCTCAGACAGTGGGGTGAGGCCCAGCAGGAGGATGTGTCTCTCGTAGGCCTTAGTCTGCTTAAACAACGTGTCAGTCCCATGGAGGTGGTCTAGCACCCCCAGCACCCCATAGCACTGGTTGAACCTAGAGGAGAGAGAAAAGTACAGGAGGTTGGTGTGCTGATCTTTTCATTTGTGCCAGCCTCATTTCTAAGCCCTCCTACCCCAGACCCATCCCCAACCATGCTGACTACCTACACCAGAAGGTCTCAGGGAGTTGTACACAACTCCTAGGGGCACTCCGTACTGAAAACCTAGGGCCTTCCTTTGGAAAGCTATGTGAATCTTATGCACACAAGTCAACCTGTGGCAGAGCTTGGCTTTCTCAGGTAGGTTTAGGGATTACTTCCATCAGAATCCCCCAGAACATGTATTAAAATGCAGATTTTCAAGTCCTGCTGCCCCCCATACTTTGATTCAGCATATGTGGAGTGGGACCCAAGAACCTGCAATTTATCAAGGTATCTCAGGTGCTTATGGTGCTGGAGGTTCTTAGACCACACTTAGAAAAGCCTGGAGGTTTTCAGAGAATGCACAACTCCCCTTGAATTGCGTGCAGTATTTTTATGTGGATATGCATTGTTCTGACAGTGTCCACAGCTTATATTTGACACTTAGAGGGCTCATGACCTAAGTAAAGGTTAAAAACCCACAGTTGGAGGAAGACCTAGTGTTAAAGAAAAGAGCAAGGAAAAAGAAAAAAAAGAAAAGAAAGAAAAAGGAAAGGAAGGAAGGAAGGAAGGAAGGAAGGAAAAAAAAAAGAAAGAAAGAAAGAAAGAAAAAAAGAGAGAGAAAGAAGAAAGAAAGAAAAGAAAGAAGAAAGAAAAGAGCAAGGTGATCTGGGTCTAGCATCATTTTCCCAACCTCCAGGCCTCTCCCTCCACTAGCACCAGCACATTGAAACTGAGACCCCCAGGGTCATGTCTGCTCCTGGAAGCTCCAGGAGTGAAGGTGAAGGCTACTGCCCCAGGACTCACAGTGGGGAAGGAGGCCTTACTTGAGATGGTGGTAGTCATGGAATTCAGGTGAAGGCAGGAAAGGTAGGTGGTAGCCACAGTGGGAAATGGTGGTGATGATGACGGCCAAGGAGAACCACATGGTGATAGAGGACAAGTGGGAGCCCATTACTATGGGACCCACCATCACTGGCAGAGTGTTGGAGACCTGCAAAAGGAAGGCTGTTTGAAGATGGGCCCCAAGAGACCGGCTGGGTGTCCACTTTGCCCCAGGGTAGTATCAGGAAGACTTCCTTGACTCAGCTCTGGAGAAGCTGAAAGAGTTGCAGACCCTTGATTTGCTGGAGGCATTCAGCTTTATAACTTTGGGACAAGTTACTGTTTGCAACAACTTATATTGGGCATCTTGCACAGACTAGGTCAACAATAAATGGTAGTTGCTGAGTGGTAAGAAGAGAGAAGGGGCCGCTGTTGGCTACTTCTCTGTGGGAGGCCTTAGGGAAGGTGGTTGGGGCCCTTTGCCCATTGGCTCTGGAGAAAACAGAGCTCTACTGACCACATGCTCGATAGGGTGGGCGTAGAAAGAGATCACGCCAACGGGAGCTGTCCACTCGTGGTGTTTCTTGTGGATTTTCTTGTAGAATGTTGGGTGGTGAAGGAGCCTGGGGAAATAGTTAATAGGTTATAATCTGCCAATCTCCCCTTTCCCTTTCCCACCAGGCCATGAGAAACCCAAAGTAGGAGCTATGAGTTCCACCCATGGAGCAAAGTTGCAAACACACTCAACTGGAGATCAGACCTGCCTTCGAGTTCTAACCCCACCTCTTATGCTGCACAAATTGGGGGTGGGTTACTTTGCTTCTCTCTACCTCAGTTGTACTAGCTGTGGGGATGGTGTCCACAAAGGATTCAATAAGGAAACCAATGGGAAACTGCCCCTCTGCGCACAGGAATGCAGAAGGCTCTGGAAATTTTTCAGTTGCTTCAAGTTGTTGGTTGTGGAACAAATAGTTGTGTCAATGTTAACTAAGAGGATGCTTTTGAGGCCAAGTGATGTTGGTCTTACACCTACAAGTCTGAGGTCTCAGTTCCCTCCCTTAAAAGTGAGCCCTAGGAGAGCAAGGAGCCAGCTATGCTTGGGCAGGGACCCACTCACCGGTGTGAATAGTAGAACAGGACTTCCTCGATCAGAGTGAAGACGGTCAGCTCCAGGAGGAACCAGTGGAAGGTGGGTAGCTCTCGGCGGCAGGGGTCTCCCCACAGCTTGAGGATGGGATAGAGGAGAACCACCATGGGCAGAGAGATCATGTACTGGTTGAAGAGAACTGTGCGGATAGACTGGCGTAGTTTCTCAGCGTCCACCTGCCAAGGCAAGAAAGGAGGGAGATGAACAAGAGGGTGAGAAGGTCTTTCCCTTCTAGACATGGCTTCACTGTGACCCACTCACAGGAGGCCCTCAGTCTGGAGTGGATGCTAGGTCTGACATTTGGCCATAGCCAGCAGCCCCTGACTACTGCCCAAGCCCTGAGGTGTGACCATGTGGCAATACGGCTTTTGGAAACTCCCTTCTCAGCAGCGTTCCACCAGCCTGAGCCTGCCTTCTCCTTCCTGCAGCTGTTACCACTGTTCTCCCCGTGTCTCTGGCCAGGCCCAGACATATTCCTGACAGGTATCTCAGGGTGCCTCCAGGGTACTTAGAGAAGGCTGTCAACTCTCAGGCTGATACCCTTTTTTCAGTCTTTGAGTCCCTCCTCATCCGCAGAGGCTTGCCCATGATCAGGTGCAGAGATCAAGGTCTGCCTCCT
The DNA here is from genome assembly GCF_048418805.1 of Vulpes vulpes. Classification (NCBI taxonomy): domain Eukaryota; kingdom Metazoa; phylum Chordata; class Mammalia; order Carnivora; family Canidae; genus Vulpes; species Vulpes vulpes. The sequence goes on along the minus strand of NC_132783.1, from coordinate 113,711,351 downwards.
CATGTGGCCCAGCCTCACTGGACTAGGCCGAGTGAAGAGAGGTGAGCCAGAGAGCTTCCTGTGCAGCCTCTTGACTAAACTTCCTGTGACCTGGTCTTCCTAGTTCTCATGGTGGGGCTGTCAGGATGGGGACCTGCCCGAGCATTCTCTCCAGGTTTTCTTTGGATAGCTGGCCCCAAATCGCATACCCCACTGAGCCTCAATATTATAGCCAGCATTTGCCCAAGAATTAATATCTGACCCTTCCCTCCCTCAGAGCACTGGAGCTCCCCAGGATAGCCCCTTGACCATGGGTCACTTCCTGGGCCCTGATGAACTGGTTTGGGATTGGTCAGAAGTGATTTCTCCCTGAGTTGCCTCCGGGAACTGGAGGGGTTCTAGCTGCAAGGTAAGGCTGAGTTCAGAGTGGTCCTCAGACTCCAGGCCTTGCTCTTCCTTCAGCTTTTGCAGGCGCTGCATGAACTAACGGACTTGAATCCAATCTCCAAGCTTTCAGTTCCAGCCCCATGGTGAAGCCAGGTCTGGCCAGCCTGGTTTGAGAGCACCTGTAGATGAAGCCATACCACTCTTCTAGAAACCCTGACCAAGGGGAGGGTGTCACACATGTTTAAATTTACATTTACTCACCTGATTTTTTTTGTTTTATTCATGGCAGACAGAGAGAGAGAGAGAGAGAGAGGGAGAAGCAGGCTCTGTGCAGGGAGCCCTATGCGGGACTCGATCCCGGGTCTCCAGGATCACATCCCAGGCTGAAGGTGGCACTAAACCGCTGGGTCACCAGGGCTGCCCTACTCGCCTGATATTTTGAGCACCCTCTATGTTGCAGGTGGTGTCCTATGTGCTGGGAATCGAGCAATGAGCCAAAGAAAGATTCTTTCCCTCACTGAATTTATGTTCCTGGCACCAATAATTTTAAATAGGATAATCAGGGTAAGCTTTGTGGAGATGGTGAGTTTTGAACAAAGAGATGAGGAAGGTGAGGGCAAAGATCTCTGGGCAGAGAGTCTTCAGCCCAAGGGCTGGTCATCTAGAAGAGTGGCCCTGCCGTGAACTCAGACTGGGGAGGTTGTGGGTGGCAGTCTTTGAGGGGATGATCAGAAATTCTCTTGGGGACATGTTGGATTGGAGATGTCAAAGAGGCACCTGGCAATCTGAGCCTGGAATTCAGAAAAGAGTGCTGGGCTAGAGACAAATTTGTGAGCTGTGGGCATATTGTATTTAACGTCATGGATTGTATTTAACGTTATGACCCTGGAGGAGATAAGTGAGGGAGTGAAGACAGAACTGAGGAGCAAGGCCTGAACCCCGGGACACTTAGGATGAAGAGGCAGGGGAGAGGAAGAGAGACCAGAAGGAAGACCATGAAAGAGTGGCCACTGAGATGAGAGGAAAAGCGGAGAGGCCAGGTAGAACAGGTAGCAAGAATGGTAAACAAGCAGCTGTGGAGGCACACAGGCCAGGAGTAAGGGAGATGAGCCTGAGGCCACATCCCGGGACCCTTGCCCAGGGCAGCAGAGGAGGAGCAGTGGGGGTGAAGGCCTGGCCAGAGGAGGCGCACAGGAGAGGTGAGATGATGGCTTTGTGGTTATTTAGGAGCTATTGGCTGAGAGACTTAGGGTGAGGTTTGTAATGTCTGGAACTTACTTTCAAATGGTTAAGCTAAAAATGAGAGATGCATACATATTTCTATTTTTACATATAGATAATCCTGTAAAATGTTTAAAACCAGTGAATCTAGGTGGTGTGTGAGCGATCACTATACTACGTTTCTCAACTTCTGTATCTACACTTACAAAATTTTTCATAATTACAAAATGTTGAGAGAACAGAGTGGACAGAAAGGAACTGGAAACTACAGACAACTTTCTCAAAGAGCCTGGTCGCAGGCACTGCTGGTAGGCTGATGTGGAGGAAGTCTGGGATTTCTCTCCTGCCTGCCCCTGCGGGGGGTGTGAGAAGGGAGGAGAGGGTACAGACCTGCTAACCAGGAGAGTGTGACAGCAAACAGAGCAGGCACCGGACCTAGAATTCAGAGGACAGAATTCGGAGGATGGGGCCCTGGCTCTGCTTCCCAGCAACACTCTGACCTTGAGCTAGTCTAGTCATTGCGCCTTTCTGAGCTCAGCTTCTGCAAAATGCAACCAGACCTTCCCTGTGTGGCTCTCCAACCACTGTAGACCATTACAAGGAGTGTTATGGTAGGTGATACTCTTGAGAGCTGATGTCTCAACCACCAGGATGGTGGTTGAGAGGATGAGCCCTGGGGTCAAAGAGCTTGAGTATGAATCATCTACCCATGTCACACCTGAGCCCGATTCCTCACCTGAACCATGAGGGTTATTACAGTACTTGACCTTGAAGACCAAGGCATTAGAGCCTGGTAAGGAGAATGCCGTGATCTGACAGATAAAGGGCTCTTAACAACCAAGGCCTGGCTTAGACACTTAGGCTCCAGTCCATGCCTGCCAAGCTGGACCTGGAGGAAGCCCCCCAGCTGGCTGGCAGTTAATCTCTCAAGTGTGCAGGGCCGTGAGCCTGGCTGGCAGCTCTGGTTCAAGAAGAGGATATCCTGGGATGCCTGGGTGGCTCAGTGGTTGAATGTCTGCCCTCAGCTTGGGGCATGATCCCAGAGTCCTGGGATCGAGTCCCGCATCAGGCTCCCCATAGAGAGCCTGCTTTTCCCTCTATGTGTCTGCCTCTCTGTGTGTCTGTCATGAATGAGTGTGAATGAAACCTTTAAAAAAGAAGTAGAAGAAGAAAGAAAGAAGAAAGGAAGAAAGAAGAAGGCTATTCCAAGAGCCTCGATCAAGGGCATTCTGCTTTCTGGAGGGCTGGGCTGGGGCAGAGTGCTCTGAATGCTGAGATGAGCCACCTAGGCACCTTGGCAGATAATTAAAAGATGATTGTCTTCTCTGGGAAAGGAGCCAGGATGTGGTTTGGGTGGAGCTGGGGAAAGATTCTGGGTTTAAGAATGAACTTCTTGTTGTGTAAGGAAAGGCTCTTGGAGGTTGTCAGAGCACTGAGCTGGTGGCTGGGCTCAGGGCACAGTGGGACTCACTTCCAGCGCTGTGTTAAGTTGAAGATGTGTGTACTGGCCTTCTCTCCCTTACTGGGCCAGGAGTTCCTTGTAAGCAGAGTCCAGGCCTTGTTTCTTGTGGATAAGCTATGCACCAGCAGTTGAACTGAATGATTGGGAAGGAGGACCTGTTTAAAAACCAGCCACAGCCTACACATTCAGACCCCCTTTATCTAAAGGGGACCAGCCATTATGTCAGCAGCCATGTCCCTCACGACCCCTGTCATCCGCACTTTTGGCATCCAGCCATTGCTATCCCTACCCCAGTGGCTGAGTGGGGAGCTGCCTGACATCTCCAAACTCAGCCCAGTAGCAGGCTGAGCCCATCAGCTTGGTTCCCAAAATGCTGACTGCAGTGCTGTGGGGTGGTGCAGGGAGGCACAGAGCCAGGGTGGGGAATCAGCAACATTCATCTGAGATCTGGGGCAGATTATTTCTTCTCTCTAATCTTCTCAGTTGGGGGAGCCTTGTACACAATAACTGGCTCACAGTGGCCATGCTTTCTCCTAGGCCTGGAGTGAGCATTTTGAGTGTGGCTTCGGCTCCTGCTTTCTCTGCTTTACCCAGGAGAAACCACAGCAACACTTACTGGTTCATTCTTGCCGACCTGAATTCGGTAGCGAGAGATGAAGTTAGGTTTTCCAGTTGTATCAACCACCAGTAGAAGCCCATTGAAGCTCCAGAAGAGCAGACCAGGTACTTGGATGGTACCTAAGATGGGGAAGCAGAAGGAAACAATCAGGGGACTTCAGGTTCTTGCAGCACATGTATAAACTGAACACAAGCTTGAATGTGACTAAGGCTGCTAAGGCTGTCACATAGAATTGTAGATAGTCCCTTGCCAGGGAGTCTTGGTGCTCTGGGCCAGAGGGCCTATCTTTTTGTCCTGGGGTGACCCAGCTAACTGGGGGAACTTGGCCAGGTCACTTAAGGAGGGTCTCTTTTCTTTTCTTTTTTAAAGATTGTATTTCTTTATCTGAGAGAAAGAGATAGCAAAAGAGAAAGCATGAGCAACGGGGAGAGGGAGAAGCAGGCTCCCCACTGAGCAGAGAGCCCATCCCTAGGCTGGATCTCAGGACCCTGGGATCATGACCTGAGCAGAAGGCAGATGCTTAACCAACTGAGCCACCTAGGTGCCCCTCTATTTTCTTAGTTGTAAAATGGAGGCCACAACCTTCTAGGTGGTTGAGGACCCCCCCCCAGAAAAAAGTTAAACATAAATAAAATTTATATTTATAATAAATATATAATCTACATAATACAATAGTGGATAAATAAACTACAAATAAATTTAGGTTGATATCTGGGAGTCTGTGCCCATTAAACATTTTATGAATTCCCAAGGAAGGGACAAGCAGAGGAAGTGCTTGGTAGGATACAGTCCCCAATGAGCACTGGACTAGGAGTCAGGAACCTAATCCCTATGGCCCTACTAACTGAGCAGCGGGACTTCAGGCATCTAGTGAGCAGCTCCCAAAGTGGAGCGCCTCTTTCAAGGCGCTTCTTGGTTAAACAATGTTCAGACACTGCTCTGTTGGAGAGGCATGATCCAGACTAGTGTGCTAACAGCTCTAATAATTCCTGCAGCAGAGAAACCTATTTAGCTTTGTTAAATTCACCCTTTGGGCAGCCCAGGTGGCTCAGCGGTTTAGCGCCGCCTTCAGCCCAGGGCGTGATCCTGGAGTTCCAGGATCGAGCCCCACTTTTTGGGCTCCCTGCATGGAGCCTGCTTCTCCCTCTGCCTGTGTCTCTGCTTTTCTCTCTGTGTGTGTCTCTCATGAATAAATAAATAAAATCTTTAAAAAATAAGATAAATGGCCTTTCCTGGTCTTTTTTTTTTTTTTTAACCCAGGAACTCTGTTTTCTCAGAAAACCGATCCGATGGCCACGCATCCTTGTTTGCCCCGGACAGTTTCAGTTTACATCAGGCAGTCTGGCATAATTATTAACAACAGCTCATTTACTCTCACAAAAGTCTCTTTGGATAATGAATTGTATGGTCACCCCACCCATTCACATCCCACAGCACTGATGTTCTGCAGGATACTTTAGAAAATGCTGATTGAGACTTAAAATTTAGATAAGTCTTTCTTTGCTCCGCATCCCACTTTCCTGTAAAGTCCTCCCAAGTAACTCTGATCTCTGACTGTGGACAAACAAGCACTTTGTCCACCCTGATTGGCAGTTATTCAAATGATAATACAATGTTACCTAACTCTTGCACTATTAACTTTGTCCATGTTTTGCCTCCTCCTTCTAAATATCTCAAAGGGCAAAGGCATTTGACTTAATTCTGTGTATCCTTCTGGCTCCCACCAGAAACCCTAGAGCTTGTGCCAGTTGGGACCTGAAAAATACTTGGCCAGCACTGTGGGGAAATATGACAAACACATATCTTAGCAATTTGGCAGTATCCAAGGGAAAAAAAGAGGGTGCTAGGAAGAAAAAAAAAGGAAAAAGGACACACATGTCCATACACATATACATTTATTACCTATTTTTTAAAAAATCACAATAGAACACTGATGGAGCCTGAAAGTCCATTAATAGGAAATGGAGTAAATAGATTAGAGTATCTCTATTCAATGGACTAGACAGGGCAGCTTAACATAGTCAGTTAATACTGACAATGGAAAGATGTCCACAATCTGTTCAATGAAAAAAGAATAGTTAAAAAAATAGTTGGTGTCTTAGAAGTTCAACCGTATATCCAATATAGAAGAGATTTATACTAATATATTCACTATGGTTATTTCTTAGATATATGAGAGTGGGTGGTTTTCACTTTTTTTTTTTTTAAGATTCTGTTTATTCATGAGAGACACACACAGAGAGAGAGAGAGGCAGAGACACAGGCAGAGGGAGAAGCAGACCCCATGCAGGGAGCCCGATATGGGACTCGATGCCGGGTCTCCAGGATCATGCCCTGGGCTGAAGGCGGCGCTAAACCACTGAGCCACCCGGGTTACCCAATTTTCACTTTCTTTATGCTTACTTGAATTGTCTGATGTTTATTTTTTGACAATGAACATGCATTTACTTTTATTCTCAGAAATTGCACGCTTTCTTATTTGGAAAAATAAAAATGTTAGGTTGGTGATTGCCTAGTGACCCATCCACCAAGGTGGCTGCCTACTTGTAGATCCAAAGGCTCCTTGAGGAATACAGAAAAAAGCCCCAACAAGAGAAGATCTGGAACTCCCCCCCCCCCCCCCCCCCGCTGTAACACTTAAAATTGCAAATATTGGGATCCCTGGGTGGCTCAGCGGTCCCAGGATCGAGTCCCATGTCGGGCTCCCTGCAGGGATCCTGCTTCTCCCTCTGCCTGTGTCTCTGCCTCTCCCTCTCTCTGTCTCTCATGAATAAATAAATAAAATCTTTAAAAAAATAAAATCTAAAATTGCAAATATTTTGCTTCTTCATATTTGCTTATCGTTGGGGGGAAAGTCGTTTTCCCATCATTGTAACAGAAACATATCAAATGTTTCCCCACCACTTCCCGCATATATGTTGGCAATCTGCATTGTTCTTTTCAATGATTTCAATGACAGCTTGCACTGAACCTGTCATATTTAACGTTTAGCCTGCTTTCAGAGTTCTTCCAGCTGAAAACATTTGTCAGGAACATTGTATTTGTACTTTTGCTTTGTGACAACTGGCACTGGCAATTTTTTTTTAATCTCCCCTTCTAGACTGTGACATAGTTTTTATTTTTATTTTTTTAAGATTTATTTATTTATTTTGAGAGAGAGTGCACATATGGGTTGGGGAAAGGTGAGAAGAGGGCGTGGCAGGGGGAGGAGCAGAGGGAGGAAAGGCAGAGAATCCCAACCAGACTCCCCACTGGCCACCCGAGTCTAAAGCAGGGCTCCATCCCAGGACCCTGAGATCATGACCTGAGCCAAAATCAAGAGTTGGACACTTAAACGACTAACCCACCCAGGTACCCCTGTGACATAGTTTTTTAAATGAGGTAAATATTTCATCTTAAATATCTCTATTTCCTCCATAAAAATTCGGCACAGAGTAACATTAATAATGAACCCGTGATTGAGGACGTTCACAACTGTAGATAATGCTGTTATAAATATCTGTGTTGAAATGCTTGTTTTCTTCCACATTTTCTTTGGCTTGTTGTGAGTCATTCACACTATCAGTAAATATTTATTAAGTGACCACTTGCTGTCAAGCCCAGAGAGCTAGATTACACCAGGTATGAAGACACAGTCTCACAGGAGACAGAGCAGCTCTCTGTGCTCGTGGGCCTGGCATCCAGAAGCAGGATTCTGACTCTAAACATGCATTCATTTTCACACATGCTGTTTCTTTTTTTCTTTTTCTATTTTTGGGGAGAGGGGAGTCTCCAGTTCTCTTCTTAGACATCTTTAAGGATCCATTTCAGATTGCCTATGATTAGCACTCTTTGGGATTACCACTGTCTTAAGCTTGAAGTCTTCATTCTTTGGGATGAGGAGCTGAGAATTCTCAAAAGTAGAGAAAACAATAGAAAAAGAGCCTATAATCATGTCCCCAAACCCTAAATGCTAGTGGTCTGGGACCTCACCTATAAAGTAGAGCATCCACTCCATCCCTTCGAATGTAGACAGCAGCTTCTCCCACTGGGCTTGCCAAAAGTAGCCAGAAGCACCCCAAAATCTCTGAAGATGCCTTGGAAGAAAAATCATTCAGGTTTCTGGGCGCAGACTGGTGGGTGGACAGCTCCTTACCTCATGCTCTGCCTCCAGACCAGCACACTTGCCCCCAGGTCCTGAATCAAAGCTGGTGGTGCAGACTCACCAGGTGACTGAGTTCCAGAAGGCCACCAGCAAGAGAAGGCCAGAGCCCAGGATAAAAGCTGTCCTCCTCATGGAGCCCCAGATGTGTCCCTCCTGGAGGAGGACAAGAAGGTATCAGGCCCCAAGGAAGCCTTCTGATGTCACAGGCAGCTCGTACTGAGTCCTGGCACAGATGGTGCGGGATCAGGATCTCAACCACATCAGCATCACACCTCTGCTGACCTTTTCCCAGCCTCTATGGGAGGCTCTTTCTTATCAAGAGTTCCCGGGCTGTATATGGGTGTGTTTATGAAAATAAGAGTTCAGGTTGGGGGAGGGAAGAGAACAAACCTGATTCCAGAAAAACTAGCAGTCAGTTCTGTCACCCCCAGAAGGACAGGTGAGCCTTCCACAGCAGTGGCGCTTCAGCACCAGCCCTCCCGTGGGAACAGAGACGTCCATTATCTATGCACTGGAATCACCTGGAAGCTTTTAAAACATCCCAATGCCCGAGTTCCTCCCCCACCTGATTACATAAGAGTCTCTAGGGTGGGACCTGAGCCTCTGTGTTTTTTAAAGCTCCCCTACTAATTCCAGTGGGCAGGCAAGGCTGAGTCAGCCATCGCAGAAAGATCTGCAGAATCTGTTCATGGGCCAGGACTCTTTCCCCATCCCCATCACCCACTTGCTGGCAAAGAAAACAATGAATGAATACGTGTTCTGACTTTTAATAATTCCTCTGCTTCTAGTGAGATGAGTGTGGGCTGCCAGCTGGACAGGATAATGAAAGGCAAAGAACAGACCTCTGGCAATCACCGAGAGGTCCCTTACCTAGTCTCTTCCAAAAGTCTAAAGTAGAGATCATAGCAGGCTCACTGATCAAACAAGGTACAATTAGGAGAAGGAGAATACTGGTTACCAGTTGTCACCAACTTGCATTGTACAATGTACAGAAATGACAGATGTCCCTTGCATCTTATATGTCTTTTTTTAAATAGAAATATACATCTTCTATTTCTTTTTTTATTTTTAAATATTTTATTTATTAATTCATGAGAGACACAGAAAGAGAGAGAGGCAGAGACACAGGCCGAGGGAGAAGCAGGCTCCATGCAGGAAGCCCGATGTGGGACTCGATCCAGGGACTCCAGGATCACTCCCTGAGCAGAAGGCAGGAGATAAACCACTGAGCCACCCAAGGATCCCCCTACATCTTCTATGTCTAAACCCAGATGGAGTTTGCTCACATTCTTCCACAGGAGAGAACTGGATGTGCTGGTCCCTCTAGGTGTGTGCCTGCTGTTCATCGGCTGTGAATTGGACCGTGTACACGGGGTCATGGGGGTTTGGGTGGAAGCTGATCTAATAGGATGTTGTATTGTAATCCAGACTTTGGAGCTCTCAAGGGGCAGACTGTTTTACTGACCCATTCAGAGCAACCTGAATCTGCCCTGAATTGTTTATTTTTAGCTTACTCCATCCCACTTCTGATCGAAAGAGCAAAAAGAACTAAGTAATTTTCCATGGTCAGTGACAAGTTTTTGAAGTGCGAGTGCTCCTCAGGGTCCTGAGCTCTGGAAATGAACTTTCCGCTCTCTCCTTGAGGGCTGAATGGGCAGGACCAATCAGAGGAACTTGTTCTTTTAAACAGGCCATTGAAAGGTCACCCTCAAGCTTGCCAGACATTTCCCTTGGGTTTTGCAATTATTCCTTTTTTAGTATTCAGAAGACTCTTTTCATGAGCTTTTCAGGACTTGCTAGGAATTTTTCATTTGTGTATAAGCAGATCAAGCTAAATCAAAAACCTCAATTTCACGTATAGAATCAGCTATTTTTTGGGGGGATTGTGGTGTTTTCTCTCTCTCTGGCAGCTGGAGTAAGAGGATTATAAACAGGCCACAGGTCTCTATGAAGTGCAAGAGAACAGTGCAGAAGTTAGCTGGGCTCAAGAGCTGGTGCCCAATCCCATTTCCAGCCCTGGTAGGCTGCTTCTGTCTCCGGAGCAGTTGAAAGGGTTGGTTTCACAGGCCAGAGGGTTAGAGCATTTGGGGCCAAGGGACAATGGGAGGATAGCCAGCATTCTCACTAGCTTGGTAGGTGCGGTGCTGGCACTTACCTGCTTAGGCTTCTCATTACGTTGCATACTTCCAGCTTCTCCCTTCATCTGGAATAAGAAAGCACCAGTGAGTCATGATGTCATGTTCACAGGCAGCCAAGGAAGTAGAATATGAAGAAAGTCAAGGTGAATGGCTCACTGTGATTTTTAATGCTGGCTACTCATTAAAATCATCTGGGGAGTTAGATAACCTCTGTCTGGGCTCCAGCTCTGGAGATCGAATTCATGGAGGCATAGGTAAACACGAATCAGAGAGCTGGCAATGGGGGACTCCATCTGCGTGAACTGGCTTTCTACTAGATGAACTGTGACAAATGCTTCTTTTGAATAGCTTCACTCCCTGCCTCACCACAACCCTGTCTCATTCAGAAGAAATCTTTCCTCTGCACCTCCACTGTACCCTAACTGCCGATGGCCTACAGTCCCAAGGAACCAGGACTGAAGTCAGAGTTCGGCCCTTGACTTGCATGACCAGCTTGTGTAACCTCTGTGAAGTTAGGTTACCACACACAGGAGCTGCATTTGTAATGTTAACTGAAATGGAAACATTTTGTAAACTGTTCAACACGATTCAAATGATGGGTGTGTTTATATGCAGGAATCATTGAGACAGTGAGTCTTGAAATCTGACAACTTTCTCAAGGTTATATCATAATTGTGTCTATCATTTACTAGTTTTAGGATCTTGGTCAAAATCTCCTTTCTGAGCCTCAGTTTCCTCAGCCATAAAATGAGAATAACAACAGGGTTTCCCACTTGTGTGATCTCTGCTGGGATCACGTAAGCGCCATGAGGACAGGCTCTCTGGTGTGTCTTTCCTTGGGCCTTCGCACAGTGGGGGCTTAGCATGTGTAGTGAGTGGATGCAACAAGCAGAGGGTTTGGTTTGTTGGGCTAGTGTTTCCCCAGAGAATCCCTACATCAGAGTCACTTGGGGGTTGGCCAAAACCAGGTTTCCAGGCTATACTCCAGAGTCTCTTAGGGTAGAGCCTAGGAAACTGCATTTTAGACTTTCCTGAGGTGGTCCAAAGGGACTTCATTGTCAACCCAAGCTAGGTAAGCTATGGGCTGTGGGTTGGTAAAGGTAATGGTAGCTGAGTGAGATGAAACCGGCAGTCATCTGAGCTGTATAAGAGCACAGATTGGTTCTGGGAAATGTCTTCTCATCCATTCCTGACTCCCATCCCCTCTTGGCAGAAAATAGAAGCTAGAAATCTGGATTGCTGCAGGACAGCACTTCCCTAAGTCTACCCACTGGGGGAGATATCACCAGCATGATGAAATTCAGCCCACCTTAATTCATTAACCAAGCACAATCCATTGGGACCTACTCTGTGCCAGGCCCTTTGGCCTTGGGTGGATACAGTAGGGCACACAGGGAATTCCATGGCCACTGCCTTCAAGTTGCTCATAGTCCAGTTGGAACCAAGCCTAGTAGTATAGGATGAAGTCCAGAAAGTGCAGAAAGAATGGTAGGAAAGGCTCAGGGTGAGGGCAAAGAGGAGCCAAGCTTAGAGCTGGTGCTAGGATTTTTTTTTTTTTTAAGATTTTATTTATTCATGTGAGACACACACAGAGAGAAGCAGAGATATAGGCAGAGGGAGAAGCAGGCTCCCTTAGAGGAGCCTGATGTGGGACTTAATCCTAGGACGCTGGTGCTTCTCCCTCCGGCCTATGTCTCTGCCTCTCTCTCTCTCTCTGTGTCTCTCATGAATAAAATCAAGAAAGAAAGAAAGAAAGAAAGAAAGAAAGAAAGAAAGAAAGAAAGAAAGAAAGAAAGAAAGAAAGAAAGAAAGAAAGAAAGAAAGAAAGAAAAGAGAGAAATGAAAAGGGCAGCCCGAGTGGCTCAGCAGTTTAGTGCCGCCTTCAGCTCAGGGCCTGATCTCGGAGTCCTGGTATCGAGTCCCACATCGGGCTCCCTGTGTGGAGCCTGCTTCTCCCTCTGCCTGTGTCTCTGCCTCTCTCTCTCTCTCTCTGTGTGTGTGTGTGTCTCATAAATAAAATCTTAAAAAAAAGAAAAAAAGAAAGAAATCCTAGGACCCCAGGATCATAACTTGAGCCCAAGGCAGATGCTCAACCACTGTGCCACCCAGGCATCCTTGGCGCTAGGATTTAAGAGAGCACAGACCTATTAAAGTCTTAAGAGAACTATGTTTCACCATCACCACTACTTTAACACCCAGGGGGCATTCCTCAACACAATTTGACAAGGGAAAATAAGCAAAGGTAAAGAATTGGGAAAGGAAAGGCAAAATCCTCACTATTTCTTTTTTTTTCCCCCTCACTATTTCTTTTTTTTTTTTAATTTATTTATTTATGATAGTCACAGAGAGAGAGAGAGGCAGAGACATAGGCAGAGGGAGAAGCAGGCTCCATGCACCGGGAGCCTGACATGGGATTCGATCCCTGGTCTCCAGGATCACGCCCTGGGCCAAAGGCAGGCGCCAAACTGCTGCGCCACCCAGGGATCCCCCCCTCACTATTTCTTGATGGAGTAGTCCCCTCCTAATTGTGGGTGGTACATCCTAAGACCCCCAGGGGATGCCTGAAATGGTGGGTAGCACTGAACCCTTTCTATACTTTGTTTTTTCATATATATATATATCTGTAGTAAAGTTTACTTTATAAGTTAGGCACAATAAGAGATTAATAACAACAATAATAAAATAGAACAGTTATAACACAATACTGTTAATAGAAGTTATGTGAATGTGAGTGATCTCTCTTAAAATATCTACAATATTTATCCTTCAGAGCAGAAATCATTTGTCCACATTCAACTCCTCAGTTTTGTCACCCATAGACCTGACTATACCTGCCACAGACTCACCTTTGCTCTTTGTCACTGCAGTTTGGTCTCAGGTTGCCACAGCATCAACCTTAGCCCTTATTCATGAGAAATTAATTGCTTGGCTTTTCTTTCTTTTTTTTTTAAGTTGCTTAGTTTTTCTGATAGCTTGGGTCTTTGGTATGTGTTCTTGCAACTCCTGGGTGCCCTTCTGAATGCCCTTTTTAATATTGGCCTTTTCCAGTAGCTTCTTGGCATTCCTATTAAGTGTTTTTGTGACAAATTTAAAGTGTTTCTCCATATTTGAAACAATGCTGTGGCTTCTCTGGGAAAGTGGCAGTCTGGGACAGTGGCTGGATTTGGTAGTTGGGTGGTTGGGGATGGCATGCGCCCTGAGCTGGCAGCCAGCTTGACTTTGTTGAGTACCTCACTGCTTGTTTTATTGTAAAGCTTTAATAATTACAAGTGTGGTGGTAGCACATGAATAGGCAGACATATATAACAGATTAGAAAGTCCAGAAACAGACGTATATATATAATATACTTGTCATATACTTATCATATACATACTTCATTTATCCATTCATCTGTTGATGGACATTTGGGCTGTTGCCTCTCTGTGGCTATCATGATAATGCTGCAATAAACATTTGGCACATAGATACATATAGTCTTATATGTATCATATCTCATATATATATGAATTTAGTATATGATAAAAAGAAATCAATATAAATGGACTTTGAGCTGAGCAGATAGATGCTGAACCTCCCCTATGATAAGAGAAATGTGCATGAAAACTACAATGAGAGATTATTTCTCACACATCAGCATGGCAACGATCCAAAAGTTTGATCCCATGCTCTGCTGGTAAGGCTGAAGGGACTTTAAAATTGCATTTGTTCTTGTTCTTTTTAAAATGTCTTTATTGATACATAAATCACATACCATACAATTTGCCCATTGAGAGTGTACATTCATTCAGCTTTTAGTATGTTCATACAGGAGTGCATCCATCACCTCAATTGATGTTAGGACATTTTCATTACCCCAAAGGGAAACCCTGCACTCTTTACTCATCAATTTCCAATCCCTGCCTCCATCTACCCCCACTCCAGACCTAGGCAACCAGTCATCCACTTCCTTTCTCTATGGATTTGCCTATTCTGGACATTTCAGATTCATGTGGCCCTTTGTGAGTGGCTTCTTTCACTGAGCATGTTTTCAAGGTTCATCCATGTTGTAGCCAAGTAACATTTGTTTTATTGCCAAGTAACATTCTGTTACATGGATATATATCATATTTTGTTTATCCATTCATCTGTTGATGGGTATTTCTCTGTGGCTATCATGATAACACTGTAGTAAACACTCATCCACAAGCTTTGGCACGGACATATTTTTATTGCTCCTGGATGTGTGCTAGGAGTGGAAGTGCTGGGTCCTACCGTAACAACACTGACCCTTTCTGGGAATGTGAAGTGGTTGCACCACTTTACACTTTCAATAGCAATGTATGAGAGTTCTAATCTTATACCCTCACCAACAGTGACTATTGACCCTACTGAAGAGTGTCAGAAGCTGGTTGAAGAGGAGCATTACAGATCATCTGATCCTGTCCTGTGACGAGGAGGAAGGGACTTAGATAAAGGAGGGCAAGCGACCTGACCTCCCAGGATTTGTAGATGGCATAGCCAGGATCAGGGCCTGGCTTTCAATATCTCTAAGGATATTTTATTCTTTTGTGTTTGATTGTACTTGGTTGTATTATTCTAATGCATGTTTACCAGCTATGACCTTAGGAAATACTGCTTCTCTTTGACCCACATTTCTTATAGATTCTTAGGCTGGAGAAAGGAAGAGGAAGCCACGCCCTTGAAGTTGCCTTCCAGGGTTTGAGAAGTTAGGACAGCAGAAGGAGGTGATATGCAAGCTGCTTACCGTCTCCACAGGGATGACATGATGCAGAAGGGATGCAGTCAGCTCAGAGGAAAAGCTGTCAGGGAGGAATGCTGGGACATTTGATACCCAGTCAGGGAGACAACATCTGATTTCAGGAAAGGCATCAGAGGGTTTAGGGTGGTGGTAGTGCAACCCCCATCCCCAGGCAGGAGAACAGATTTCAGCCACTCTAGAGTACCCCCCCCCCCCCCCGCAACCTCCCCACTCCAGGCCAGCTTCCTTGCCATCCCTGCTCCTTCTTTCGGTTCCCTCTGTTCTAACCAGCAGAAGGGGAACCTTTTAACAGGCCCGTAACTGTGAGTTCTCATGAAAAGCAATGGAAGAGAAGCAATGGATTGGAGCAAAGCTATGCCAATGGCTTTCACTCTGGTTCTGACCTGGGATGGCAGCCAGGATTTCTTTGCTTGCTTGAGTGCTAGTGGGTGCTCCGTAGTCATATTCCCCACCACCCAAGCCTTCCAGAAGCCAAGCTGAGCAGGTATTTCACAACAGCAAGTCTCAACCCCAACCTGTGGTGAACATCTCTGCACCTCATCTAGGACAAAATGTGTTACTTAATAATCTAGGTTTAAAGGGATTTCCAGGAGCACCTGCGTGGCTCAGTCAGTTAAGTGTCTGCCTTTGGCTCAGGTCATGATCCCAGGGTCCTGTAATCAAGCCCTGCATCAGGCTCCCTGCTCAGTGGGGAGTCTGCTTCTCCCTCTCCCTCTGCCCCTCCCCCTGGCTTGTGCTCTCTATCTATCAAATGAATAAAAGATTTTTTTTAAAAAAGGATTTCCAAAAACTCTCCCTTAAGTAACAATTTTCTCCACCTGCACTGTCTTAAGCAATTCCTGTTGACCCAATTCCAATTTTGCTCCACATCCTCAGTGTGGATAAGGGCCCATTCTGAGAAGCCACCATTCACACAGTGATAGGATTCTTGGACAAGCCAGGGTCATCTTCAGTCTGGCAGTTTGTTGCCTGGATTCTGAAAAGCACAGATCTTTCATCATCAGGAAGGTAGTGGTGTTAGTACCTTTGGGGCTAAGCCTGTCAAGTGTCTTAATAATAAGGAACCAAGTGTCAAAGGAAGCACCTTCACCTGAGAAACACTTGGGGATCTCAGTGTCTACGAACCATTGGCAGACAGGTGGAACCTTTCTATCACCTCAGACTTCCCTCCTCAATATTTGATGGGATGTGTGAAAGGCTCCGTTGACCCTGTTGAGATAACCATCCCTTTTGGAGAAGGAAACAGAAGGATTTGCGGTTCGTTTGTTAAGCTTCCAGGACTGCCATACCATGGGAACTTTACTTAGAAGGCAGAGTCTCATCCTAGCTTTTTCCCCACTTAGCATCACCATTGTCTTTACCAAGAGCTCTTGAAGCTAATGCCATATGATCTCTGATCTTTAGAAGCTTATCTGTTCCTTCTAGGAACATTTATGAAGAACTTACTTCATGCAAGGAACCCTGGAGATACAAGGATAAATGAGAAACTCTCAGTTTAAGATTTTATCTGTCTGATAGAGCACGCTCACGCAGTGAGGAGAGGTAGAGGGAGAGGGAGGAGCAGACTCCTCACTGAGCAAGGAGCCTGATGTGGGATTGGATCCCGGGATCCTAATATCATGACCTGAACTGAAGGCAAATACTTAACCAACTGAGCCAGCAATGGCACCTAGAAACTCCCAGTTTAGATACATAAATCCATCATTCCAAGGAATGATGGATTTTAGTTAGATCATACTTAAAAAAAATCAAGATAGATGTCACATAATTAAGACATATAGATCAATGGAACAGAATAGAAGACTTGGAAATGAACCCACAATTATATGGTCAGTTCATCTTCAACAAAGCAAGAAAGAATAGACAATGGGAGAAAGACTGTCTCATCAACAAACAGTGTTGGGAAAACTGGACAGCTATGTGCAAAAGAATGAAACTGGACCGCTGTCTTACACTATACACAAAAATAAACTCAAAATGGATTAAAGACCTAAGTTTGAGACCTGAAACCATAAAAGTCCTTGAAGAAAGCACAGGTAGTAATTTCTCAGAGATTGGCTGTAGCAACTTTTTTCTAGATGTCTCCTGGGGCCAGGGAAACAAGAGCAAAAAAAATACTATTGAGACTACATCAATATGAAAAGCTTCTGCACAGTGAAGGAAACAATCAACAAAACTAAAACTTACGGAATTGGAGATAATATTTGCAAATGACATATCTGATAAAGGGTTAGTATCCAAAGTGTATAAAGAACTTATGGGCAGCCAGGGTGGCTCAGCGGTTTAGCGCCGCCTTTGGCCTGGGGCATGGTCCTGGGGACCCGGGGTTGAGTCCCACGTCAGGCTCCCAGTGGGAAGCCTGCTTCTCCCTCTGCCTGTGTCTCTGCCTTTCTCCTCTCTCTCTGGGTCTCTCATGAATAAATAAAAAAAATATTTTTTAAAAAGAACTTCTAAAACGTAATGCTCCCCAAATAAATAATCCAATTAAAAATAGGCAGAAAGGGCAAGTGGATGGCTCAGTAGTTGAGCGTCTACCTTTGGCTCAGGTTGTGATCCTAGGGTCCTGGGATCGAGTCCTGCATCAGGCTCCTGTGGGGAGCCTGCTTCTCCCTCTGCCTATGTGTCTGCCCCTCTCTGTGTGTCTCTCATGGATAAATAAAATCTTTAAAAAATAAACATAAATAAAAATATGCAAAAGACCTGAAACCATAAAAGTCCTTGAAGAAAGCACAGGTAGTAATTTGCCTTCAGCTCAGGTCATGATATTAGGATCCTGGGATCCAATCCCACATCGGACTCCTTGCTCAGTGAGGAGTCTGCTCCTCCCTCTCCCTCTACCTCTCCCCACTGCATGAGCGTGCTCTATCAGACAGATAAAATCTTAAACTGAGAGTTTCTCATTTATCCTTGTATCTCCAGGGTTCCTTGCACGAAGGTATAGGCAGGAATGTGGTGAAAGGGGACCCTTCTTGCACTGTCAACGGGAACACAAACTGGTGCAGCCACTCTGGTAAACAGCATGGAGGAGGTTCCTTAAAAAGTTAAAAATAGAATTATCCTATGATCCAGCAAATGCACTACTAGGTATTTTCCCAAAGAATACAAAAGCATTAATTGAAGGGGATATATGCACCCTGATGTTTATAGCAGCATTATATATAATAGCCAAATTATGGAAGCAGTCCAAGTATCCTTTGACTGATGAATGGATAAAGAAGATGTGGGGTGTGTGTGTGTTCATGTGTGTATAAAATTATATATACATGGAATATATATACCACATTACCACATATATATAGATACATGACACACATATGTACTTATACACATATATGTATACATACATATATGTGTGTATATATACATATGTACACAATAGAATATTCAGCCAAAGAAAGGAATGAAATATTGCCATTTGCAATGACATGGATGGAGCTAGAGAGTATAATGCTAAGTGAAAGAAGTCAGAGAAAGACAACTACCATATGATTTCACTCATATGTGGAATTTAAGAAACAAAACAAACAAGTGAAGGGGAAAATAGAGAGGTGGCAAACCAAGAAATAGACCCTTAGCTATAAAGAACAAACTGATGGTTATCCAAGGGAAGGTGGGGGTGGGGAGACGGGTGAAACAGGTGATAGGGATGAAGGAGGGCACCTGTTGTGATGAGCACCGGTATACAGAAGTGCTGAATCAGTACATAGTACACCTGACCCTAATATTACGCTGTATGTTAACTAATTGGAATTTAAATAAAAACTTAAAAAAATCAATATAGATGTATGAATCTACCACATGAATATCAAAGCTGCCACTGAAGATATTCCCTACTCCATTATTTAATTCTCCAAAAGAAGCAATGTATTTTGTATTAGGGTACAGGTGCGAAATTCTTATAAAGATTAGTGTACAGTTTTCCTCTTTGGAAGAAGTGGTATGCTTTTTTTGTAAAATGCAAAAAAATTTAGGCAATCCATTTTGGTCTCTCCCCCCTGCCTTTTTGCTCAAAGCTAAGCTTAATGCTCAATAATTACACTTTGGAGGATTTTTTTCTATTATACAGCCCTATGTAAAAATATGATATATGTATAAAGATGTTCAGTGTGACACTTTTTTAATCTCTAAGGATTAGAAACAAATTAAATATCCATCAATAGCGACTGGTTAAATAAATTATGGTACATCCAGTAGTGAAACATTTTTCAGCCAGT
The DNA here is from genome assembly GCF_048418805.1 of Vulpes vulpes. Taxonomy (NCBI): domain Eukaryota; kingdom Metazoa; phylum Chordata; class Mammalia; order Carnivora; family Canidae; genus Vulpes; species Vulpes vulpes. The sequence goes on along the minus strand of NC_132783.1, from coordinate 113,692,427 downwards.
AAAGGAATAAGGCAACTTTGTGTGTACTCTCCAGAAGTATTGCGTGAAAAAGACAATGTGTGGAACATATGTGTGCGTGTGTGCATGCTGTTTATGTATGCATAGGATAATATATAGAATATTAGACTATTGCAGGAAGAATATCTAAGAAACTGGTTACAGTGGCAGCTTCTGGTGAGGTGAACTGGGCCACTGCGGGACAAAGTAGAAGGAAAGCTATCTTTTTACTATAACGCCTTTTTCTGCCTTTTGAATTTTGTACCATGAGTAAATTTTACCTATTCAGAAAATTACAGAACTGTTCAAAATTTTTAAAATAAATTCAATGCCCATTCATAGGAAATAGTAAAGATTTGTAATTAGCTCTCTCTATAACTAGCTTTCTACTTCTCTAAATCAGATTAATTTCAACTCCTTTGAGAAGTCTTTGTTTCCCCTGAAACTGTAGGCCAATTTTTCCATGTTCATTCTTCAGGATAGAAAGATCCATAGCTTTCATTAGATTATTAAAGGTAACTCTGATTAAGAACTAGTGCCCTGTCTTTTTATTTATTTATTTATTTATTTATTTATTTATTTATTTATTTATTTTAATAACTTCCCATGTTCCCAAAGAAAAGCAATGGCGGTAAAATATCTGGTTCTTTTCTCTTTGGATTACAACTTAAAACAGAATGGAACACTGAGTGCCGGATGGTTTCTGATCAGTTTTTACTTATTTGCAGTTGTATATCTCCTTGATTGGAAGCTATTTCAAACTCTTTTGAGATAGAGACTGGCTATAGAGTATCAATAAACAGAACCAAATATTAAAATTTAAAGGAAGAAATAAGAGAGACTAAGATGCTGGCTTGAATGATTAGGGACTGATATCTAAGTTGGACCTGAGAACCCTCGGCTCCAGGTAAACCTGGCCAAAGGAAAGGTGACTGTTTACCTTCTGGTGGTACAAAGGCCCCTTTGGCTGCAGGAGCCAGGGCATTTGTCTGTTCAAACCTGATGTCAGTGGAGGCAATGAAGCATTTCCTAATATTTGTTCTTTGGCTAAGGTAATACACCCACATACTCTCTAAGAATATTTACCTAGGTGGCTGACTCCTCTAAGCTGCGCAACCCTATAGACTGCTGAATATTTTATGCCACAGCAGCTTGTTTTCTGTGCCTCTCTACCCGCTGGCAGACGTGTTTTCAGTTTTAAGTGGACAGAGTCCATCAAAAGGTTCTAGGAGAGACCCCAAACATTGCAGGCACATGTGTCTTCAACCACAGAGGTTGAAGGTGAACTACACTGATTGCTAATGGGAGTGCTTGCATTAGAAATTTTGGCAAACAAAATCAACAGCAATTAATATTTAATATGTTAAGGTGCTATAATCATTACATTTTTATTGTGTTTTCTCCTCTGACCTTTTCTTCTACCTTTGGCAGTGTCCTATCTAATGACTAGATATTATCTCAGAGCCCTTCAATTCAGATGCTACTGTTTTCCATCAGAAGACATGGAGGCATAGAAATGTTCAATGTTCAGGGGATCCCTGGGTGGCTCAGCGGTTTAGTGCCTGCCTTCGGCCCAGGGCATGATCTTGGAGTCCTGGGATCAAGTCCCACATCGGGCTCCCTGTGTGGGGCCTGCTTCTCCCTCTGCCTGTGTCTCTGCCTCTTTCTCTCTCTCTGTATTTCATGGATAAATAAATAAAATATTTTTTTTTAAAAAGAAAGAAATGTTCAATGTTCAGCTTCAAATTACCCAGCTATTTAGTGGCAGAACTTGATTTCAGTGCTTGGTATACTAACTGAGTCTGCAAAAAGTATAGAATGTGCTGGTGTTGATGAATGCAGGGTGGGCATTAGGATCGTGAAGGAACACACAAGAATGAGCTCAGCCTCTATTAGCCATGAATAATGGATTAGATAGTGTGTGTGTGCGTGCGCGCAAGTGTGCAGGTGTTTTAATACTGAAGGGAAACAGAACATGTTTTCTCTAAAATATGAATCATTTTTTTCAAGAAACGCTTATTGTATGCCAGACACAGTGGTAGCTACAAGGGATACAAAGATGAATAGGACATGCTTCTTGCCCTATTTAATAAAGTAATCCTATATAGCTTTGATTTTCCAAATGAGAAAGTATGAAGGAGGAGAATATGAAATTGCTTTTATGATGGGAATGCATTTAGGGAAGAGAAAGAAAGGCACTAGAGGTAAATAGTCTAATATTTTGTTACAATGAATTGATTCCCCTTTAAAGGGAATTTGATACATATTGTGAGATTATCCAAATTAGATACTTTTTAAGTATGGTTCTTTTGAGAGCAGGTGATTCTGACTATGTAAGCTTGTTACTGCACAATCCCCAGTCTGCGAAAATGATACATGATACGGTAAGGCTTACAGCGGATGTTCATGACCTTGGGAATCTGAATATGGAACAGAGGAATAGGGTGAAGGTGGGAGGAGTAGAGACAGTTTAATTTTAACTTTTGTCTGCAGCCTGAGTCTTTCAGATTTTCTTTCAGATTCTAGGTCCCTGAATATTCTGCATGGTTGAGGAGTGTCCCTTTTATAGGTATAAGAGACATCATCTTTATATGACTGTCTACTGTTTCTTTGTAAACATCTTATGAAATTAGTAGAATTATTTACTTTTGGAGGAGAAAAAAAGGCAAAAAAAAAAAAAAAAAAAAAAAGACCTCACTGATCATCTAGCCTACCTCTTCTATTTCAGAAGCAAAAAATATAGGCCTTAAATAACAGAAGTGACTTATTTCAAACTCTTCAGTTTCTGGAAAAATCCAGGCTTCCCGAGACTTCGCTGGGTGCTGCAGGTGTGTTTGGAAGAGCACAAATTCTCTTTCATTAGTGGGAAACAACACTGGGAGAGGGCTACTGACAGGAGGACTGGAACTCCCATTACTTCAGCCTCTGCTCTCAGGCTGTTCGTCTTCTTGGAAAAAATTGAGCAGTCTGCCTTTGGAGCTGAGGACACTGACCTGAAATGTAGTTACACAGCTTAAAGCCTCTGGTGAGGAAGATTCTGAGATGCTGCTGTGACCACGGTATGCATACAAGTAAGACTTTTATAGATGAAAAGGTTCTCATTGAAGAGGATGAAATGCCTGAAGAAAAGGTGAAACTCCAAGCCCAAAAGACCCTGGATTGTTCTAGCAATGTTCCCTTCACTGCTTTTGCTGCAGGATACGGGTACCCTTTGAGAAGTGACTGTCCTGCTTGGTTGTCTGCCTGTGAAACTGAGGCTGCCTGTTTGTTTACTGTGAGATCCACAGAACCAGGCACGAGCCTGCCATGTAGCAGATATTCAGGAAGTAGCTGTTGAATAAGTGAAGGAAGAGGAATTGAAGAAAAATCATTGTTTTTTGCCCTTAGGAGGTGTCCAACACTTGCTTTGAATGTATCAGCACCTTTCCCTGGTACTGAGGCCTCTCTGTTCTAAGCATTTAGAGCATTGGTTTTACCAAAGTGATTTCAGAATCTTGATATCTCAATCTGAAAAACGTAGTTGGAATTGCACATGGAGCTGAAGCAAACCACAGTCTGCATCCTGTCTCGCTGCCTAAAGCCCCAAAGGGCCTGTAGGTGCATCTGGAAACCGCCACCTTTGTCCCTCATGCCCATCTACCCAGTGCCTGCATCCCCTCACCCAGCAAGCTTTTTGAGGGTCCTTTCTAGGAACTACCAAACTGCTAGTAATCCTGAAAACAATGGTAGATCTTAGTATTTTGCAACAAGACAGCTTTGACATAGTTGTTCATTTCCGGCTCACACGTGGATCTCGGGACTTTACAGTTTTAAGACAGTTAAGCCGGGCTGGGTGCCTCCCAAGGTGATTCTGGAAGTTGCTTCCCGACAGACAGACCTCCCACCGCATTTTCCTCTTTCAGAACTGACTTGAGAGCGTCTCGCGTACTCACAGCGCCGTGAAGCCAAACCCCATCTGACGGGACTTACTGTCAATTGCTAGAAAAACAAGCCTGCAGAGGAGGGGGTGGCCCCAAGGCAGAGTCCGCAGCCTTCGCAGGCGGCGCGGACCAGAGGCACGAGGGGGCTCGGGGCCCAAGGGGCCGGCGCAGGACGTCGTTCAGGGCGCCCCTGCCCCGTCGTGCAAGCGGGGGGAGGAAGGCAGGGAGCAGGGCGGAGAAGCGCGGCCTGGCCTTGGCGGGGTCCCGCCCGCAGCGCCCACTCACCTCCGCAGCGCCCCGCGTCCCCGCTGCTGCGAGGTCCCCGCCGCGGCCCAGGTCCTCTCCTCCCGGGCGGCCGCCCCGACCACTGACCGGGCAGTCACTGGCCCGGGCAGGCACGTGACGGGAGAAGAGTTTGTGTTTGCGTGGACGGGAGAGGGGCGGCTCCCCAAGCCCAGAGGAAGTGCGCGCAGGAGCCACATTCCGGGCTTTTTCCTCCCCTTTTAAAAGCTTCCTTCAGGGGCGCCTGGGTGGCTCCATCCACAAGGGGTCCGGTCAGGTCACGATCTTAGGGTCCTGGAGGCTCAGGGCTCAGTGGGGAGGCGGCTTGTGCATTTGTGGATTCCCTCTTCCCCCTCTGCCTCTGCTCCCCAGCCCCCAGCCCCATTCTTGTGCTCTCTCTCCCCGCTCTCCAATAAATCAATAAATCAATAAATCTTGAAAATAAAAAATGAGGGGCAGCCCGGGTGGCACAGCGGTTTAGCGCTGCCTGCAGCCCAGGGTGTGATCCTGGAGACCCACGTCGGGCTCCCTGCATGGAGCCTGCCTCTCCCTCTGCCTGTGTCTCCGCCTCTCTCTGTGCATCTCTCTGTGTCTCTCATGAATAAATAAATAAAATATTTAAAACATAAATAAATAAAAATAAAAAATGAAAACCTCCTTCGTCTTCCCCAGCTTAAACTGTTGCTCTCCTGTATGAGGCAGGTGCATTCAAAGATGTGGCTTTCAAAAAAAAATAAATAAATTAAAAGCGGAGCCCCCGTCTGCCTCAGTGAATGGAGCCTGTGACTTTATATCAGGGTGATGAGTTCAAGCCCCACCTCGGGCAAAGATATTAATTTAAAATAAATAAATAAAAGATGTGGATATCAGATACTGTGTAAGGTGGAAGGTGGGCCATCCAAGCGGGTAGAAAGGTTGCAGGGACCAGAGGATCTCATTTTCTCATTTTTAAAATTGCTTCTGTTGCCACTGAGGACAGGCAACCGAGGAAAGATGCATCAACTATTACTGAGTCTAGGGCAGCCCGGGTGGCTCAGTTGTTTAGCAGGCTTTCAGCCCAGGGCCTGATCCTGGGGACCTGGGATCAAGTCCCACGTCAGGCTCCCTGCATGGAGCCTGCTTCTCCCTCTGACGTGTGTCTCTGCTGTGCTCTCTCTCTCTCTCTCTCTGTCTCTCATTTACTGAGTCTAGATACAAGAATCTAGATGGAGGTCAAGTGTACCTGTTGATCGAAGCAGGTAACAGGATACAGGATCCATAACATGAAATGGTGAGCATCTTTGAAAAAGAACTGAGCTTTATTTGTAAATTTCTAAAAATTACTATTAGTTTTTTAAAATTTTATTTGTTTGACAGAGAGAGAGAACACTGAGTGGGGCAGAGGGAGAAGCAGACTCCCCATTGTGCAGGAAGCCTGACATGAGGCTTGATCCCAGGACCCTGGGATCAGGACCTGAGTCAAAGGCAGACAGACACTTAACTGACTGAGCCACCCAGGCAGCCCTAAAAATTATTTTTGAAGTTAATATGTGCAACTGATATAAAATACAAAAAAATTTTAAAATGCATGGTAAAAGCCTTCTTTCGCTCTTCCCCAGTCAGCTAATTTTCCCAAGAGACACCCCTGTGACCAGTGTTTTATATGTCAATCCAGAGCTTGTCTATATAAATACAAACAAGCATGTCTCCCCCCTCTTTCTTAGAAATAGCACACTATATATGCTTATTCTGCTTCTTGTTTTTTTTCACTTAGCAGGTAAACAGGGAAATTGTTCTGTACAGTTCCTTTAAGAGATAACACATTCTTCTTAATGGCTGCACGCTGTCCCATTACCTTTATGTGTCATTATTTGGCAAAAAAAGGACCATGTATTAGTTATCCTTACCTGCCTAATTCCTGGCACAATGCAAGGAATTGTGCATTGTGCCAGGAAACATGCTTGCTCACAAACTAATTACATTTTGTAAACCTTGTTCATGTTTTCCCTCCTCTCTCCTTTTGGAAGTACCAGTACTTTTTTCTTTTTTTTTTTCAATATTCCAGATATTTATATAATATACATATTCCCCAGTAGACCAAGTCTGTCTTGTGCACTGATCAAATCTTGCTCCCTGATCCAATGTCCATCTTAATCTAGTTCCTCTCATATAATATTATTCCCCACTACTTCCTATTTTCTAATGCTCTGAGTATCACTCTCACATATAAACATGTGTCGATCACTTCTATGTGCAAAAACATTTTTTTAAAAATTTTCTGTTATCCCTACCTCTATGTCATTGCTCATAGACTTTCCCACCCAGATATTCCTTCCTAATCCTGCCCACTATTCTACTTCTGGTTCTTTTTTTTCTGAACATTTTTAGCTTATGTGGTCAGTGCTTCCCCAGAATAGCATGCAATCTTTTTCTGTAATCATTTCAAGTAGGAGCTTTATGCATTTCCATGGTGTAACTCTGGCACATAGCAGGTCCTCAGCACAGCCTGCATAAATGAGAATCTCTTTCTGGTCCTCCTGGGTTTTCTTTCCATCCTGTCTTTGAGGAATTGCTCAGCTTTCTTGTTATCTCAAGGTCATGTAAGACATCTCCCTCCTGGAGGCACCTGCGTGGCTCAGTGGTGGAGCATCTGTCTTAGGCTCAGGGCATGATCCTGTGATCCTGGGATCAAGTCACGCATCAGGCTTCCCATGGGGAACCTGCTTCTCCCTCTGCCTATGTCTCTGTCTTTCTGTGTCTCTAATGAATAAACAAATTTTAAAAAAATTTAAAAAAGAAAAAGACATCCCCCTCCTGGCTGTTCTCCTTTAAAGGAAGTGCTCTTGAAGAGAGGTCCAAACATCGTGGAAGAAGGTTCAAACTGAGGACTGCCATCCACGAACTTTATGACCTTGGCTTCTCTGAGTCTGTTTCCCTACCTGTAAAATGAGTGAATTGGCTTAGTGGATCTCTGAGGCCCCTCCCAGTTCTAATGTCTGATGATGTGGAGTTGAAACTTTGGAGTGCGTTTACCAATTTTTCTGGAATACATCCTCTATACCATCCCTCAAATAAGCACATTTAGTTAGAAACTTCAGAGATATTCAAAAGCTTTTGTGTGCCATTTCTCCTAGAACATTACAGAGTGTTACAGAAGTTCAAAAGAAGATTCTCAATTCTGGTCATATAAAAAAAGATCACTGAGATTTTTGAGATCTGGCTATAACACCAGGGATACTGGCTTTGTCGCATGAATGCACAGGGAAAGGGAGAGAGACTGAGAGAAAAGAACTTTAGAACTGACTGGAGGGTCCCATAGGATAAGTTCTACTCTTATCTGCATTAATGTGCTTAACTGCTGTCTTTCATTGGTCTGCATTTCTGTTTGCCTAGCTCTGTATAGGCAGAGATCAACCTCCTTCTTTATAAAGAACTGAATATTCAGTTAGCAGCCTTGAAGAGTTTCACAGTAACAATAATCAAAAGGATGTGGTAGCAAATAATTCTCAGAATCACCTAGCAAAATTATCTAAATTGTTAACTAATTCCACAGGTGATATATTCACCATGCCTGGAAGAAACTTTCTTTTCTTACCAAATTTAGTGTAATTCAAATAAAAAAATTAAAATGTCTCTGACTCCACCCCACTCTCCATCCACAGAAGTCAAAAGTGATCTTTATAGGGGCACCTGGATGGCTCAGTCGGATGAGAGGCTGCCTTGGGCTCAGGTCATGGTCCTAGGGTCCTGGGATTGGGTTCCCTGTTCCACGGGGAGTCTGCTTCTTCCTCTTCCTCTGCTTGCCGCTCCCCCTGCTTGTAGTCTCTGTCAAATAAATGAACAAAATCTTTTTTTAAAAAGGTGGTCTTTATATATATATATATATATATATATATATATATATATAAAACATATATATATAATATATTTAAAGATTTATTTATTTATTTGAGAGAGTGAAAGAGTGCTAGTGGGATGGGGGAGGGACAGAGAAAGAGGAGGGAAAGAAGCAGACTCCCCACTCAGTGGAGAGTCCAATCAGGGGCTCAATCCCAGAACCCTGAGATCTTGACTTGAGCTGAAATCTAGAGTCAGACACTTAACCCAGTGAGCCACCCAGGTGCCCCTCAAAGTCATCTTTAAAACCTAAATCCAGGGCAGCCTTGGTGGCTCAGTGATTTAAAATGCACCACCTTCAGCCCAGGGCGTGATCCTGGAGACCCGGGATCCAGTCCCATGTCCAGCTCCCTGCATGGAGCCTGCTTCTCCCTCTGCCTGTGTCTCTGCCTCTCTCTTTGTGTCTCTCATGAATAAATAAATAAAATCTTAAAAAAAAAAAAAAAAAAACCTAAATCCAATCGGGTTGTTCCTGTGAGTTAAAAATCCTCTGGGTTTCTAGGTGCACTTTGAATAAAGTACAATTTTAAAGTCTCTCAGGCCTGTTTCACCTGGCCTCTGCTCTCCTTTCCAGCCTCCTCTTGGGCCTCACTGCCTCTGGTCCCCCTCTTGGTGACTGCCCTGGCCTTCTTTTACTACTTCTAACATGCAAAACTCATTTCTTATCCTCTGCCTGAAATTTATTGTTCCCAACTTTTAAAGCCTGCCTCTGTTTCTCTTTCTCTGATTAGGTCCTTCTTGTCCTGGACCTACATGCTACCTTCTCAAAGAGGCATTTTTTGACCTCTTAATTTCCCTTATTTTCCCTCAATCCAATTATTCTCTGTCACTTTACCTCATTAGTTTCTTTCATGATGGCTCTCACCAGTTCTCATCATCCTTTTATTTCCTACTTGAATGCTTGTTTACTTGTTTTACCATCAGTCTCTGCCACCAAATGTTAAGCTCTGCGAGGGCAGCTTCCAGCATCAACAAAGGACACTGCACACAGCAAATAGACCATAAAGATAGCCCCCTGGATGAACACCTAATCTCATACTGGACTGGGAATCAAAAAGCTCAAGTCCTGGTCCTATCTCTGGGAACTGAGTGACCTTATTTAATTATTTTCTGTTAAATTAGGGAAATGGATTAGTTAGAACATCTTTATGGACCTCCACAGATTCGAAAACTTAAAGGTCTATGATTATTATTGGTAGATTTTACAGTTTTGTTACTTTAGTATACTTTGAGGGAGAAGGAAAATCCAGGAAAATCAAATGAAGTATGAATAAAACAGATTTGATATCTATTTCTAGATAAAAGAGACAACTCTGATCTCTGATGTCTAGTCTCATCAAAGAACAGTTGTTTTTTTTTTTTTTTAAGGTTGAAATTGAAATATCAAAGCAATATAAAATGCTTAGTCATGAAATATGACATTTGCTTTATATTTAGGGGAAGTCTGATGATCTTGATAATTTCCAAGAGTCAGGAGGGTTTTCTATTATGTAAACAAAGTAAGGACAACACACTTCAAAAGCAGGGAGTTAACCCCATCTGTACCAAGGAGAAAAGCCAGTTGGGGGCATTCTTCGTTAGAATTTAAAGGTAAATGTATAATCTCCTAAAAGACATTATACAAAGCATCAGAACTTGGCTAAGCTTGGTGCATGTTGGTGGCTTTTAACAATGGAATCAACTGACAGGCATCTAGGTATATCAGCACTCTATAACAGGTATAAAGGTTTTTGAGACTTGAGTTTAGAAGGTGCTTATAGTGGAACTAACCTGGAGACATTTACCTTCTTTTCCATTTTCAAAATATTTCAACCCAAAAACAGTTGACCTTGAAACAACATGAGTTTGAATTGTGTGGGTCCACTTATATGTGATTTTTTTTTCATATGGTACAGTACTACAAATGTATTTTCCTTATGATTTTCTTAACATTTTTTCTAGCTTACTTTATTGTAAGAATACAGTATATAAGACATATAATATATAAGATTATGTGTTAGTTGGTTGTTTATCTTATCATCAAGGCTCCTGGTTAACAGTGGACTATTAATTTTTTGTGGAATCAAAAGTTATACATGAATTTTCAACTGTGCAGGGAGTGGAGGCCCCTAACCCCTGCATTGTTCAAGGGTCAACTGTATATATTTAAAATGTTATCTTCCTACATACTTTAAGAAATGCATCCCATTAGATTTAGTATTTAGACTTAAGAACAACAAAGGCTTGGCTGGCCAAGGATTTCACTCTGTCTGCTTCTTAAGGAGACCCATTTTACAGCCAGTGTTTCAATTTATTCAACCTGTACTCTTCTAGCTGAGATTTGTTCAAGCCATACTTTCTATAGTTTGTAGTCCAAAAATAGGTTTTTTTTTTCCTCCAGATGGTAAATTATATTATTGAATATATTTTTATCCAACTACCCTCTCATTGGTTTGGGTTCTCCTCATTGAGAATTAGTGATTTAACATCATTGTTCTAATTTTGTAATAGCAAAATTACAAAAAAGTACAGCATAAACTCCATTATTTCCAGCAAACACTCCAATCAATGCCTCCCGAAGTACAAGCCATCTGCCTGTTTTTCATTTCTCTTCAATAACCTGAGAAATGAACACTCAGTTCTGGGTGAGGCCTGGGGGTTGGGGAGATGGAGTCGGTGTGTTTCCTGTTTGATTGTTTCAGGGCTCACCAAGCCCAGCGCTGCAGGAAAAAACAAAAGTCCAAGAAAGGATTGTGGAGGCTGCTCCTCATTGGGCTGTCCTCTCCCGATTGTAATTACAAATGGGCCAAAGGACACTAGAAACCCACGAGATGGTGGGGTGTGGGAATGTTGTGCCTGCTTTCTCCTTGCCAGTACTGCTCAATGGACGGATTGTTAAGCCTGCACGGGAGCTAACAAACAATGAATATCTCAGAGAGAACAACAGAGACAGGCCAGAAACAGTTGTTTATTGAATAGATCTGTTTCTTTTTCTCCCTCACTGCGGGGTGGTTTTTCCATTTATTGATACAGCAGCAGCCTTATGAGACAGTTACATCCCTGCGTGACAGACACGGACATAGACACTCATTTGGGGGGGGGGAGCGGAGTTCAGAAAGTGCATTTGATGCTCTCCCCTGGGGACTAGGGGTGGGAGTTCACCTCCCCGGGAGAAGGACTTTTGGGAATCCAGTTTGAAATTGCCGCTGAAGGCTGGTCGGCCTGGAGCCTCGGAAATGGAAGCAGATTTTGAAGAATCCTCTTAGGAGGAAACGGTTAAACGCAAGAAGGCCCAGAGACTTGGGAGTAAACCCGCCGCCTCCTTTGGCTAGAGCCCTGCTGCGGGCCGTCCGCACCTGCCTCAGGGACGACAGGTGGAGCCGCTGCGGGAGAGGCGAGCGGCTCGAGGTGACGGCGGTGCGCGGAGGCCGGCGCTTTGTCTCCCCCGAGGCGGGAGGCCGCGACGCAGCGCTGCCGAGCGGCCCCGGTGCTGCCGACGACAGGCGTCTGCGGACCGCCCTCCCCGAGCAGCATCCAGATCAGGAGGCAGGTGGAGGCTCGAGCAGCTCCCGCCGGGAGAACTGCGGGGCCGGCCTCGCGTCCGCCGTCGCCGGGCTCCTCGGGGGGCGGGGGACGCCGGGCGCTCCCCCTCCCGGAGCCCAGCCTCAGGGTAACTCGAGCGGGCCTGGCTGGCCGGTTGCTATAGCAACGCGGCTCGCCGACTCGGGGCGGGGAAGGGCGCGGCGGGCCCGGCCCGACGTCACCTGGCCTCGGTCTGGGTGCTGCCCGGGAGAGAAGCCTAGAGATGGGTCTGTGGGGGGTCCAGGCGGCAGCATCGGCCCCCGCCAGCCTCCCCTCAAAGCTCGCTCGGGCCAAGGATTTTAACCGTCTACCAAAGCAGAGCGGAGGCGGCGTCGCCGTTTGGGAGATTTGATCAGCCGAAGGCCTCCGCCCCTTCCGCGGCCTCCGGAGCCGAGGCCACGCCCCCGGGCGGGCGCCCGTCCTAGGCCACGCCCCTCCCCCGGGCGCGCGGAAGGAGAACCGAGACGCTGTGGTGCTCGCTAATCGAATTGAGCCAGCGCAACCCACGTTTCGAGGCCCGGCCCGGGTCGTGTTCCGCATGCGTCCTGCGAGGCCACCCCGCCCCGCTGTCTTCGGGGCGCCCTCTTCGTCTCGCGCCTGCGCATTGCCCCCGAGCTGGGCGGACACGCTCGGAGGCGCCGGGGCGCGCAGAAGGGGAGGGGCAGGCACGACCAGGCGCGCGCCCGCGCGCGTCTGCGGTGACGCTAAGGGAGCAGGCGAGTCGGGAGGATCCAGTGGGTAGAGCGGTCCGGCCTGGTGTTTTAGGTGGGCCGTGCGTAAGGCCGCTCTGGGCACGGAGGAGCCCCTCTCATTGGCCCGCTCGGTTCCCGGAGCAGATCCGGGGCAGGAGGAGAGCGCCGGGTCAGGGGCCGCCGCCGCCGCCGCCGCCGCTCCCGGGGGACTCTGCCCGCCAGCCCGCCAGCCCGCGCTTCGCGGGCCCAGCTGCTCAGGGTAAGCGGGCTCGCGCTTAGCAGAGAGGAGCGTGAGGTGAGGGAGGCCATCGAGGACCTGGGGGAGGAAGGGGACTGGGGGCGTGAGTGAGGGGCAGGGGGTGTGGAAAGGGAAAGGGCCCATCGGATAATGGTAACAGTACCAACCACTGCCACGCAATGATGATGCTCTAGCGATATGTGCCAGGACGTTGCAAAGCACCTCCTTTGCTTCATTCTGTTAACCTCTGCTACAGTCCTTCGAGGCGTATATTATTAAACCCATTTCACAAGATAGGAAAACTGAGGCACCAGAGAGGTTTAGTAACTTATGCAAAGCCACACAGCTAGCTGGTGGCCCGAGTTCGGACGTAGGTCTTTCTGGCCTGAAAGCCTGTAATTTTAATCCCTTTGCTTTGGGGCGGGGGTGGGGGTGGGGGGGAGGTGGGTACAAGGGAAGGGGCGGGATGAGTGTTGTTTGGGGATGGAGAGGGATCCAGACGGGGAGAGAATGCTGATGGGAGACTGTAAGGAAGAGGACCTGAGTTTGGAGCCTTGCGGGCCTCCCACTTCTTGGCTCCACAACTTTTCTTTGCCGTTCTGGGTATGAACCATAGCTCTTGCTCTGGAGGCCTGGACCGCATGGCTGGTTTTAGGAACTGGTTGAACTGCGGTTCAGTCCGGGGTAGTTGGGCTCGGACACTGTTTTGGGGGCAGGGGTGATGGAGGACGGTGAGGGCCCCCGCGGCCGTGTGGAGGAGAGAGGACCCTCTTCCAGGCAGCTGCCATTTCTTCTAACTTGCTCCCACTTCCTTTTCCATCTTATCCCTGCGCGGGCAAAGCCTTTGTTCAGTTCTCTAGAATGGGGAAGTGGTGTTTATTGTCTCCTTGCACACTTGGGCTTAAACAAAACAAAACCGGTAACACCAAACGTTCTTTTCCTCAGCAAGACCTAACCCTCTGGATTGGTGGCAGAGAAAAGTCTTCGGGTGGCTTTATTCGCCGTTGCTCTTTAGAGCTTTCCTGGGTAACTAGGAGCTTTGTTTTGGAGAAGTTTGCAGTGTAGGTCAGCAAGAATGATCTGTGCAGACTTTACTGCAGATGAGCCACAAGGCAAGGACCTCAGTAATTCCTGTGTGTGACGTTTCTTTCTGGGACAATCCAGTACTGGGAAACAACAGGTATCCGTGCTGGTATTTTGCTTTCACAGAGAGTGGAGTAGCTTAGGTGGTAGTCAGATTTCCATAGAGGGCAGTAGCTCAAGTGGGAGTCAAGTTTTAAAGTCAGCCTGTGAGGGAAACTTTGCATGTGATCATAGTTACCCCTAAAAATTTCTTAGGAAGGTGCAAAGCTGTACATGGCCATTCTGTGTCTCAGTAAATCTAGCACAGTTTTTCCTTCAGCTTTCAAACTTGTTGCTGTCTCTCTGATTGCAACCCAGACAAAGTAATTAGCTTACCTTTGGGGCCTGTGTTGCACAAATAAACATACTTGAATGGGATAGAGTCCATCCACACTGTGAGGTGTCCTGTGCCCTGCTGGCAATGAGAGGCTTAAAAGGAGGAAGACTAACCAAACAGAACAGTATGTTTGTGATTCCCATCTGGAGCATGTGCTCACTGAGTGGAAAGCTACAGGCAACACTGCTGGCATCATTTATTGTTATTTCTCTTCTCTTTGAGTAGCATATTCGGTAATTTATGCTAGGCTAACTGTGCATGATGCAGTTCTGTTTGAATTTTTGAGTGGCACTACATTTTGGGAGTTGGAAGCTATTTCCCCAGTGTTCCTAGATAAGGGTTTGGTGTGAGGACATCTTATATATTTTTGCAAGTGGTCTGCACTTGTGTTCTGCATTTATCAGATATGTGTAACAAGGGCTAGCTTTTTGAAAGTGGCTTAGCTTTTAAAAAATTTTTTTCTTTGAAATCAAATTCATGATAGTGTCTTTTACAACTAATGTCTGAGGCACCTGAGTGGCTTAGTGGTTGAGTGTGTCTGCCTTTGTATCAGGTTGTGATCCCAGGGTGCTGGGATTGATTCTCCCACTGCCTATGTCTCTGTTTCTCTCTCTGTGTCTTTTATGAATAAATAAAATCTTTAAAAAAAATAAAATTAACGTCTCTGAATTTCAGTGTTGTTATCTGTAAAATGTAGAGGAGGATACCTGTACAAAGTTGTTATTAGGTTTCTCCACTGTTAACTTTGAAGCAGAACCCCACATTTTTTTATCATGTTACCTATATCTATTTCAAATTATCTCTAAAAGATAAGGACTCTTTTTAAAAAAAACATGACAATATAACGCCTAAAAAAAGCAAAAAAAAAAAAACAAAAAAAAAAACAAAAAAAACAAAACACCAAAACAAAACAAAACAAAAAAAAAAACCCCAAACCAGCCATGTTTAGGCTTTGTCTAGTTTTAAAAAAATTTTTCTGACAGTTTGTTTAAAGATCTAATTAAGGTCTATAAATTTTGATTGGTTGATATGTCTCTTG
Source organism: Vulpes vulpes (assembly GCF_048418805.1). Classification (NCBI taxonomy): domain Eukaryota; kingdom Metazoa; phylum Chordata; class Mammalia; order Carnivora; family Canidae; genus Vulpes; species Vulpes vulpes. The sequence continues at coordinate 113,677,363 of NC_132783.1, read as the reverse complement.
AGAGTCTTTTACTTTTATTTATTGCAATTTATTGAAGAAGCTGGGTTGTTCTGTAGTTTCCCACAGTAGTTTGTGGATTTTGCGGATTGTTTTTCTGTGGTGTCATTTAACATGTTCCTCTGTCCTCTTTATTTCCTGTAAATTGGTGTAGAGGTTTGGCCAGATTCAAGTTAGATTTTTTTTTTTTTTAATACATTTATTTTAGAGAGAGCAAGCAGGCACTCACAGTGTGAAGGGGCGGGAGAGTGGACAGAGGGAGAGGCTGAGACTCCCAAGCCGACTCCCACTGAGCATGGATCCTGCTGCTGGGTTGGATCCCAGGATCCTGAGATCATGACCTAAACCGAAAGCAAGAGTGGGACGCTTAGCTGACTGAGCCATCCGCTTGTCCCTCAAGTTAATATATATATATATTTTTTGGCAAAGGTAATTATTCATAGTGGTAATGTATTCTGTCCGGAGGCACATAATACCTGATTGTCTCTTTTTGTGGTTATTACAGCCATTGTGATATTTTAACAACTTTATTGAAGTATAGTTTAGGTACTATAAAACATCCATTTTTAAAATAATTTATTTATTTATTTTAAAAAGGATTTTATTTATTCATGAGAGACACACAGAGAGAGGCAGGGACATAGGCAGAGGGAGAAGCAGGCTCCCTGCAGGGAGCCAGATTCTGGACTCCATCCTAGGATCCTGGGATCACGACCTGAGGCAAAGGCAGATGCTCAACCACTGAGCCACCCAGGTGCCCAAAAACTTATTTTAATATAATAAGTATTTTAATGTAAAAGCCATTTTATTTTATTTTATTTTATTTAAAAAAAAATTTTTTTTTTAAATTTTTTTATTTATTTATGATAGTCACAGAGAGATAGAGAGAGGCAGAGACACAGGCAGAGGGAGAAGCAGGCTCCATGCACTGGGAGCCCGACGTGGGATTCGATCCCGGGTCTCCAGGATCGCGCCCTGGGCCAAAGGCAGGCGCCAAACCGCTGCGCCACCCAGGGATCCCATAAAAGCCATTTTAATGTAGAGTTCAGCAGTTTTTAGTAAATTCACAGAGTTGTGTAGTCATCAGGTAGTTGAGTTTGGTAACCTTTCCATCACCTCAATAAGATACCTCTTGCTATTTATAGTTAATTCCCATGCCCATCCCACTGTTATATAGTCTGCTTTCTGCCTTTATAAATTTACCTTTTCTGGATATTCCATATAGATGCCATTATGATTATTTCCCAGATCTATGAATTCTTTAGGAGCTACAAAACAGTAATACTCTATCATTCCAGATTTGTTAGCTTTGTAACTTCTATTAAAAGTAACTTTCCCTCAACTCTTTAGTACATTTTATATAGGAAAGACAAGATACATATTTTAAAAAATAAATTAACTAGGATTCTCCATTGGTAACCAAGAAAGTTTATTTTCTTAGGTTTAAATCCATGAGTTCATAGTGAACTGTCTTAGGAAATTTGAAGACATTGTAGTGAATATTCATAATGGTGTTTATGTTATCTTTTCTTTGACCGGAGGAAGCCTCTTCAGATTGTTTCCTGAGTTCTTTTGACACGACCTTAAAAGCTTAGCTGGGGAGCCTGGTTCTAGGGTTTAGTGTAAATACCTAATTTGTCTTCTTTATAAGCCTGTTCTTTTCTGCATGGAGACCAAAGGCATGTTTTTTGCTTGGGTCCCTTTTGCTGCTGCTTTTATGGAAATGTCTTCACAGTCATAACCACTTCCCCTAAAGTAGTTTATGGTTGTGTTTGAAATGACACCAAAAAGGAAGTGCATTGTTTAAGTTAGGAAAATGAGGAAGTGAAGTGGTACTGATTTAACATTAATGGACATAGAAATGGCTTTGTGCTGTTTTTTCGGGGAAAACCTTAAACACAGTTTAGAATCTAATCAGAGTCCTAACATTTGCTTAATTATGGTCGTATTGTGGAATTCACTCCACTCATTTTGAACTTCTGCTCCTTTTGGATGTTCTTTATTTGTTCATTGAATTCATGCTCGTCATGTACAAGACTGAAACAAGAAGAAATGGTTTCTGCCTTGAAGAACTGTCCACCCATAATTTGTTAGGAAGTTACCACAGTCTACTTAAATTTTAGAGTAATTATAGTCAGTATATTATAATTTCAGAGAAATGTCTGTTGAAGTGTAGGGTACCTTGAATAAATGGAATCTTTTAGGTTTGCCGACAAACCAACAAATCAGTTTTCTGAGAAGTTTCTCAGAGAAATGACATTTGAGAGCGACAATTTTGTTTTGATCTAGATTCTTACTTTTGTATCTGCCTATCTTGAAAGTAGGAAGCGAAGATTCATTTTACTGTTTCTAGGAATTTTCCTCTAAATATATATCTATATAATGGAGCTATTCTTATACTGTGTTGATCCATGTGGTAGGGTCACCTTTTTAAATAAAGGCTATTATGATAAGCTCCTTTTGGTCTTTTTATAACTAAGCATCTCATTATTATAATAAAAACATTACTCTGCAGCTGAATCATGATGAGTTTTATCTTGAAGAATACTGTTCCCCTCCACAGTTCTTCCCAGAATATGTACTATATCTCATGCTGTCTGGTTGAATTATTTGTACTTGCCATTTTCTCTATTCCTGTTGTTGAATTGCTTAGTTTCTTTGTATTATTATGTGTTTAAAAGTAGACATTAATCCCAATTCCTATTTTCATTGTGGTGGTTAAAGGTCCAAATTAGCATCACTTCATGATGTATTTGTACAAATCTAACGAGGCACTATATTAAATTAGTTAGTTGCTTCTAGTTATATATGACTTTTGGACTATAGAGAAAAAGAATTTCCCCTTTTATAGGGGCAGAAGGAGGCGTCCCATGACTGTATTCACTCTATAGTTGTTAAAACTTAATGTGTGAAAGTTCAGATCTGCATTCTTTCAGGCTTTCAGAGATCCAGGTACATTTAAACTGGCTAAAGTGATTCCTTTAAAAATGTTTCCATGATTTAGTCTGTGGAAAGTGATGTGAGAGTCACAGATAAGGGAATATTTGTGGTTACTGGGGCATATTTTAGTCTTTAGGTAGTCTGAAAAGGGCTCAAATACTGGTTTAGGGTAGTACTTTCACTTTTGTGCTAATGGGCAGCTTGGGCATTCTTTTTCTTTCTTTTCTTTCTTTCAATATTATTTATTTGAGAGGGAGAGAGAACACAAATAGGAGGAGTGCAGAGGGAAAAGGAGACCCCTGCTGAGCAGGGAGCAATTGTGGGTTGTTCCTAGGACCCTGGGATCCTGACCTGAGCTGAAGGCAGACTTTTAACCGATTGAGCTGCACTCCATTAAAGATTTTGTTTTTAAGTACTCTCTACACCCAACATGGATCTCAAACTTACAACCCTGAGATCAAGAGTCACATGTGTACCAACTGAGCCAGCCAGGAACCCCAGTTTCTTCAGATTTCTGAAGTAAAATTTTAGTTTCTTAGGGTTAACGAATTGTGTGTGTGTGTGTATCTCTGTCTTGACAAAGGCAGGTTTCCCCACTGTATAAAATGGAGCATGAATGTAAGTGTAATAGTCTTAATGTTTTAGCTTAAACTGATGAAGTAATTTTTTTGATATCTTTGTTTTGTTGACATTATGCAAGTGTGTACATTTATGTGATTTCAAAATATGTTTCTGAATCTAGATCAGATCAAGCATTGACTTGCCCTCTAACAGAGTCAGCTGAAAGAGGCTGAAGTTTCTTCAAGATGCCTGCAGCACTTGTGGAGAATAGCCAAGTTATCTGTGAAGTCTGGGCCAGCAATCTAGAAGAAGAGATGAGGAAGATCCGAGAAATTGTGCTCAGTTACAGTTATATTGCCATGGTAAAGAGCTCAACTCTGTTTGACTCAACCTTCTGTTATGGACTTAGGGAATGTTCAATGTGAGATTTTGAAAGAAAGGATAACACTAAAGCCATGGTAAATTCAACTTGGTGGAAGGTTGTAATGCTTTTATGAAACATCAAGGTAGCCAGTGTGTCTGAGAAGGATGTAACCTCTAGTGTCTTAGATTTTTTTGTAATGTTATTTTGTGTTTAATAGTGTTTAAGGCAGGAGTTATATCAGCCCATCAGGTACATCTATTCCACAGATATGGTGAATTTGACAGTGTTTATAAATGGTTTTTAAAAATTATTTATCAGCGTGTAGAAATTAAGAGATATTTTTTTTAATTTTTAAATTTTTTAAAAATATTTTATTTATTCATGAGAGATACAGATAGAGAGAGAGAGAGGTAGAGACATAGGCAGAAGGAGAAGCAGGCTCCCCGCATGGAGCCCGATGTGGGATGTGGGACTGGATCCTGGGACTCCAGGATCATGCCCTGGGCCTGGTCCGAAGGCAGGTGCTCAACCGCTGAGCCACCCGGGTGTCCCAAGAGATCTCTTTTAAAGATCCAGATTTCTGGCATCTCTGGAAAAAAAGGGGAAGATCTGGCATTAAAGGATCCACATTCCTGCCTGACATTGAGTGGCCAGAGAGGCAGATATGTGTCATGGTGATATTAAGAGCCTCTTCTAGAGGAGGCATACACCATCTAGTTTGCTCTAGTCTCCATTATTCATAAGCATTAAGTCTTTAGCCTTGTATTTAAAACTGTCTGTGATCTCCTTCCAGGCTTTTTACCCAAGGTAAATGTAACTATTGTTTTTTTCTGAATGGCTGTTTAATTTCACTCTATTTGTATTTTAATTATGCATTGTTCTCAACCAAGACTTTTTAAATTCACTGTAGGTGCACCTAGAGCATTCTTTTTTTTTTTTTTTTTTTTTTTTTTTTAAAGATTTTCTTTATTCATGAGAGAGACACAGAGAGAGAGAGAGGCAGAGACACAGGCAGAGGGAGAAGCAGGCTCCACGCAGGGAGCCCGACTTGGGACTCGATCCTGGGTCTCCAGGATCACACCCTGGGCGAAGGCAGGCGCCAAACCACTGAGCCACTTGGGCTGCCCTAGAGCATTCTTAATTGATCTGTAGTTAGCTACTCTTACTCACATCCTGCCTGTGATCTCCAAGTTGCTATGCAAAACTTCATTATTCTAGTACTCCTTGTATAGACATCAATGAGATCAGTATTTGTTCTAAAAGATTTTATTTCTTTATCAGAGAGAAAGTGCACAAGTAGGCAGAATGGCAGGTGGAGGGAGGAGGAGAGGCAAACTCTTTGCTGAGTGGGGAGCCTGATGTGGGGTTAGGTGATCCTGGGACCCTGGGATCATGACCTGAGCTGAAGGCAGACACTTAACCAACTGAACCACCCAGGTGCCCTGAGATCAGTATTTTAATAAAGATTTTTGCGCCTAAGCTTGGGTCTTGTCACGTAACTTACATAAATTAAGAAAATTTTTATTAATGAATGATCATTTCAGCATCCCCTGTTTTGTGAAACCTTATGATGAGAGACCTTTTCCTTTTCTAGGACACAGAATTTCCAGGTGTTGTGGTACGACCAATTGGTGAATTTCGTAGTTCCATAGATTACCAGTATCAGCTTTTACGGTGCAATGTTGACCTTTTAAAAATTATCCAGCTGGGCCTTACATTCACAAACGAAAAGGGAGAATATCCTTCTGGAATCAATACTTGGCAGTTCAACTTCAAATTTAACCTTACGTAAGTATCTGAGACATTTCTCAGTATTATTCTTAGATCTGCTACCTTTGTGCAGACTGATTTCATTAATATAAAGTTTTGAAAACCAGGTAAGGGTTGGATACAGTAATAAACTAGAGAATGAAATAAGGATCTCAGAAAGTAAAGTCCCTCTTAAAGAACTCTTAGAGGTCAACAGTAAAAAAACAACCCAGTTGAAAATGGGCATCAGAGCTGAAGACATTTCTCGGAAGAAGATACAGATATGGCTAATAAACTTAGGGAAAGATGGTCACCATTATTAGTCATGAGGGAAATGCAAATCAAAAGTACAGTGAGATGCTACTTTATACCAACTAGGTGGCTATAATAAAAAAGATAGAAGAACAAATGTTGGCAAGGGTGGAGAAATTAGAACCCTCATACATTGCTATTGGAAAAGTAAAATGGTATAGCCTCTTTGGAAAACAGGCAGTTTCTCAAAAGGTTAAACGTAGAGTTACCATATGACCCAGCAATTCCACTTCTAGGCATATGCCCTAGAGAAATGAAAACATAATATCCATATAAAAACTTGTATGTGAATGTTTGTAACAGCATTATTTGTAAAGGCCCCAAAGTGGAAACAATCCAAATGTCTGTGAATTGGTGATTGGATAAAATAAATATGGTATATCCATGCAATATTATTGGAATGTTATTGGACAGTAAAAACGAAAGGAGTACTAATACATGTTGTACATTGATGTGCTTTGAAAACATGCTAAGGGAAAGAAGCCAGACACAAAAGACCATGTACTGTAGGATTCTGTTTATATGAAATGTTCAAAATAGGCAAGTTTATAGAGTCAGAATAGCTTAGTTGTTGTTCAGGGCGCTGTTGAGATTATGGGGTATAGTGGGGAGTGATTGCATTATGGATATAGGTTTTCTTTTTGAAGTGATAAAATGGTTTGTAATTGGCTGTGGTGGTGGTTGCACAACTCTGAAAATACTAAAAGTGATTGAATTGTATATTTTTAAGAATTCAAAAAATTATTTGAGAGAGTGTGTGTGTGGTGGTGGGGGGGGGAGGTAGAAGCTGGAGGGGCAGAGGAAGAGGGAGAGAGACGCAGATTCCATGTGGAGGGTAGACAGCCAGGTGCATCTCATGACCCTGAGATCATGACCTAAGTGGAAATCAAGAGTTGGTCACTTAACTGACAGCCACCAAGGTGCTCCTGAAGTGTATACTTTAAATGAGTAAATGTTTAGTGCGTGAATTATAGCTTAGAAAGGCTGTTTAAAATGAAAAAGTAAAGTTTTTGTCCACTTAGGAGATGAATTGCAGTTCTGCCCTTTTTCATCTAGGTGATTTGGAGTAGGTAATTTTACCTTCTGTAATTCAGTTTCCTTATCTAAAAAACAGTATTTCATCATAGAAGAAATAAGGAAATAAGGAGTAGATGTTAATTAAAAGTAGTTGAAACTGAAGCCTATTTGATATTGGGTGAATTTTGATGTTTAAAAAGGTGTAGAAAACATGTAAAATTTACCATCTCAACCATTTTTAAGTCTGCAGTTCAGTTGTGCATTTTTTTTTTTTTTTTTTAGAGATTTCATTTATTTATTCATGAGAGACACACAGAGAGAGGTAGAGACACAGGCAGAGGGAGAAGCAGGCTTCGTGCAGGGAGCCCGATGTGGGACTCAATCCTGGGTCTCCAGGATCACACCCTGGGCCCAAGGCAGGCGCTAAACCGCTGAGCCACCCAGGGATCCCCATGCAGTTCAGTTGTGTTAAATATGTTTTCATTATAGAGTGCCAGGGTGGCTCAGTTGGTTAAGCATCTGCCTTTGGCTGGGGTCGTGATCCTGGGGTCCTGGGATCGAGTGCCACGTCGGGCTCCCTGCTTCACGGGAAGCCTGTTCTCTCTGCCTCCCCTCCAACCCCCCGCCCCCCCCCCGTCTTTCATGAATAAATAAATAAAGTCTTAAAAAAAAAAATGTTTGCATTGTTGTAAAGCAGACCTCCAGAACTTTCTCATCTTGCAAATCTGACACTCTGTACCCATTAAACAACTCTTCTTTTGCTTCTTCCCCAGATCTTAGTGAACCACCATAATACTACTTTCTATTTCTGTGAATTTGACTGTTTTAGATACCTCTTATAAATGGAATCATACAGTATTTGTTGCTTTGTGGCTGGCGTATTTCACTTAGCATGATATCCTTAAAGTTCATCCATGTTGTAGCATGTTGCAGGATTTCCTTCCTTTTTAGGACTGAATAATATTTCATTGTATATTTAGACCACATTTTGTTTATCTCTTCATCCATTGATGGACATGTAAGTTGTTTCCATCTCTTGACTGTTGGGAGTAGTGTTGCTACTAACATGGATGTGCAAACATCTTCACAACCATGCTTTTAATTCTTCTGGATATATATCCAGAAGTGAGATTGCTGGATCATTTGGTAGTTCTGTTTTTAATTTTTTGAGGATGATGTAATTGTTTTTTTATTTAAGAGAGAGAGAGAGCATGCATGCACACATGCATGTGCACACAGGGGAGGGTTGGGGAGGGGCCCAGGGAGAGGGAAAGAGGGAATCTTAAGCAGTCTATTTGTCCAGTGCAGAGCCTGATGGGCTCAGATCATGACCTGAGCCAAAATGAAGAGTTGGATGCTTACCTGACAGCCTCCCAGGCATCCAAGAATGATGTAATTTTTTAAGGGGAAAATTTAGGGTAGACTATCATTTTGAATTTTGTATGAGGTAGTTTTAGTGTATTTCTTATTGGGCCACAATTCTCAAGTACTGCTTTAACAGCACCAGGAGCATTTGATAGCTCAGGAATAGTTTTTTGATTGTTCATGTACATTGGAAATTTCTTTGAGGTTCAAAAATAATTTGGGGAGATGATCTGGATCTTTCCTTTAACAGCATTTTTTTTTAAGTCTATTGCCAAAACCTGTTATTTATACCTTGATGGTAATTAATACACAAAAGAAAATAAAGATTGTTTTTATTGTAGAGTTATGTATGTGCTTAAAATAGTGCTTGTTTTAGGTGAAACAGAACAATGTGATTCAACACTGGTTTTAATTTAGTAAGAAAACACTTAAGATTGTGTTTGTTTTCTTTTTTTCCTACTTATCTTTCCTAAGTTTATGTGAAAAACAAATGAAGGGAAAAAAAAACAGTGAAATCTAGTGGAAAAGGAGTTACATAATTTATTTCCCTCCTTTTGTGATATATAGTATTATAAATATTTTTCTGTTTAAATTGATGGATGTATCTTTGCAGTAGAATATTATGCCAGAGTTGCAAAGGATGTGGTCTATCTATGAGCATTGGTCTGGAAAGATGGGCTGTGCTGTGCTGTGTAGATGTAGGGATGAAGGTGCGTATGTATAGGTAGAGAAAACAGTCTTCAAGGATCTAAGAACTGAGTTAAAAGTTATTTCTATGATGTAACTATATTATAAGAACATTTAAAAAATTTTTCTAGTATTTTACATATATTTTTTAAAGATTTTATATATTTATTTACTCATGAGAGACAAGCGGGGGGGGGTGGGGGGTGGGCAGACATAGGCAGAGGGAGAAGCAGGCTCCATGCAGGAAGCCTGATGTGGGACTTGATCCAGGATCACGCCCTGGGCCGAAGGCAGACAGATGCTCAACCACTGAAGACACCCAGGAGTCACTATTTTACATATTTTTGTATTGGTTGATTCTGTTTTTCTGTAAGCAGTGGGGAAATGTTCATCTTTTATGATTAAGAAACTTATTTTGTGAGGGCAAGTCTCACTTTTCCATCTGCCACAGAGATAAGATTATTTATTTTGAATGCTTGCTGAATACTGGAAAAAATGAATTGGTCTCTTCATTTCAGTAATACTTGTTCATTAATAAGGTGATGTTAATATTGCTACCCACTACTCTTAGATTATCCATCAGCTAAGAAGTGATACCTTCTTTTTTAGAGAGGACATGTACTCCCAGGATTCCATAGATCTCCTTGCTAACTCAGGACTGCAATTTCAGAAGCATGAAGAGGAAGGAATTGACACATTGCACTTTGCAGAGCTGCTTATGACGTCAGGGGTGGTTCTCTGTGACAACGTCAAATGGCTTTCATTTCATAGGTTAGTCCCAGAAAATGTGTATTTCTCTTGCTTTGGGAGCAGGGAATTACATTCTTGTTATTTCTGCAGTCCTTTTGGCTCTCTTCTTTTGGTCAATTACGAAACAGTTATGAAGTTCAGATGGTAACGTGCCCATGTTTGTTTTTCAAAAAATACTTTGGAGCTCATTCTTGTTTGTTTCACACAGTAGTAGGCTCTGTCATTTGGTTATCAGTGGGTACATTCCAAGTGGAAAGATGGAGGATGGGGTGGGGGATCAAAGCACTTGATCATCTTTTTCTTGTCCTTTAAATGTCTGGCCTGAAGTTTATGATGAATAAAACCCACATTTGTAACCCCGTGGGTACTCTTATATGCCTCTCTTTATTAGTCTGGTTTTGTTTAAGGGAAACTTCAGATTACAGTAGGATAAACTAGTTTGGAAGACTGAAAGTTACTCACATGGTGTGGCATCATTAAGTTTTGAGAAGTGAAGCAGTTGAACTCTGGGGCCTGGTAACTGCTGCTTTTTTTTTTACCATGTTGCCTCATTCTCTCCTGTAGTGGCTATGATTTTGGCTACATGGTAAAGTTACTTACGGATTCTCGTTTGCCAGAAGAAGAACATGAATTCTTTCATATTCTGAACCTTTTTTTCCCATCCATTTATGATGTGAAATACCTGATGAAGAGTTGCAAAAATCTTAAGGTACATAGTATTTTTCTTAATATTGATAACAACAACAAAAAGATCAACTTGTATTTTGCTTTATCACTATTTTTGGAAATAAAATTATTTTTTATTTGTTGCTACTTAGGCATTCTTCAATGCCTGCTAGGTGCCAACATTGTGCTGGAGAGGGTGTATATAGAACTGATTGGCACAGGGATTTGTGTGGTGAATGGCTTTAATCTGGGCCTTCTGCATTTCTTATCCTGAGGGAGGCGTTCTTCATTTTTAGGGCCCACAAAATGAGTGAAACAGTTGGCAACATGAGGCATGTATACAGTTTGTTAGGGATGGGGTCTGTAGTGTACCAACCTCGCAGAGGGGTTCTTTTTTTTTTTCTTAGAGGGGTTCTCAACCCAGATCGTTTGAGAACTTAGCACCTTAATAAGTTGTTGACATGAGATTTTCTGTGTAGAATTGCATTAGTAGTTTACTATTTCCTCAGTTTTGTTTTAAAACAGACTTTAAAACAGGGCAGAGGTCTGACACAATTAATGGTATATAAAAGAAAAGAGTGAAAAGTGATATATATCAGTGTATTGTTTGGAGGGCTAATAAGGGGATATTGCTAGGATAAGACCTTAGTAAATGACTGGTTCCCACGTGTCTTCACTGAAAGAATTAAACTAAAAAGTGGACTTAGTTTACTCTAGTAGAGGAGTGGTGGGTCTGAAATATTATCTTTGTTTTCTTTATATCTGCAGGGTGGTCTTCAGGAAGTTGCTGATCAATTGGATTTGCAGAGAATTGGAAGGCAGCACCAGGCAGGCTCAGACTCGCTGCTGACAGGAATGGCATTCTTCAGAATGAAAGAGGTAAGGAGGGAGGTGGGTTATCTATGTGGGCTGAGATATGTTGAAAATTTATAGTTCTGATGGAAGTTGGTGATCACTTTGAAAGCAGTTGTTTTGTTTGTTTTGATGTTCAGTACTTTAAATGTAGTTTGAGAGGCAAAGACACATCCTGAAATGAAGGCTCCTCAGCACACACAAGTCTAGACATGTACTTGGTGTTCTTAGCAGTTCTCATTCTTGCTTTCCTTCTGGTTTCTCTAATATGAACACATTTGTTTGAACACTCACTTATTTTATGCTTAAGATCTGTGAATTGTCAAATGTCTGGCAGCTAACATACTCAACGGTGATAAGCTGAAAAGTTTTCCTGTAAGATCAGGAACAACACAAGCATGCACACTCTTGCCACTTTTATTCAACATAGTGTTGGAAGTCCTAGCCAGAGTAATTAGGCAAGAAAAAGGAATACAAGGGATCCAAATTGGAATGGAGGAAGTAAAACTGTCACTATTTTCAGATGACATGGTAATATACATAGAAAGCTCTAAAAAGCCCACCAAAAAGCTCTTAGAACTAAGAAATGAATTCAGTAAAATTTCAGGATACAAAATCAATATATAAATACCTTGTGTTTTTGTATATTAATAATGAACTATCAGAAAGAAATTAAGAATCCCATTTACAACTGCATCAAAAAGAATAAACTGCCTAGGAATAAATTTAACCAAGGAGGTAAAAGACCTATATCCTGAAAACTATAAGGTATTGATGAAAGAATTTGAAGAAAGCACAAATAAATGGAAAGATATATGGTGCTCATGGATTAGAAGAATTCATATTCTTAAAACGCTCATGCTGTTCAAAGCAGTCTGCAGATTCATTGCAATCTCTGTCAAAACTTCAGTGGCATTTTTCAGAAATAGAACAAATAATCTTAAAATTTGTGTGGAACCACAAAAGACATCAAATAGCCAAAACAGTCTTGAGAAAGAACAAAGCTGGTGGCATCATGCTTCCCTGAGGTTACTTTGGCGATGTCTGGAGACGTTTTTTGGTTTTTTGGTTGTCACAATCTGGAGCAGCAGAGGGGAGGCCCACTACTGGCCAGGGACACCGTTAAACATTCTACAGTACTACATAGTACACTGGACAGCTCCCCTACATGCCCCCCAACAAGGAATTATCCTGCCCAGTAGGGCCAGGGTTGTGGTACTCTGCTGAAGTGTGTAATATCCAGTATCTCACTTGTAACAGCCTACTATTATAGCATCCGTATTATAGATAGGGAACTATGGCTGGAGGAGCAGTGAAGGTCACACGATGAGACCCAGGCTCTTAACCACTGCACTGCTTGTTAAAGAGAAGAGAGGAGGTGGAGGTGGCTGTTATAAACAGCTGCAGCACCACCCAGATCCTGACAGTAAAAGAACTCATGGAGAGTAGAAGTCTGTTCAGAAAGGAGAGCCTATGTATAGGAGAGATTTGGAGCCTTTATGAAGTTAACTTTCTAGTTGGGTAGATTTTCAGGGCTTGAAGACAGCTGGGAGGTGCTGATGGACTAGTGTTGAGCCTTGGCATGACTCTTGGCATAATTCTCACCATGGGTTCTCTGTCCTATCCTGCAGTTGTTTTTTGAGGACAGTATTGATGATGCCAAGTACTGTGGGCGGCTCTATGGCCTAGGCACAGGAGTGGCGCAGAAGCAGAATGAGGATGTGGACTCTGCCCAGGAGAAGATGAGCATCCTGGCTATCATCAACAACATGCAGCAGTGATGGCGGCGAGGCTCTGCCAGGCGGGCCTGATCCCAGAGTGGTGCTTATATGCTGTCTGTGTACTTATCTTCCTCCCCAGGAGAAAATGCTTCTTTTGAGCAGACTGTACCTACCATCTCCGTTACAGAAAGACTTTTGTTGTATTGAAGACAAAAGATGTCTTTATTTTAGATCCAGAAGAGGGGAGTTTACTCTGAATTTGTAAACAAAGTCTTCCCTATTCCTCATCCCCAAGCCTCTCTCCAGTTGCTTCCTGCCACCAGCATCCATGGCTCATTTGACACTTTTTTAAATATCCAGGACAAGTCAGAAACAAACTAGTAAAAAAAATATAACTCTTACCTGTTGTCATCTTCTTTTGAATCAGTTACTAATCTCTGAGGAGGAAGACTTTTTGATGTGATTCTCAGCTGAGCTGAGGGCTTCCAGGGAAAGTGGAACAAAATGGTGTTTTTGTGAAGTGAGTTATAGATGTCTTTAACTTCTTTTCTGTTTTTTTTTTTTTTTTTGGACCCTTTTCTAGAACATTTGTTTTTCTCATACTTTGTTACTTTTTCATTATGTGCTATCATGTGGAAATGAATTACTCTGCTGAAATTTTGAAGACCAGATAATGAAAACTTTTATTAAAGATAAAATTCGCCTGAATCTGTCTACCCTTTATTCGTGAGGAACTCCAGAATGGATATTAAGTTAACCACTTTACGCTTCTTTAAGTCTGTGTTCCATTGTGCCACTGAAATTTGGTAAATGTCTATCATTTGAAATCATTTTAAGTTTTAATATAATAAAATATCCTGGATTTGTTCCTGGATGAAAATAAGATCAGAATTTTGGACCATAAGTCTTATATTTTCAGTAATGTGATTTCAGATGGTCATCTGTGTTTTCCCACATCTCTTTGTTCTCCCTGCTTTTCCTTTCAGCAAACCTGAGGAGAAGTTAGGGAGACTGATTATATGAGTACCAGGAATGTGAGTCTTTAAAAAATTAATAGTGGTACATGTAAACAGGGCAGTAAGGAAATTGGTTAGTTCTCTTGGAGTAGTATCCCACATCTGGGGTAGGAAGCTCAGGACTGATTTTTTTTTTAAACTAGTCATTTAAAAAGTACATTGTATTGTTTTTGAATGACTACAATATGGACAATTTAGAAAAACCAAAAACTCCTTTGAAATGGTGGAAATGAAAACTGGTAACTCACTGAAGTGAATGATTACTCTTACATTTTAAAAGCTTATGGAAAACTCAATTTCAAATGATTCGAAAATGTCAAGTATTATAAGCTGGTATTTAAGATGCTTGTAAATATTATTTATGTTTTTAATTTTGTAAAATAAAGATTTCTTTTTAACCACTGGCATGAAGGTTTGGTCTTTCATACCTGTTAGTTGCTGGCTGTAGAAGATGGTCATTGTGGTCAGTGACTAAAAAATCTTGTCCGGTCCCAGACTCTTGTCTCTATTTCCCACAAGTTGGCTTGCATATAAAGTGTCTCACTTTGTAGGAAGTTTTTAATGACCAACTGTGTAAATGGAATTGTCTCTTCATAACCCTGATTATCCAGCCTTACTAGGAAAACTAGTTTTAATTCTGTCCTGGGGGGATGCCTGGGTGGCTCAGAGGTTGAGTGTCTGCCTTTGGCTCAGGGTGTGATCCTGGGGTTCCGGGATCGAGTCCCACATTCGGCTTCCTGCATGGAGCCTGCTTCTCCCTCTGCCTATGTCTCTGCCTCTCTGTATCTCTCATGAATAAATAAAATCTTAAGAAAAGCAATTCTGTCCTGGGACCACTCCATTACATTTGGTGGATTAGCTTTTTAATTAGTGAACTTTTAAGACAAGTTGATCTTCTGGTATTGTGGAATTGGCTCCAGACCATTTCCAACCCTTCTTGTTGGCACAAAACAAGGAGTTTTAAGAAGTCTGGTATAGGAGCAGATCTAGGCTTTTCACTGGGATGTTCACATATAGGAAGAGAGGTTATTTATCACTGATTTGTGGTAAAAGCAGCATAGGTCAAGGTCAGTGGTTCTCAACCAAGTTCTTTGGCATACCAGTGACTGTGGGGCCTGCACAGATGTTCTAAATTTATCTATTTAAGATTTTATTTATTTCACAGAGTACATGCACAGAGGTAAGCAGGAGAGGGCCCTGTTCATCCAGGACCCTGGGATCATGACCTGGCTGAAGGCACACACTTAACCAACTGAGCCACTCAGGCACCCCCAGATGTCCTAAATTTAGATTCAAATAGAGAATTTATCTGCCACAGTTGAGGATGGACTTCTGTGTCCAGGAGAAATGCTGAGATGAAGGGTTGAGGAACTCAAGTGTTGGGGGCAGGGGAGGGTCTGATCATTGCATGGAAGACAAAAAGTTTATTAAAGTGTTGCTAAAGAAAGGGCACAAGCCTAGTAGAGTTGGCAAGAACTTTGCCTTGAATATGTATATATGAGTGCATGTAGGGTGGTTTTGTTCAGTGGTTATGCTCAGAAAGGGAGGTCCCATAGAGAGTAACCAGAGAATGCTAATTATGGGTGAATTCAAGCCCCTCCACATAAACTTCCAATGTTCTTAAATTTGTGTTCTGCTAACCCGTAGGGTTGACTACCAACTACAAGCCTAATTATCAGCTAGTGCTGGTATGAGTGAACTCAGTTTAGTCTTTTAAGACTAAGCTGCTAATGAATGTTCTTTCAATTTCCTAATTTATTCAGCCCGTAAGTTTCCATTGTGCACCTACTGGATACTAGACACTGTAAATAGGTGCTAGGAATGAAATAGCACATGGAAGACATCATCTCTACCCTCATTGGAATTTACAATCTGTGTTACAAGAAAGCATAATTCACAAAAATACAATTTGTGAGCTGTAAAGTATGATACTGATGTCCTTTAGGTGGAGGTTCAGGGACAGTCTTTCAAGAAGGGACATTTCAGCTGAGATCTAAGAGATGGGTACAGATGGACCAGGCAAAAGAACAACCTGGGCAAAACCACTGAAGTGAAAAGAAAACTTGGTAGTTCCGACAGCCTAAGAGACCAGTGTGGGTGGAATCTAGAAGCACGGATGAGAGTAAAGACAGGAAGCCAAGGGGTAAAAGGTAGGATCAGGCAGGGCCTCCTGAGCCCTGCAAGATGATCTTTTTTCCACTAACAATGGGACAGTACTGAAATAATTTTTAACAGGAAATTGACAAGATTTGGTTTGTAATTTAGACTTGCATTGGTAAATGAAGAATGGAGAATCAGTAATAAGAGCAGATAGAGACAGTGGGAGGTGAGAGCAGTCATCTGGATAACAAGATGGTGGTCTGGATTGGGTAAAGGACCAACACTACTTCTTCAGTTGCTTAGTGAGAACTACTAAGCATGAGTCAACTCCTCAGTGCTTTGGCTCTCTGTGGTTCTGATAATGAGGGAGATAGAAATTATCTAGTATGGGAAAGAGAAGAGGTTGTTTGAAGTGGAATTGTGTCACCTGTTACCTTCTGGGTAGTATATTGATTAGCTGTCAAGTAGTAACGCTTGTTCTTACCAAAGCAGTAATCGAGGACTGCAGGATTCCTCCAAGCACAGATGATGGTTCTGGTAAATCACGAAGGAGTTTAGAATGTCTAGTTTAATAATACTGTTCTTTAATTAAATGATAGGGAATAAATATTTTTTTTTTGTCTCTGCAAGTGAAGTGTGTGTTCATTTCAGCAAAGACTGTAGAACTGGTATCTAGTCCTCCACATAGTCATGTCTATGTATAATTTTTTGCAACCAAGATTCTCCATCTCTGGTAACTGCATCTTCTTTCTCAAGCTCAAGTAACTAAAGAATTAGAAGGATCTAAATTCTACAGTATTTCCTTTTTTGGGTTTAGCATTTTTAAATCTTAAAGTTAGGTCTAATTAAAACAAAACTCCTGGTCAGTCAGATCTTTACATAACAGTCTCTTAAAACTTTCTCCTTCCTAGAGTTCCTGCTAGTGAATTTTATTCTTGATGTCCACAACCATCCCAACTTAGGAAATAATTGAAAAATAAACTGGACACTCAAGCAGAAAAGCTTTCACAATGAATCCCAAAAGAAAATAGTTACATTATTGGTAAAGAGTGCTCCCTCCCAACCCTACCCCAGACTATTTCTGATTTTTACATTCCAGCAACTGGGATATTACAGAAACATCTGTTCCTGACACTGTTCAACTATTTAACCAGAGAAAAGAAAAGACCTCAAGAGAATGCTCAATAATGGGAGGAGAGGGGGAACGAACAGGTTTTATAATTAAATAGTATGTAGGATCCCATTATGCTGAAGTTGGAGTCAAATGATCCAAAAGTTATATATGCAAAATTACCCATTTTTCTTCAAAGAACATCTGTGGTTTTAATTCTCAAAGGGTCCTGTGATCCAAAAAGGATTAAGAACCACTGAAACAGTAATTTCTTTCTGAGCTGTTCAATCACCATTACATTTTACAAAACTGAAGGGATAAGACACATCTGAATTTCAGTTATTTGTTCTTCTAACACTTTAGTAAATGATTTGTTCAAATAAGCAATTACATGAAACAATAAAACCAAGTTTTTGACCTAAAGTTCAGATGGATGGTAGAGTCAACATGATGGGTAAAGGTCTATTTCACATTCTAAGTGAAGTCTTTGAAAGAATAGAAGGGGGAGAACCCAAATTAACAAATATAAGAAAAATAATACCAAGTCATAAAATGGAGCAATTCTGTCTCCAACAAGAATGACATGTTTAAGTATTTTTAAAGGTAGTTTGTGTTTGAGAACATAATACTTTGGGTAATTAAAAAGTTTCTCCTCTTTGGGTGAAACCTGCATAAGGCTTTAGAGATGACCAACAATCACACTGCAGGTGTTCTGAATACCTACTGCTGGCTTTTCATGATCCTTCCTCCAGTAGGAAACCACAACTGAGTCCAAAGTCCAATTTCACTATGTCTAAGGGTAGAGTCAATTCAAACTTGACCCCCATTTGTGTTATTTGGATCACTGCAAAAACATCTAGGGATCAAAGTGAATGTCTGGCATGGTGTAGCTGCAGAGGTGAAAGGTGTCATATGTTCTGAATTTGGCACAGTTTTCTTAAAGTTCCTTGAAAATTCATGTGCAGAAGGTCTGGCAGTATCTTTTGTAAACTTTAGTGTTGCCATATTTCTGAAGGAGCTCTTGGGCCTGTTGCTGCATGTCCTGGGTCACGCTGCCAGGACACTGGGACCCAATGTGAAGCAGGATAAGACAGCACTCCAGCACATCTGGGAAGGGCCAGGTCTGAAAGATGACACAGGGATGAATAAGGAAGCATTTGCAAATGAGCCACATAGACCTGCATAGAGAGAGGCACCAGCACCTTCAAGTCTCATCTAGTG
The DNA here is from genome assembly GCF_048418805.1 of Vulpes vulpes. Classification (NCBI taxonomy): domain Eukaryota; kingdom Metazoa; phylum Chordata; class Mammalia; order Carnivora; family Canidae; genus Vulpes; species Vulpes vulpes. The sequence continues at coordinate 113,658,934 of NC_132783.1, read as the reverse complement.
ATACTTCTCAGACACAACTTAGCAATTTCTCCTTCAGGGCTCTTCATCAGTTACTCTAAGGACAGAGAATACTCAGAACGGATGGATACTGGGATATCCTCCTCAAATGAAAGAATCTTTTTCTAGAGCCCCACTCAATTCAAAACATGATTCTCCTTTTACTAGCAGTGCCACATTCAAATACACTCATCCATCTGTAACTATGAAATACATGGTACCAACTTTTTTTTTTATTGAAGTTCGATTTGCCAACATACAGTATGACACTCAGTGCTCATCCTGTCAAGTACCAATTTTAATTTTATTTTACCTCCCAATTCCAAAATTTGTTTCATTTCTCTGAAGAATGAGGTATAAAATTGTGTTATCAATAATCCAGTTCTCCCATTTTAGTTAACCAAAGACCATGGGATCCTAAATTTTTAAGCATATCCAAATGTGTAGAGATTTCAGAAACAGTACAGAGAATCAGATAACCTTAAAGAATTTGGTTTAGTAAATTGATAATATAAAAAACCATGTTTTACCAAATGAACTGCTATAAATCTTACCTTAATACTCTCAGGAAATTTAGCTATTCTCTCATTTGCCTCTGTAAGCCTTTTGGTTAATTCAGGCAGAGAAAGTGGCTGATTTTTTTCTTCTTTACTAGTAATAATAAAAAAAAAAACATAAGTCATATGCCTTGCCTCACATAACTTTTAACTGTTATCCGATAAATAAAATTCTTTTGTCATCTGGGTCTTACCTCTCATCTTTAATACCAAGGTCAAGAGGAGGGGATTTAATGTGATGTGGTAAAAAGTTTTCAAAATGAAATACCATTCCTCACTATTTTCCAAATCCCCACTTCTTAGACACATAGCTCTAATGAAAAAAAAAAATTCTCTAACCCAGCAGCTCTTAACCTTTGGATCACAGGACTTTAGGATCTTTAGGGGATTTAATTCTGCAGCCAAGTGCAAAAAGCCTGGATTTCTTTGGGGAATAGTTAGCACAGCTGTGGCTCCTAACCATAGGTTAGGATGCACATTTTTCTGTGTCTAAAGCTTTTCAAAGGAATCCTGTGATCCAAAAGTTAAGAGCTGCTGGGTTAGAGAATTTTTACTGTTTTTCTTGTTACTAGAACGAAACCTAAAGCTGCCTAGAGTGTGGCGGCTTACTGGAGAAGTGACTCAAAACTCATTCAAGATTGCAATGGGAGGGCAGCCCTGGTGGCTAAGCGGTTTAGCGCCGCCTTCACAGGGCATGATCCTGGAGACCCGGATCAAGTCCCATGTTGGGCTCCCTGCATGGAGCCTGCTTCTCCCTCTGCCTGTGTCTCTGCCTCTCTCTCTGTGTGTCTCTCATGAATAAATAAAATAAATCTTAAAAAAAAAAAGATTGCAATGGAAGTATTTTTATAGCAATAAATATATAAAGGCTTCAAAACTTAATTTTTTTTTCAGTTACTACTAATAATTAACTATTTTTAAAAAAATTTTTTAAATGTTTTTTTAAAAGACTTTATTTATTCATAGAGACACACACAGAGAGAGAGGGAGGGAGGGAGAGGCAGAGAGAGAAGCAGGTACCATGCAAAGAGCCTGACATGGGACTCGATCCCAGGTCTCCAGGATCACGCCCTGGGCTGCAGGTGGCGCTAAACCGCTGTGCCACCGGGGCTGCCCTAATTATCAGTTTATTGGCGGTACTAGGGTACCTAGGTATTGTTACTATGTTTTAGGCCCTATGCTGGGAGACAATCTAGGCAAAAAGCACTCAGCATAATAGCCAATCAGTAATTGTTAATCACTACAAGTGCCCAAAGCAGAGGGCCCTGTAATAGTGCAAATTAACTTTACAGTGATTGGTGATTGGCTCCTATCATCCACCTGGACCCTGTGGTGAACAGAAGTGATTAGCTATAGCATTCTGATCACTTGGGATTTTCTTAACTCAGCATGCAGTTTTGTACACTACCGTTTTTGTGTATTTTCTGGAAGAGCACAGAACAATTGAAAAACTGGTATTCATTAATGATGCAAAAATGCAACTACTCATTTTACAGGATTAATTTTTTTTGGGGGGGGGATCTACTTATTGCTCAAAGGTAGTATTTTACTGTTCTATTGTTATTAACATTATTTGTGATTTCATTTAATTCCCCAAACAAGGGAGGTAGGGGTAGATCCTCCCAATTATAGATAAGGTAACAAAAGCTCATAAACATTAAGAATCTTGCCTGAGGTCACTCAGCAAAGTCAGGATTAGAACCCCATGTTGGACTCCAAAGCCTGTGCATACAACATTATGGTGCTGGCAGGTGATCTGATCAAGCTTATCATGTGCTGATTTTTATCTGATGATGATGTGAGAACTCAGCAGGGTATTTCCAATTCCACTTTAAACAGACTCTTACCATTCCCTCTGAGGACTAGAAAGGGACTGTTCTGCTACTTGTTCAGATTCATTCTCATCAGGACCATTTGTTGTAGATTTACAGACTTGACTCTTCTGGTGTTGGCGGATCATTTCTGCCAAGGTCTCTTGGACTTCAGCAACGGTTCTCTGTGAGTTTTGGAGACTGGCGTGCTCTTCTGAAAAGAGCTCTTTACAAGTGATCAGGATTTGCTTGCTTGCTTCTGTGAGTCTCACATCTAATTCTGGAGGCCTGGTTGGCTCTGGTTCAGACACTTTAGGGTCAGTTTCTTCAGGGCTGGCACTGTTTATCTGCTCACTTTGCTCAATAGAGGTTGTCCTTCTCTGAGCAGCTCTTACCCAGACACTAGATTTAGGGCTAGGCCTGGATAGAGACCACCAGAATTCATACAGATGTCCATAAATAAAAAAGGCCTCCAAACTTTTGAAAGCTGGTATGGTGGGGGACTGATGTTCACCCAGTTTGTCTCTTAGGTGGCCACAGCCTAGAAGAAGAAGACAAGGATTTAGGGTTGTGTGTTCTTTATCTATTAGAAATCTAGCTCCTCCCCTGGTATTTCCTATCTCTCAAGGAGTGGATCTCAAGGATAGCAATAATCCATGGGACAACATGCCCTTCACCAAAAGCCAACCAGAACCAAACATTTCCTGACCTAGGATAGCATTCTTGTTGCTGTAGTCTATGTGTCAATCAAAGCATTACAGAAAAAAATATTCCATCTTCCTATGAAAACTCTCAGGTAAGATCCCACTATATCTCTGAAAAATCAAAGTGATTTAGTTTAGTGACTATGCAGCTCAAAGAATGTCTTTTTGCTGTGCTTCTCTATTCCTTTTTTTTTTTTTTTCTTAAAGTTCACTTATTTATTTTAAATGTTTCTCTACACCCAACATGGGGCTTGAACGCACAATCCTGAGATCAAGAGTTGCATGCTCTTCTAACTGAGCCAGCCAGGGGCCCCATGTGCTTCTCCATTCTTAACTAACTTGTGAGCACATTGCTATTTTTCTCAAACTATAAGAAAATTTATAGAAGGCAGTAAGGTAGATAAAGTTGGTAGGGCCAGGTAAAGGAAAACAGCTCAACCATTCTGGCTACCTCTTAGGAGCCTGGGTAAGAGGATTCAAACTTGGTGCTAAATGACACAACTGGCAACTATCTTTCGATATTGTATATACTCCTGCTACTACACCACTGGTGGTGGTTACATCATCCATTAGTCAGCATGCTCCAACAGAGCTGGGGGGCATTTACCCTCAGGAAGAAAGGTTGAGTGCACTTCCTGCATGATGGTGAAGTTTCCTGAGTCATAGCTCCGGATCACAGCCCGAAGTAGGGCTTCCACAGCCGTGTCCCAGGAGGCCACTTGCTGGCTCAGCACTGCCAAGGTCAGGTCATGGCAAATGTGAAGCAGAAGCTAGAGGGGGAAGCCACAGTTTCAGTTAAACATTCTCCCACAGCAAGCACTGGGATGATACAGAAATATTCCTAATTCCTACTGACTGCACTAGGAAGTAGAGACAGTATACGTTCAAGAAAGGTCCTTCTATTTCCACCACCCATTTCGGCTCCCTTATCTGAGAAACTTTCCTATCTAGCTGCACAGTAACATGCCTTGTCTGGTGTTAAAGTCTGTTCATGCAAAAAAAAAAAAAAAAAAAAAAAAAAGCCTTGACATTTGTATTTTATTAAAACAAAAAGGGAAGGCAGCCGGGGTGGGTCAGTAGCGCCACCTTTAGCCCAGGGTGTGATCCTGGAGACCTGGGATCGATTCCATGTCGGGCTCCCTGCATGGAGCCTGCTTCTCCCTCTGCCTGTGTCTCTGCCTCTCTCTCTCTCTGTGTCTCTCATGAATAAATAAATAAAATCTTAAAAAAAAAAAAGAAAGCCCAAAAAGGGAGTTTTAGAACTAAAAGCTGTAATTCAACCAACCAACCTGCAGTATAATTAAGAAAATTTATCAATTTTAAGTGAATAATTTGATGAGTTTTGATAAATATATATATCTGTATAGGTATATATGCTATGATCACCACCAAAATCAAGACATGGAACATTTTCATAATTGTAAAATATCTCCATGTGCTCCTTTGCATGCCCTCCCCTCTCTCCACCTGCTGACAACCATTGGCCTGGTTTTTGTAACTATAAATTTGGTCTTTTCTAGAATTTATATAAATAGAACCACAGAGTATACAGTCTTTTGTGTCTTCACTCTTTTATTTATCATAATGCTTTTAGGATTCACTAATATTATCTGGACATCACTAGTTTGTTCCTTTTTAATGTTGCATAGCATTCCACTGTATAGCTAAAACATAGTTTGCATATCCATTCACCGGCTGATGGACATTTGGGTTCTCATTTTTGGTTGTTGTGAACTAAAGCTGCAATGAACATTTGTGTACAGGTCTGTGTGGACATCTGATTTCATTTTTTAAATGAAATATCCAGGCAGTGGTACTGCTGGGTCACTGGGTGTATCTATGTTTAACTTTATAAGAAACTGCCAAATTGTTTCCGAAAGTGCTGTATATCATTTAAGGAAGTCTTGTTCCTCAAAAATTATGTGCCCTCATTTTCAAAAGTAGATAAATTGATATATATATATATAGGATGGGTGTAGTAGCTGTTACAATGAATCAACTTTTTCTCTTTGCATCAATATGGACAGATTTTACACAGTGGTCATAAGCAAGGTCCTTGAAATAAGCAAGGTCCAAAATAATATATATGGCCTGACCTAGGGGCTGCCTTTGATGAGCTAGGAAAGGGGAATGGAACCAAGGGAAAGGGGTACCAGGGACTTCAACCTTGTTGTATTTCTTTTACTAAAATCTAGAAGAATATACAAAACAAAACCAAAAAATTATATGAAACAAAAATGACAAAATGCGAACATTTATTATTTCTGGTTGATGGATACTCTATTTTTCTCTTTGCTTTTCTGTATTTTTAGGCTTCTCTTCTTTTAAGAGAAGACTGATCTAAGACTAATTTCAAAGCCAAAGGGCTTTAATTAGTCTGAAGGGATCTTTCCAGGTTGCCTGGGCCTGCCTATGTCTTTGCTGAAATGCAAACTGACATTCAGCTTGTTTCCTTATCATACCAGACATAGATTAAGGAAGTCTGACTACAGAGTGCAGACAGGGTACCTGTTTGGAGGGAGTGTTATTTGTAGCGGATGGATACTTGATACTTTGCAGCTGCTGTAGTGCTGCCTGATACTGCTCTGGAGTATCCAGGCTGAAGGCATTCTTCCATACAGCAGTCACCCTCTCCACAAAGGGGCCTTCGATGTCTGCAGCCCAAGCATTGTAGGAAGAGCTTTTGGCCTCTGAAAGCTGTCTTTCCTCCAGGTGCTTGGACAGTAGCTCAAGAAGGCAAAACACCAGTCTCTGCCCCTGGAACCCAACAACAAAGCATAGAAACTGTTATGCGGCGGAAGTCCCTGATTATTGAGAGCTCTCTTCAGTTTCTGAGTGTGTTCCCTAATGCATCTACAGCAACCAAACCCCTTAGTGGGCTGCCTCTGGCCAGTGTGAGTCATGAGTGAGGTGGGAAAAGACATGATCTAATAGACATTTTTCCAGATGCTTTTGCAGAGATCCTGGAGGTAGCCCGGAGCCCAAGCAGTTTCATAACAAGGAACCTCAACTGTAGTCCTGTCCACTACAGGACTACAGTTGTTGTGGCCCACTTTGAGAAAAGATGGGCGGGCTTATCCAGTTCCTTCCTCTGCCCAAATTTTAGATTAAAGGATACTAAAGTAGGGGATCCCTGGGTGGCTCAGCGGTTTGGCGCCTGCCTTTGGCCCAAGGCGTGATCCTGGAGTCCCAGGATCAATTCCCACATCGGGCTCCCTGCATGGAGCCTGCTTCTCCCTCTGCCTGTGTCTCTGCCTCTCTCTTTCTCTCTCTCTCTCTCTCTGTGTGTCTCTCATTAATGAATAAATAAAATCTTAAAAAAAGGGGGAGGGATACAAAAGTAAGTGTAATGGGCAAAAGGTAATAGAACAGATAAGCTGTGTAGATCTGAGAGCTGGGGCATGTGTCAGGCACCATGTCCCAGGAGGTGTAAGAGGGAGTCAGCTGGAAAAGAAGAGAACAGAAGCACAGAGAGAAGGCCCAGAAGAAAATCATTATTTTTGCTAGACTGAGTTGCCATGAGATTCATGTGTACCCTTAAAATAATATCAGTTAAGCTTGGGAAGGTCTCTGTTTTATGTAGCCAAAACAGCCTGAATATTATCCGAATAGCATTTAGCATAAGATTAAAAGTTTTCTTACTCTGATAAGGATGCTGTTGAAGAGAAAAAAAAAAAAAAAAAAGCTAAATAACCATTCTGAAAACTTTTTTCTTTTTTTTAATGTTTGAATTAAACTCTCTCTAGGTTTGGTCACTTTATAAATAGTATACCAAATGACACTATCTTTGAGGGTGTGCTACTTTTATCTCCGTTTTTATTTTGTAGTTCCCAGAAAGTTACAATTTTTCTTGGGCTATGAATATTTAGCTAGGAATGTTTTTAGGCCTAGTTACCCTATTAGGGAAAAAGGATTCACAAAATTCATGTTAGAAGTTAGTATCTGACTAGCAGAGTTGTCTAAAATGGACCAAATGTTTATGTGTTTTGGAAACTGAGTGTTCATGCTTTTAAAGTAATCTCAGTCTTGGTGTGTCAAATAAGGCAGTGGTAAATCACTCATTTTTAATCAGAAAGGGATAAATAGACATTTAACTAAATATTGATTTTCCCACACTTTTTTATGGCTTAAAGCTAAAGAGGGGTGCAGTGACAGAGGACCATGATTTCTGTCAGAGGCTAATCCCTCTTCCCCTCCCTCTTCAAAGAAGACCTGATGACACCAATAAAGAAACATCAAATTGTTAGCCCCGGGGGCTGAGCTGTCTATTCATATATGTTGTACACAAACTAATAAGGAAGGAGAATTATTGTGAATGACCACATTAGCTCTTACTCTGAATATGGCAATGGCAAGCCACAGTACTTCCACGGGATAGTGTGGCCAAGGCTTGCTGGACACTTCTAAGGATACCTGCTGAACACACCTTGTTCAACTGGGTTATTCATTTGGAATTCAACTAGAAAAGGACTTGGGGCCCTTCCCTCTTAAATACCAGGAGATAAAACAACAGACTGACCTTTAGACTTCCATGTAGCTTCAGGGCTTCCTGGGCTCCCACCCAGTTCCTGGCCAAAAGCAGTTCCTGGGCACACCGGAGAGCTAGGGAAGAGGACAACTCATCCTCTCCTACAATTGAAGCCAACTCTGCAGCTGTCTTAAGTGATGCTGCGTCTCCCTTCTTGGCCAAAACTTTGGCTGCATCATAAGCAGAAGCAGCCCCTAAATAGCTGTAATACAAAAGAAAACCCCAAAGTCTCATAAACAGATCTCCTATTTCCTCTTCCACTGTAGCACAGAGAATGAGTGACCACATCATACAGGGTAAGGACAGAAAGGAATCTCAACATTTGCTGAACTGAACCCAAACAGAGTTTTCATTCCCTTCCTGTTTCCTTTTCCTTATAGTGATGTTAAAGACATCACTAGAAAAAGGGGGACCTCCTGAATCTGCTAGAGGTTTCTTGAATAGTTATGGTGATTCATATAAATACCAAGGAAGTAGGTACCAATGAATCTTAGGAAGTTGGTTTAATACACATATGCCTTTTCATTTTCTAGTCACTTTACCTCCCCCTCTACACTTACAACTCTTATCCTGCTTTTCTATATTCAGATACCTACCTGTTCCCTCAGGCTTACCATTTGGCGGCTACAGCATAATGCCCATCTTTTTCCAGGATGGCTCCCCAGGTGAGGTACAAGTCCTTCAGGATTGGGTCCTCTGGGCGCAGTCGGGCCTTGGCAACTGCAATAGCTTCCCTAGACGCAAGAACAGATAATCAGCCAATTTGAAAAGGCTAGATGATAGGACAAATTGTCCCTCTTGTATTGTTTATACTGTTCCAATTTCCTATAAGAGATCATCTTCCTGCATTACGTAGGAAGTTAAAACCACACACTGAGCTCATTTCTTCATCTAGGTCGTCAGGTTTTAACGTGTGGTCTGTGGATTCCCAGGGATCCCCAAGTCCTGTCACTTCACAGAAAACAACCAGCAGTACTGTTGCCAATGATAAAATTTGAGCTTTCAAATGAAAACCAGAATTTTAAAAATCTGTGCCTGCTACTCTGTGCCTGACAGCTTCCCAAAAGTTAAAGATTCTTCTGAAAAGATTGACAGTGATATTTAAGAATGTGATCTTTTTTTGAATATTTTATAATAAAATGTGTTAACACTTGGGGGTATCTGTGTAATTCAGTGAACTAATATTTTTCAAGTAACATACAACTTCTGAGTTGTAGCCAACATAAAGTAGTAGCTGGAATAAAAGTATTTTAGATCAAGTTGATCTGTGTAGAGCAATGTTTAAGAAGATTTTGAGGGATCCCTGGGTGGCGCAGCGGTTTGGCGCCTGCCTTTGGCCCAGGGCGCGATCCTGGAGAGCCAGGATCGAATCCCACATCGGGCTCCCGGTGCATGGAGCCTGCTTCTCCCTCTGCCTATGTCTCTGCCTCTCTCTCTCTCTCTGTGACTATCATAAATAAATAAAATTAAAAAAAAAAAAAAAAAAAAAGAAGATTTTGAGACATCAGTTTCTAGCCATGACAGAGTAACAGGAACCACCTGTCACAAAACTAGATAAAACTTTTATTTTTTAAAGACATTGGACACCAGGCAGCTCAGGACTGTCATCCTGAAAAGAAGAGAACTAATGACGTGAGCCCTGTTAAGGGCCCTCCTGCAGGCATCTTCCTACAGGGAACCCTCAGCAGTCTCACTGAGTGGAGACAGAGCAATTGGAATTTGAGGGCCAGGATGATAGGAAGGAATAATCTGTCCAGAGAAGGGTCTATAGAACTCTGGGGAATCTCATGGAATCTTTGGCTAAACACAAAGGCCATATATGTGTAGGTAACTCCTCAAAGGCTGATCAAGCTGATACATAGCAACTTTAATATACACTAAAACAGAGCTTAACACTCTCTAAGGGAAGACAGACCAAAACAGAATCAAGAAGGTCTCCCCAAAGCTATCACATCAAATGGCTGAAAATCAGTGATGGAGTAAATCCTAAAAACAGAGAAAAATGACATAGTTCCTATAGACCAAAGATGAGATTAAATGCAACAGTCAAGTCAAAAACAACATAAGAGGAAACAATGTCATCTTTGATGCCCTGAAAGACAAAAACTGCCAGAGAAAGATCCTTTAAAATGAAGGCAAAATTAAAGGCTTTTATTAGACAAATAGAAGGTGATAGAATTGGTCACCAGAAGAATCACAGTACAAAAAAGTGAAGATCCTGTTCAGGTGAAGGAAGAGTTGATAGCAATTAGAACCTTGGACCTATATAAGAGAATGAAAAATGCTGGAAATACATATGTGGGCAAATATTAAAAAAAACATTTAAAAATTAATAACAAAAAAATTTAAAAAGATGACAGGTTAAAGCAAAAATTCTAATAATGTAATGTGGGGCTATAACATGTCAAATATATAACAGTAGCAGAAAGGACACACAGGAAGGAAAAAAAAATGTTCTATATAAGAAGTAATACAATAGGGCAGCCTGGGTGGCTCAGCGGTTTAGCGCCATCTTCAGCCCAGGGTGTGATCCTAGAGACCAGGGATCGAGTCCTACATCAGACTCCTTGCATGGAGCCTGCTTCTCCCTCTGCCTGTGTCTCTGCCTCTCTCCCTCTCTGTGTCTCTCATGAATAAATTAAAAAAAAAAGAAAAGAAAAAGAAGTAATACAATATTATTTAAAAATAAACTGTAATAAGTTAAAAATGCTAATCATCACAAGCCCTAAAGCAACTGTAAAATAAATGAACAGGAGTATAGCTAATAAGCCAGTTTTGGTAATAAGAAAATATTCAACTGATTCAAAAGAATGCAGAAAAAGATAAAATAAACAAATAACAGGACAAATAGCAAGATGGTAAATTTCATTCACACCAATCTTCTTAATTGTAAATGGCCTAAGCACTACAATTAAAAGAAACCATCAGACTGGATCAAAAAACAAGACCCAACTGTATGCTGTTTTACAAGAAATATTTTGTTCCTTTGTCTGTCATTACTTAGCAATGTATTAAGTGAAAGTGTATTACCTTGGCTAGGAAAGATTCATACCCATCACAGGAGAGTGGTTACTTCTAGAGAAGGGATGAGGATAGAACTGGAGAAAAGCAATTCAACTAAATCTGGAATGTTACACTTAAAAAAAAAAAAAAACAAACAAAACTAGGAGTACAGGGAGCTTTTGGCATGGTTGGCAAGATTCTGTCTCTTTTGTCTTATATATACTGTTTTCCCTATTTGTGTTACTTTGGATAAAGAAGTTCTGAAAAAGATCAGTGGCAAACACTGATAAAAATTAACATTTGTTAAGCACAAGTAGTGGGTACATTGATGTTTGTTAGGCTAGTGTCCATATATTTCTGTATGTTTGAGATATTTAATTACAACAAAGGTTTATGCTGGTTATCAGTAAGCAGAGCTGTTTAGCAGATTAATTTCATATTATGTCCAACTGTTGGTTCAATTGTAAGGTCATACAAACCTGTAAAAATGGTTTGACTTGAGCAGCTCTACAGCTTCATATACTTTGTGGATAGAAAGTAGATGAGAGGCAGCCTTGACATACTGATCTTGAAAACACAGCTGTTTGGCAAAAGCTTCCACAGCCCACAGCCACACTTGGTAGCCAGCTTTAAAAAAAAAAGGTGGTGGTTAAATAAGAAGCAAGTTTAAGAAAAAACAAAATAAGCAAATACATTCAGGTTGAAAATGCTTTGGTTTTAGTCAGTATATTAAGTACAACATTTAGATACTAATTCAGTTGCCATTACAGATCATTTGCTTCATCTACTCTCCTTATACCCACATTTTAAAACTTTAGTTTTTTCTTTGATTACACAACACATACAAAATAGTCTAAAATTAAAAATGTACAAACAGTATAGAAGTCAGGACAGTGATTACCCTTGTTGGGGTGTTGTGGAGACTTACGGAAAAGCAGCATGGGAAGCTGGTAGTGTTGGTAGTGTTATACTTCTGATATATGGGTGTGGGTTATAAGGGTGTATTGTGAAATTCACTGTCAGTCAGGACAATGATCTGTGTATACTTCTCTCTATATATAGTATTCTTAAGTACAGTTAAAAAACTGGGCATAGCATAAAAGCTTTCCTTGTTATCCTGGCATCCCTCTACCCAAAACATCCAAATTCCTTTCCCTGGAAAAAACCATTATTACTAGTTTCTTTTGAAACCTTTTTGAAATAGTCTACAAAGACACATTTAAATATAAATGAAAGAGTAGTAAACACTGTTGTACACCTACACCTTGATTCTTTTCACTTACTATACTTTGGAGCTCCATTCCATATTAGAATGCACAGAGCTGCCTCATTCTTTTATGGGAGCTTCTACTGTATAGAGGTACGAGATTTAACCAGTCTCTTATTGATGGACAGAGAGCTTCTTGTGATCCTTTGCTATTACAAATGCTGCTGTAATGACAGTCCATGTATACCTGTCATTTTGCTGAATACCGTTAAGTCCCAACACTTAGAATTGCTGAGTTAAAGTAATTAGACATGGCCAAACTGTCCTGCAAGAGTCCATCTTTTTAAATTATTTTTTATATTTTATTTATTTATTTGAAAGACAGTGCATGAGAGAGACCATGAGCCAGCGGGGGGTGGGGGTGGGGTGGGAGGAAGAGGGGGCAGAAGGGGCGGAGGGAGAGGGAAAAGCAGACAGCCCCACGCAGGGCTCCATCCCAGGCCCCCAGGATCATGACCTGAGCCAAAGGTAGATGCTTAATCAACTGAGCCACCCAGGGCCCTGAGAGTGTCCATCTGTAGTGGACTCATCCTCAAGGTGATAGCACTTCTGTTGAAAAGAACATACCAACTGGTGCCATAGCTACAAGAGTGTCTGTCAGCTCTCCTCTTTCTGCTGCAGTCTGAAGAACACCTTTGAGATCTCCTTTCCAAAGCATGAGCTGGTGAAATAACTCAGGGTGGCCATTTTCCAAGTGACCCTTTCCTGTTTGGAGGAGATAGAATGTTGGGAAGATGTTCAGAGACCTTTGCACGGACTTCTAGAGAAAGAAAGGCTGGAGGAAAGAGGAACAAACTCCCAGAATATGTTGTTGCCGGGTGATGGGAGAGTCATCTCCCAGTGTTCATAATGTGGTGCGAAGCCCACTCAGTCCCTTAGCCACCCATGCACTCTTACACTCAGAGTGAATACTGTATGTTCAGGGTCCTATGACAGATGCAAGGGGTGTATGCAAATGTACGGTTTGGGGAGCTCAAAACCCAGTTAACCAGCATGCAAAGTGAATCATTATTGATGCCACAGGATAGCAGCCATAAAAGAGGTATGTACAAAGTGTCAGGGAAGCATAAAGATAGACTGGGTTATGTTGACTGGACTTGCCTCACCTTCAACCTCAATCATTCTGTACAGGGCCGCCCGGTCTGTAAAAAGCCCCAGGTGAAATCTTTCGTCAAGTTGAGCAGACATATCCTCATTTAGTTCTGCTAATTAAAAAAGACAAAGTGAAGTTACTGTTCTCTAATCTTCCAAAAATATGTCCAGAACACCCATTTCAGACAGTGAAAAGAAGAGTCTTGTGTCCTTGTTTACCCTAACGGAGACCCCTGCTGGTTATAAGGGTAGCAAAATATGTGAGTTTGTTTAGCTCAGCCTTGGCAAAATCCAATGAGACAATTTATCTATCTATCTATCTATCTATCTATCTATCTATTTATTTAAGATTTATTTATTTATTCAGAGAGAGCGAGAGAGAGGCAGAGACACAGGCAGAGGGAGAAGCAGGCTCCATGCAGGAAGCCCGACGTGGGACTTGATCCCGGATCTCCAGGATCACACCCCGGGCTTCAGGCGACGCTAAACCGCCGGGCCACTGGGGCTGCCCCAATGAGACAATTTAGTTTGCAGTTTGCTCAAAGATTTTGGAGGGGGAAAAGGAATATATAAAGTCAACCCCAAATTCAACATGTATTTTAAATGCAGTAAAAACTAAAAAGACAAAATGAAACTAACAAGAAATGTCCTTGATGTTCACTAGAATCCTCTACAAAAGGATTCAATATTCATCTGCTTTTTAAAAAGTCAAATGAGGGCACCTGGGTGGCTCAGTTGGTTAAGCATCTGCCTTTGGCTCAGGTCATAACCCCAGGGTCCTGGGATCGAGCCCTGCATCTCCCTCTCCTGCTCCCCTTGCTTGTGTGTACATGCATGCTCTGTCAAATAAATAAAATCTTTAAAAAGTCAAATGAGTGATTTTCCAGTAAGGTTAATAAAATGTATAACTATCCAACTAGGTGTATAAGTTATAGGAAGTCATCAAAATGTCCCCCCAAAAGGGCTATGTATACAAAAGAATAAAATATTTCTGGAGGACAAGAAATTGGTAATAGTGTGGCACTGAGAGGAAATATAGGTATTAGGGTGAGAATGTAAAAAAGATTTATATTCTTTTGGACTCTTTGAATATCATTTTATCATACGTATCCGGTTTCAACATGTAAAATTCAAAAATAAAAAATATATAGTTGCTCAAATATCAAAATAATAGGCATTGAATGAGGGCCTTGCAAAAGTAAAATAAAAAAACCTTCTATAATAAAAACTTCTACCAAAATTTTGCCATATTAGGGGTATACTTCCAATAAGCGAATACTTTTTTTCTACATGAAGATACTTTTTTCTAGGGAAAAGAGAGTTGAAGGAGTTGATTCATGGTAAGATTCATTAAGCCATCATACCAATTCTGGCACATAGATGGTTGGTAACAGCTCAATTTATAACAGTAAATCAGAGCACTGCATCTCGAAGTCATTGGGGAGTGCTAACAGTGGATCAGAAAGGGGAGCTTGGCAATGGGGTCTGATGGAAGGGAAGGCTGGAAGATAATGTAGAAATACAAACAATTTTACACATTTGTTTGCTCGTTCAAATATACAAGCACCTCTTAGGTGCTAGTTCCCAGAAGACTATGTATGGACCAAGGAAGCCTATTTTTGTACCTTTGGAGTGTTTTGCAGTTGCTAATACCAAACAGTCCTGATGGAGCTCCTCTTTAGATCTGTGGTCCAGGCTGGTAGTCAATGGAAGCATGGAACGAGCTTTTCGCTTCTTGGTTAAGGATTCTGAAATGTAAAAAAAATACAGACTTTCTGAAGATCTGATCAGAATCATAAAAATGGATGGCCATTGTGTGACTGTAACCTACTGGAGAGATACTGCTGGGCAGAAGAAAAGTTCCTGTTCTTAGAGCTTTCAAGTTAAATGAGCTGGCAGCAGTGTTTACCACACAAAATGTTGCTGTGAACACTTTGAACAATTAGTGACAGCTGCAAAAATGATCCTTCATCATTAAAATATTTAAAAATGTTTAAAATTGTGTATTAAAACTGTTTAAAAACATGACCCCAAACCGAAACAATCAAAACACAAACATTTAAAACCTAGAAAACAAAGAAAAGCCCCCCCAAAAAAACCAACAATAAAAAACCAAACACTTCAGAGTTTTCGGTGGCACATAATATTTGAGGATCCTTTCACAAAATATATTACTCATTAGACACTAACCTGGCTTCTCTTTAGGTGGTTCTTTCTTCAGTAAAGTGACTTTGTTATTAATGGTGACTTTTGACTTGTCAAAGCCTGATGAAACTGGAGTGCAGGTAACTGGTTCTCTAGAAGCTGTATCATGGGGGGGTGAAGAAAAAAGTTTGGAGAAGAACAATGCAGAATCTAGTTCTTTTTTAAGTAATTAAGAACTCCATCAGGGTTAATAGTGTGATCTTATGTATTCCATAATATGAGATAAAATACTCTGGAAAGGAAATATAGGTAGTCTCTCTTTTCCCACCTCACAAACTGTCTGTATTCCAGGAATCTGTAAGTTTATTACTTAGACCTTTGATTAATTGGTCTATGGAGGCGCTGAAGTTTCTAGTCCTCATAGTGTCATATCATAGGCCCAGGAGTTCTGAAACTGCTCAGATGACCAAAGACTTCTTACATATTTAGATGACAGACTACTAATTCCATGTTTAACTGCAATACAGAATATTAAGAGTACGTGATGTGGAGTCACGATCCTGAGCATACACAACCATGAGCTTAAAAAAAAAATCCATTAAACTTTTAGCTCTTTATTTTCCTAAACTATGGCTCCAACAGCCATCTCTTGAGGTGGACAGGGCCTGGATGTGTCTGTACCATATATTTTGGCCATTTTAATTCGGTCACATCAAAATATTCCATTTTAGGACTAAACATGGGTCATTGCTTCTATTTATATTTTTTGCTCTTTAATCATTTTAACAGGTAATAGGCACCACAGCTTAAAGATAAACATTTAAAGGTAAAAAAGGATTAAAGTACTACAATTTTATCCAGTAACACTTTTTTCTCTTCAAAGTAAAAACAGCCTACCTCATTAGAAAGCAGTGACAAAACCTTGAAAAACCGTATTCTGAGAAATTGGAGAATGGCCACTATAGCTTACCAGACTAGAAGAACCAAATTCATACATTTTTATTCCAGAAACAACAACAGCACAAACACACTAGGTACAAACCCAGTTGTGAGGGTGAGAACTCACAAGTTCCCAGAGCAATGGTAGCTTCTAGGCCAGACATTTGTATGGGACAGTATTTTTTTTCAGTAACTGGCTGGATGTCACACTGTGAAAACTTTCCTGGTTAAGTTTCTATGGATCTACTTCCCTGGTTTCACTTTGCCCTGTAGTCTTGTCCTGCCCAAGTTCGTAAAAAGTGTTCTCTGAACACTTTCACTATTTCCAGCCCAGTCTTCTGTCAGATCCCCTTTCACACTTCAATGGAGTTTAGAGGCTTAAAACAACCTTTTAAGAAACTAGCAATATTTAAGGGCACCAAAGGTACCACCTAAGTTAAACAGATGGGACCATAAGTAGGTCAGAGGCAGAGAAGTTTCAAACTGAGTTAGGACCTGGCTTAGTTTACGGGTTATGCCTACAAAGTCCTAGCGTCTGGGAAACACAGGATTTGGTCACATACCCACTGAGGCAACACCACCAGGAAACTCTGGCTCCCGGGCTTCCTCCTCGCCCTCCTGGTCCGACACGCCATTCTCAACAGGTCCTGAGCTCTCCCTGATGCTCTCATCTTCATTCCCATCACATACTTCCTGCTTTATAGGAGCTCTTGAGATGGGCTTTTTCTTCTTTTTGGGCTTTGGCTTAGGTTGAGAGAGCCTTTTTTTCTCTAATTCAATGCTTTTCTTACCTAGAGGAATCATAGTTAGGAGGAGGACAGATTAAAATGTATATTCTCCCATCCAAGTACTAACCAGGCACAATGCTGCTTATTAGCTTTCCAGATCAGATGAGATGGGGTGCATTCAGGGTGGCATGGCCACAGACTAAAATATATACTTTTAGTTACAAGCACTCTAGGAGATTATCTCTAAAACTTCATCACTCTTCTTTTTGATAGCATTATCACCATTTCCCTTTCCTTCCCAATGAATTTTTAGAGTTGTATTTTCAACATGTTAACCAAACCCTTTTTAGGATTACATTAAAACATGAATATGACACACAATTATCACTGAATACTTATAGTATATATTCTATACACAGGACATTCTCCTACATTACTACAGCACAGCCATTAAAATCAGGAAGTTAACATCAATACATTAGTACTGTCTACATACTTTACTCAAGTTCTGCCAGTTGTACCCAGAATATCTTTTACAGCAAAAGGAAACAATCTAGGATTACATGATACACTTGTTATGTCTCTCTAGTTTCCTTCAGCCTGGAACAGGCTTGTTTTGTTCTTTTAACTTTCATGACTTGAAACTTTTAAAGATCACAGGACAATTATTTTGTTGATTTCCCCCACCACCTGATGTCTGTCATGATTAAATTTAGGTTTTGCATTTTGGGCAGGCATACAAAGGAGTGATGCGGTCAATACAACATTCAAAGTAGCACAACATTTCTATTTGTCCCATTATTTGGTTGTTTACTTGTCTTGTGAGTTTCTCCTTGAAAAATCATTTTTTTCTTTGTAATTACTAAGTATTTGCACCCACTAGTTTTATTATCCATTGATGTTTCTTGACCACAAACTGTTAATGTGATGATTGCTGAATGGTAATCTTCTGATTGCATCATTCATTCTACATTGGAATTCTCCTGTTCATTATTTTCAAGTTCAGGCTGTGCCAGATTTGGTTAGTGGGAGTCCCTGTGAGCTAGCTTCTTTGTTCTCTTGACAGATCTCAGCTCTTGAGCATTTCCTTCCTTTGTAGCACCAGATGATGTTCCAGGCCCGTTTTGTATTTTTCCTATACCAACCTGGAATTAGCCATTTCTCCAAGAAGCTCTGGTTGGTCTCTTTTAACAGAAAATGATATTTAGAAACCAAGATCTGAGTGCTAGGTATACTTGTTACTATTTGAATGTTGTCCTCAGGCCTCTCATGGTTGTCTTCGTTGATTAGGAAGGCAACCCATGCCAGTATATCACTGCCACTCTACATGAATGTCCCCTTTTCTTGACCTTGATCAATTCAGTTACTCTGAGAAATGGAGAAAGGGAATTAGGCTAGCATTTATAGGCTCCTGGTTCTGACTGACCTTGAGGAGGCCGGGAATGTTCTTGCATGGAAGTGAGCCATTTGTACACGCAGAAGTCATCTGCCCCTGAGTAGATGCAGTCTGGATCCAGTGGGGACCATGCCACACAAAGCAGTCGACCTCGATGTCCTCGGAAATTGCACAGAGGCTCTTCTCGGAGAGTATCCCACACCTAAAACCACAAGGCACAGGATAGCACAGATAATTTCTGGTTATTCTATTGCTTTGGGGGGAGATAAGTTAAAAAAGACTTAAAAAGAAACTGTGTACTTTTATTTCCCCTTATGACTTATTATTTCCTCTTACAAGTTCAAATTTTAGAAATGTTATTTCCTACAAGAGGCTTATGTACTCTGGGATGTAGAGACATTCTTATGGGGATGATTCTGAGTGAGCTTCTAATGGTGCTCTAAGTATTTCACTATAATGAACCAGTTATTCTATGTTTTTTGGGCTGGGGGTTTGACATCACGAAGAGAATTTTAATTTACAGCCTATATCTGCATGTGTACGGTTCTTATTTCTCACAGGTAATTCTTTTGTCCCCATCTCTGGGAAATGATCAATTTCCTTACTTTCTTGAATTACTCCTGTCTCCATTTCAGAGGGCAGCCCTTCCTGGCTCCTAGCTTAGTTACAACTCTACACTGAGATGGACATCCATCAGAAGTTAGCTCTCCAGTTCTTAATGTCTGTTCTGGTTCTGGTATCTCAAAGTCCTACCTCACAGCTCTGGCTTGGCATCTCCTCATTATTCTTTCTAACTTGAAGATTTTTGACTTACTAATTTATTATTAAAAACTGTTCATGTTTATAGCCACCGTTTCTGTATTTAAAATAGGAGCTAGTAGTTCTCACATCAGTTTAGTCCATCATATGACAGTAAGAATGAAATGTTAAAAAAATTAGAATTTAGCTAGTTTCTATCAATACTTTCCCTTTCATCTAAGTAAAACAAACAAGAAAACAAAAACAAAACCCAAAAACCCAATCTTAGCCTGCCAAGGGCCCAGATATGTGGAATGAACTAAAATGCCTTCTAGAGCTCAGAATATTCCTTTCTGTAGAAGATAACAGTGAGGGAAAGAATGTACATAACTGGGGAAAGGAGAGAAGAGTTCAAGTTAGAATACATACTGAAGAACCTACAGAATTAAGGACACAATAGTACCTGAGCTGTACCATCATAGGAAGCAGATACCAGCCTTCCATCATGATGCGGGCTCCATGCCACACTGGTAATCTTGGCTGTGTGCCCTGACAGGGTCCGGTAGGGCTCTGTAATGGTCACTGGAGATTCAGGATTGCTCTCTAAGAGACAAAGGGAAGATGTCATTTTTACTAATAGCAACAACAAAAAGACACAGCAGAGTTACATCTTGACATGGACAGTCAAGATTTTGCCATATGCTTTCTAGATGACTTTCAGCAGGCAATATTATTTATTGGTTAAGACTATGGGCACGTATGCAGTGAGGTATGCAGATAGGTTTACTGCAATAAGTTTTAGTTGTCATTCTGTCTTTCTAAAAGCCACCAAAATGAAAATAGTATCTTTTGCATGTGATATTAAGAAGGCTGTGTCATCAGTTTTATGGTAGCTGAAGACATATAATTCTGAATTTAATCAGGAGAAAATACCAGATCAACCCAGACTGAGGGGGCATCTACAAAATAATAGAGCAGTAGCCTTCAAAGATTAAAAAAAAAAAAAAAAGAAAAAAAAAGGCTTAGAGACTATTCCAGATATAAAGGACATTACTGGATCAACTGACAAAATGAATATGAATGATCGATTAAACCACTGTATTTATATTATTAAATTAACTGAAGTTCATAATGGAATTGTAGATTGACTGTAAGGGAATATCCTCATTCTTACAAAATACACGAATATTAAGGGTTTGGGTGGGCATGATGTATGCAACACAAACGGTTTGGAAAAAAATATGTATGCACAGGCACCCACACACCTACAACCAAATGAATATAACAAAAGGTTAACAGTTGTTGAATATGTGAAAGGGTGTATGAGAGTTCTCTGTATTACTCTTGCATCTTTCCTCTAAGTCTGAAATAAAGTAATATTGATTCTGGCCATTTTTTAAAAAATCTTTTTCTGTTATTTGGTAGATATGAAATAAAAACCAAACTGAGATGTTAGTATTAAAGTAACACAGATCTGCACTGCTCTGAAGAATTGTTAATGCCTTCTATTAAACTGGATGCTTAATTCGGAATCCCAAAGATAATAAGACCAGGATAAGCCTTCTAACATATCATGCTCATAAGTTACACACTGTCTGCTATTTATTGTTAGAAAAAACCTGTCTATACTTTGTTTTTCCACATTGCTTTCAACTTGAGGGAGCCACTCCTAGAATAAATTTTTTTTTGTTCTTATAGATAAGGATTCTCAAAAAACTATGGGAAATTCTAGAGAAAATAAAACCGTCAACTATTTTCACTATGGCTGATAGCACATACTTGCAATACTCTGGAAACAGCATTGTGACAGATTATAATTTCTTCGTATCAGAAAAAAAGAAATCTCACTGCTTCCATATTTTTAAAAAGTGCTCTTTTAACAACCACTTACATGGGGCTCCATCTCATGACCTTGAGATCATGACCTGAGCTGAAACCAAGAGTCGGATATATAACCGACTGAGCCACCCAGGTGCCCATGTTATTTTAAATAAGAAAAATATATTACTTTTGAAAGCAGAAAAAACAAGAACAATATCAAAAAGTAAATAAAGGTATAAAACTTGGAATGCAAAGCAGCTGAACAATTATCACCCTAGTATGTAAGAAACCAAAGTTACCTATCACACTCTTTAGGTTATGCACATAAATGACCGCATTGTTGGACCCAGAGGCCATCAGATAGCTCAGCTCCGGCTGACTGCCATGCTCATGATGCCAGCTAATGGTATTCACAAGTTTGTGATGCTGCTGGATGGTACATATCAGTTTCAGGTTGGGAACCTGAAATATTTCTATTGATCTGGAATAACAAACACATGCGACAAGAAAGATGGATGATCAAATTACAATCTAATATGCAAACACGTATCTTCCTTATCCCATTACTCAAATAAAGGTGAAATGGAATAGGATAATCCTATCTATCACTGTAAAGGTTATTCTTACAAAGAGCCAGATACAAAAGGCTGTTCTTTCAACAAATATATTCAGCTTTAAAAAAAAAAAATCCCACATAATCTCTGGAAAGTTGTGTTTATCAGGCTCTTGTGATAAATGGTGCTATGGAAAAGCTAAAAGAAATAATGAACCAATGACTAAATTAGGATTATGTTGCTATGATCAACATCAGAAAGAACACAGTGAGGTCTAAAAAGCACTGGTGCCCAGGCTTATTTTAAAAAAATGAAGGAAGATTTAGGTAGTATAGTACAATAGATGAACATTTTGTGAAATATAAAACAGCCTAAACACTGAATAGGCGAACATTCCTTTGGACTTAAAATATCCAGCTTATTTTACATTCTTGAAGATGCAGAAAGCTCCTGGGTCTCTGCAGAGAATATCAAGGGCAGATCAGAATATCATCCCAACTAACACTATAGATGGCATGAATCAGCTTTTAATCAAATGTATGTGCAATTACAAAATGTTTTTTTTTTTTTTAAAGAAACAAACACATACCCATCTTCATTGCCAAGAGCCATGATTTTACCATCTGCTTTCCAGCTGATCTCTGTGTGTACAGGCAATTTGTACTAGAAAGCAAAACAAACCAATTGACTAAAAGCACTATTCTCTCTGCATGATGACAGCATGAGAAAAAAAATCCCTAGAGCTTAAAATGTTCTAATTACATAGAGTTACTACAAGAGTTACTAAAAGCAAGCATTCTGACTGTAATTTCCTTAATTGGGACAAAAAAGAGACCAGTAAACTAAATGTTTATAATATCTAACTCTGTGAAATGAACTTCGTTAAAATGATTTTTATCCCACATCAGAGTGTGTAACACTGGCTTGATAATATGGGGGTCATGTCTCCTTAACAAAAGCTATATACACGCTTCCCCGGTTTTCTTCCTATTTTTTTCTTTCTCCCAACTGCTGGTGTTTCCCCAAGGCTGCCTGGACCCTCCTGTCTTCTTAATTGTGTCTTTAGATCACCTCATATATTCCCACAGCTTCTACAGCTACCATTCACCTGAAGGAATTCTAAATTTCTTGAGAGAGAAGAAAGTAATTTGAGTGAGCACTCAAGTGGGTAGTGTGGGGAGCAGAGGGAGAGGGAGAGAGAATCTTAAGCAGGCTCCACACCCAGCAGAGCCTGATGCAGGATCCTGAGATCATGACCTGAGCCAAAATCAAGAGTCCAATCCTTAACCGATTGAGCCACCCATGCACCCTAGGAATTCTAAATTTCTAATTCCAGCCCAAACACCTTGTATGAAGTTTTTTGTTGTTGCTTTTTAAATTTTAATTTTTTATTTTTTTATGCCATAGGGAATATTTTTTTTAAAGATTTTATTTATTTATTCATGAGAGACACACACACACACAGAGGCAGAGACACAGGCAAAGGGAGAAGCAGGCTCCATGCAGGGAGCCTGACGTGGGACTTGATCTTGGGACTCCAGGATCATGCCCTGGGCTAAAGGTGGTGCTAAACCGCTGAGCCACCGGAGCGGGGCTTGAGACCACAACTCCAAGATCAAGAGTCACATGCCTTACTGCCTTAGCCAGCCAGGTGCTCCTCCTTGTATGAAGTTCTAATCCATATATTCAACTACCACAAAACTGAAAGCTCTTTAGGAATAGGAATTCTTTTTCATTCACTGCTGAATGTTAATGTGGAGATAACATTTAATGAAAGAATATAGTTTATAAAAATAATTCCATTAATGATTATTTTTATGCTAGTCATTCAAAAATAATGAGCAGTAAAAATGTCCATTTGAAAGAATAAGAACTCTCAACATTTATGGTTTCACTTCAAAAGACAGTTCTGGCATAGACTGATAAAATGGTAAGACAAAAGTGATTAAATGTGGGCATCTAGGTCAAGAATATAAGGGAATTATATGCATTATTTTTGTGCAAATCTGTAGTTATTTCACTAAAAAATTAAAAATAAGATGGTTATTTTGTCTTCAGCAAAATACTTTGCAACCAACCTTGGCTACCACATTATAGTAATTTTTACCAAGGTTTCACTCTGGAGAAAGTGGCTGGCCTGAAAGGGATGCTTTATATTCCAAGATCTGAAAGTTTATCATAAATCACCATGGCAACTGAGACAAAACTGTGTGTGTGTGTGTGTGTGTGTGTGTGTGTGTGTGTGGTTAAGTTCCTTGCTTTATTCAGGGATAAAGACTTCTAGTTATCTGTAATAAATCACAAATTCACTGAGGCTTTTAGGAACATCTAAGAAATCTGATGAGCATAATGGATATCTCTAATAATGGCATTTATCATGTAAGATGGGAAATCAAGATGACTTTAGACCACAAGGACTCACTTTGATTGAGTTGGCGTCCCTGATGAGTTTGTTGATATCATAGGCTTCTCCACCAAGCTTCCAGGGGTTATGCTGTAAGACAATCCCTTCCCCTCCACAGCTATATAAAGTGAGGGAAGGTCTGTCTCCTTCTCCTATATGAGATAAGAAAAGAAAGCTTATCAGTTTTGCATTTCACCAGCTTAACTATTTGTTGCTATAGTACAACTATAGCATACCATGAGTTGTTTTAAAAATATTTTATTAGTACATTGGAATAAAGTCACTGTTCTTTGCATATGAACACAGCTGTTGGGAGAAGTAAAAAGATACACTAACTTTACAGTAATATTTATAAGGCAGAGTATTTGCTTTAAACATTCTCCTGCCATCCAAACAGCATGGGTGCCAAAGCTGGGATCAAAAAACATCTTCTTGGGGATCCCTAGATGGCTCAGCAGTTTAGCGCCTGCCTTCGGCCCAGGGCGTGATCCTGGAGTCCTGGGATCGAGTTCTGCATCGGGCTCCCTGTGTGGAGCCTGCTTCTCCCTCTGCCTGTGTCTCTGCCTCTCTCATCTGCCTCTCAGATGCACAGTGAAAAAATTCAGCTCAAAGAGACCAAATGATGCTTTAGAGTTTGGGGACTCTTATTATGGGTGAATGGTTTCTAACTTATTATTTGCTATGACTGCCCTCATGATCTTTGGGGGGACATAGCAGTCTGCAGAAGCAGTCATTATACTAGAGTATGTATGACTTTCCAGCTTGAATATCTTACAATTAAACTGAAAGAAAGAGAATGCTCTCATGTTTGCTAGAGAATGGCTCAGGTACTTACCGAGTGCAATGGGGGGTAGTGGCGGCCCCCAGGCTAAAGTGTACACAGTCTTCTTATGATATGTGCTAGAAATCTGTGGAGGTCTGGGGGAAAGGGATATTAAACAAAGATTTAAACAGAAGGCACAGTGGAAATCAGATCCATCTTTTTCTAAAAGGTTCCTACCTATTAGTTGCTAATATTAGAGAAAAGCAATTTAACGGTATCCTCTAAATAGCTGATTGTGGAGAAGCCAACATTTAAATAACATACCATGTAATGATATCTGCCAGCAAAATGATTAAGTCCCAAATGTACTTTATCCAGGAAAAAATGTTATCTGCTATCCCCGCCCCCGCCCTGACCCCCAACTGCCACCAATCTGGCCAGTGTGGGATTTTACCTCTCTCCCCCTGCCAGTTGCCCACTTCACGTAAATGTCATATATTCTAATGTCACTGTAGTTACAAACAGTGTAAATGCTATCATAACTAGAGAAAAATAGAACAGGATAGAAAACGTAAACCGTTCAGCCCAGAACTAAGGTTACTGCTAAGCATCTATTATCATCATACAGATGGATCCACCTCACTTTCAAAAGACAAAGAGTAAAAAAACCCCAAAAAAACCAAAAAACCAAAAAACAAAAGACAAAGAGTCATTTTAGGCTTACTCGGTTATTAACATCACATTCTTAAACTAAGACCAGATTTTAGAGAAGTTTGATTTTAAAATTTTTGACTGTGAAGAAAACTTGCTCTTGAGGGTAATTTGGTGGTTAGTGACATGTGAGGGGTCAGTAAAGGCAGGATGGCTGTTACCTTCACTGTAAACCATATTCTTTGTAGGATTTGAGAATTCCTGGAGTCCAGAACCTACGACTAAACTAGCTGTTGACTTACTTACTTTCATGTTTCTGGCACAGGCATCATTATCCTGGACAATAAACTCTAGTTTCTTTGGACTAAAAGAAATACAAGTAGTTCTAGCTGAATACTGCCTAACAGTATCTACAGCAGCACTCTTCCTCCTCCTACATACCATTCTTAGTGTTAGTTTGGATAGTCAGCTTAGAATATCCAGAAGATAGTAATGTAATAGAATTAGTCAACAATTTTGTGATGACATAGAGCTATTTAAATTGCAATACGGTTTTATTTTCTTCAGTGATTCTTTGAAATAGTGTATTATGTTTTGAGAATTAAAAGTGGAGTTAACTAAGTGCAGAACAAAATATGTAGGTAACTAATTGCAGAACAAAATATGTAGGTAACTAACTGCGTGTAGGTTTTACATATATATAAAAAATTGCATATAAAAAGATTAACTGTGGGCAGCCCCAGTGGCTCAGCAGTTTAGCACTGCCTTCAGCCCAGGGCGTGATCCTGGAGACCTGGGATCAAGTCCCGTGTCGGGCTCCCTGCGTGGAGCCTGCTTCTCCCTCTGCCTGTGTCTGTGCCTCTCTCTCTCTCTCTCTGTGTGTCTCTCATGAATAAATAAATAAAATCTTAAAAAAAAAAAAAAAAAAGCGTTAACTCTGGGATGCCTGGGTGGTTCAGGGGTTGGGCGCCTGACTTTGGCGCAGGGTGTGATCCCATGATCCTGGATTCCAGGGATGGAGGCCCAAGTCCTGGATTGGGCTCCCTGCATGGGGCCTGCTTTTCCCTCTGCCTAGGTCTCTGCCTCTCTCTCTGTGTCTCTCATGAATAAATAAAATCTTAAAAAAAAAAAAAAAGGTTAACTCTGCAGTGTAGCAAATAGTTCTTACTTAAAAATGAATGATTTAGAATAGGGGTAGGTAACCATCCTATAAAGGGCCAGACAGTAAATATTTCAGGCTTCTGAGCCATGAGTGCTCTGTCACAACTCCTCTCACTGTGTTCTGGTAGTATGAAAACAGCCTCTAATAAGGTGTAAATAAATGAGTGTGACTGGGTTCCTAATAAAGCTTTATCTATCAATGTTGAAATCTGAACTTTAATTTTCATGTCATGAAATAGTCTGATTTTTTTCCCAATAATTTCAAAAGGTGGAACCGTTAAGTCATGAGCCATGGCTCTCCAATCTTTGGTCTATAATAGTGCTATTCTAAATTCTGGGCCTTGTGCACTTGAATGTGGCTCATGAGAAACAAGGAACTAAACTTCTAACTTTATTTTAACAATAAATACCTATATGTGGCTACCAAACTGAACAGCACAGTCTGGGATCCAATCAAGCATCTGGGATAGCTGTGTTCAATAGATTCATAATGTGAACGAGCCACGAGCCATATATATGAGCCACACATGCAACTTAAAGCTTTCTTGTAGCCACATTAAAAGAAGCAAAAGAAATAAGTAAAATTCAATTTTAATAGTATATTTTATTAAACTCCATATACAAAAGTATTATCTTTTAAAATACTTTTAAAATAAAATAATTTTTGAGATATTTTACATTTTCTTTGGGGGGGCGCAGACTCTGAACTCTGGAGTGTATTTACACTTACAGCACATCCCAGTAGTCACCTGTGGCTAAAAACTACTGGAATGGACAATGAAGCTCTAGATATAACTTCCAGCTTGTTGAGAATATAGGGAATACAGAAATGAGTTAGAAATCACCACAAAGAAATAACTAGGTAAGTCCAAAATGTAGAATATTCTCACCAAAAAACTTACCTGGGTTCTTCAAACTGAAAAGGCAATGTTATAGAAAGAAATGGGGGTACTGTTCTAGAATAAGAAAGACTAAAAAAACATGATAAGATGCCATGTGTTGAACCCTCATTGAAAGGAATTTGAAAAGAAATAGCTAGGAAAAACATTGGTTTACAAATCAAAATTAATTCCATCACAGACATTTTGGTCAGTGGGCTAAACAATCTTGCTTCTTACTTGTTGGAGTAGGTGTCATACAATCCCACTTTCCCGTCATCAGTTCCAAAAGCTAAGCAGCCTTCCTTGGTTGGGTGCCAGCAGAGCTACAAAACAGAGAAGACAAGGGGCATACTGTTAAGGGAAGTGAGGTTATCTGTCAAGCATTCAAATGAACAATTTTCTTGCTCTTGGTATCTTCTAATTTAAAAAGTAATAAATTCTCATTATTTAAAAGAAACAAAGTATTAAAGTAAAAGTCACTGGTATGTTCACCATCCAAAAAACCCCATTGCCAATTTTCTATCTTTCCCGATATTTTTGTGACTAAAGTTAAATATATACAGTTGAAAAAAACAAAAATAGGTTCAAACATTTAAATAATGTGCATTGAGACACTGTTGAGTGGGGATAAAAGATTCCATAACAGTTTAGAAAGTAGAATTCTATTAATAAAACTTGGAAAGATATATTACAAATTGTCATTAGTGGTTCTCTGGATTATGGAAGTGGGAGAATAGAGTGGAGGGTAGGAAAACTTTTTGCTTTCTATACTTCCATTCAGTTTGGTTTTCTTTTTTTCTCTTTTTATTATTATTTTTTAATTTTTAAGATTTATTTATTTGAGAGAGAGAGAAACAGCACATGTGCACATGAGCATAAGGAGGGAAGAGGGAGAGGAATCTCAAACAGACTGCTGAGGGTGGATGGAGCTCCATGTGGGCATGGTTGATCTCACAACTCTGAGATCACAACTTGAGCTGAAACCAAGAGTGGGACACTTAACTGACTGTGTCAGCCGGGTGTCCCTGTTATTATTATTATTTTTCTTATTGAAATATAGTTGACATACAGTGTTATATTATTTTCAGGTATATCACATAGTGATTTGACAATCCTGTATGGTATTCCTTTTAACCACAAGCATTTATTGCTTTTAGACTAAATAGAGAAAAGAAAATATAAACCTACTGTTGTCTAATCTGCAGTCCCATGTTTTGTAATTTTCATTTTTCATCAATTGGTGAACATCTTTCCACATCAAAGAAAAAGCCATATTATAATTTTTAATAGTCTGATACCCTTCGATACATGTTTATCTTATAACTTATATGAATGCACATCCAGGTCATTCCTAATTTCTTACTATAAGAATTATTTGAAAAAAAGTTCAGAGCAAGCTCAAAGAAATCATCCTTACCGCTGTAACCTTGGACTTGACACCCTGCCAAAAATTTTTCACATCATAGTTGTTCTTGATGGAGAGTGTATTCCATATGCGGATCATGCCATCCCCAACACCTATGGCCAAACAGCCCATGTCCACAGGAGAGAAAGCCAGGCTGTAGGCAAACCCACCTAGGGAAGGGAGGGTCCAGCAGCACTCGAGGGTGGCCATGTTCCAACATTTTACCTGAAAAGATCAAGGGTGAGGGTCTAAATATTAAAAAAAAAGAGAAACTGGAAAAAGAATGAACATTTCAAATAGGATGAACTCAATGAGTAAGAATAATATAATTTAATTATTCCAGTAGGTATTGGAAGAAGTGTCTTTTAGAAAAAAAATTAATAAATTGTAGAGCTCAAAGGGAACTGAAAATACATTTATTCTCAGAGATGTCAAGTGAATTCAGGGTCACACAAGGAATAAAGCAGACCAGGGCTTCCCATTTCCTAGAGTCCAGGGGCATTTCCACTCTACTGTATTACAGCACTGGTGATCTCTTCATTTGGTAAGTCCTAAGAATGAAGATGGCCTCAGGACACTAGAAAATGAAAGGAGCTATCTCCAAAAGCGAAATATCTTATACCAGGGAAAGAGGAGTGCTACATATTTAATCTTCACTTGTTTAACAGAGGGGCTTCGGAGAAAACAGTCTATCAAGTAAACCTTAGTTTAATTGCAAAACAATAGCCACAGACTCTTAAAGCCAATACTCTCCTGGAGACTTCACCAAGAGCAGAGAGAAGGTAGAGAAACTCTCTACCTAAACTATAGACAAGGCTATTTTAAAGCCAAAGCATGATGATTTCACACATCCTTCCCTGGACATATCTATAATTCTTTTTTCTTAAATTTAATTTTATTTATTTGTCAAAGAGAGAGCACAAGCAAGGGGAGCAGCAGGCAGCGGGAGAAGTAGGCATTTTGCTGAGTAAGGAGGCCGATGCAAGGCTGGATCCCAGGATCTGGGATCATGACCTGAGCTGAAGGTAGATGTTTATTTATTTATTTTTATTATTATTATTGTTTTTTTCTTAAGGCAGATGTTTAACTGACTGAGCCACCTAGGTACCCTTACAATTCTTTATCATTTATCTCTCTTTAACAAAAAAGGTAGTTCCTCACCTTTCTCCTAACTCTCTGCTGTTGGTGTACTTACTGCTGATGAATAATTGTAACTCTGAGATTGGTCTGGGCACAAGGGAATAAGGTGAGGCATGGAAACTGGTGGATGGTTTGAAAAGCCCTCTAATTCCATTTAAGTCATAAATCATCAATCTACAATGCTGACTGCAAAATAAGCAGTTCTTACATCTCTATCCATCGACGTGGAAAGCAGCAGCTGTTTGTCATCCTCAGTTTGTAAAGGGCATAAGTTAAACACAATTCTTGAATGATTCTGCCCTTCTGATGAAGCACTAAAGAGGGTAAATTTCCGTCTCCAAGACTGAGTGAGATCCCACAGCAACAGCTCACCTCTGTGAAGGAAAACAAGTACTAGTTCTCTTTCAGAAGCAATCTGAAAACAAGTGATTTGGGGACACAGAGTATGGGCCCTCAGCTGCAAAATGATTTGCTAATTGTTCTTTTAAGGAGAGAAAACTGCATATTCTGAAATATGCATAAAATAGTTCAGAAAGAACACACACAAAAACAAGGAGTCACTGCCGGTGGGGAAGGGAACCTAGTCGCTTGAGAAGACAGGTAGGAAGAGTGCTTCTCTATGTTCTTATGTTCTTTTTGAATGACATGAATATACTGCACTACCTTTGGAACAGTTTCCTAACCGCTTTAACTGTAAAATGCCACCATAATTTGCATAGCCCCAAATCTTGAAGACCTACTGTCTTTTATTGGGATAGTGTAGGGGAGTAGGGCCATGATCAACATTTTTTTTGGGGGGGGGGGAGGATTTTTATATGCTTTAACTGTATCAATTCATTTAAAAGCAGGGCCCTTGTCTGCTAAATTCACTAATTATCTCAAGCAACTAGAAGCCTAGTGGCTTCTACACAATAAACTTTGTTCGGTGAATGGCTATAATCATCCTAAGAGAAAATTCTATAAAATCTCTCTTGACATATGAACTAACGGAAGCTCAACGTAAAGGGTCATGCTCATGAACACATAGAAGTAAGAGACTGATTCTGAAATTCAGTTCTGCCTGACTTCAGAGTCCATGCTCTTAACCACCAGGCTATACTTGTTTGATCTTTTCTCAGCACTGTTATTAGACAGCTTAAGAACACATCCCACGATTTTTCTATTACAAATGGCCCAGCATAATATAAGCCTGAAATGCTGCTTTTTCCATCTTCTGTGTCTGGAAAGAGAAGCCTCGGAATTCCTCAAGCTAGAGTGGAAAACAAAACATGTCAGAGAGAGCATGACCAAAAAAAGACCTACCCAAAACAGCTGGATACCAGCTGTGTTGGTTGATCCTTGGGCCAATGGAGTGTCAACCAAAGGCGTTCTTTAATAGTTGGGTCTATACCCCCTCCTCTTCTCTTCAGAAAGGGCAATTTCAAAATCATCACCCCTGCAGATTAAAAGAAGGTCAGTGGGTACTCAAGACAGTGAAACTACACATGTGAAGTCCCTAGCAGTTCATAACACAGTTTGCGGTTTAAGTTTGTTAGTTTGGTTACTTAGAAGTCAGAACTCATTTGCTCATGGAAATGTTATTATACATAGTTTTAATACCACTCTAACTAAAGAATAGGCTGTTCTGGCAACCTAAGCATATTAAGCATACTGTCTGAGAAAATGAGGTTTCAACTGAACTGTGAACCCATGTGGTAACACAACTTCAGATTCTCCAAAGCTGGAAGGATAGAGAGTGGGATTCCTTCTTCTAGTTGGCAAGAAATCCAACAAAAGGGACAAATTTGGCAGTCAACATATTGTGGCAGACAAGTCCCTCCACCTCTGACATGCTACTCACCAATGGTTCTTAATTCCTATTATGTACCAGAATGACTATAATGAGGGATTGGGGGAGCCTCTAAAAATAAATATATGCCAGGGCCCAACTCCTAGAGATACTGATTCAGTAGATTTAAGGTGGGGTCCAGGTACCACATTTTCCAAAAACTCTCCAGGTGATTTTGTTGCATGACTAGAATTGAAAATCATTGTACTAGACATCCATAAGCTTAGAGGTTACCCTTCTGGAGGGATTCTTGGCCTAATGTTGTTCCCACTTGGGAGGACTGGCCATGGTATGTCCAAAAGCAGTCTACAATTCTTTTAAAAAATTTGTTTTCCAGAGTTATACTGTTAGTTACCATTGACTAAGCTATAACTATGATTTGCTTTATATGCACTAATGCATTTAGATAAAGATGACCAAACTTTCACGGTTTTAAATAAAGTGGAGAAAGAAGACTGATATAAAGAAAAAGGCTAGATTTTTACTATAAAGTAAAATCCACGCCCACTCTGCCTGGAGTGCCTCTCAATTTATAAATTGAAGGTAAAAGTTCTATTCACAGAGAGAGGCTTGGGAAAGCTGAATGACTGAGGATATAGTTTGGATAAACTGAGATATAACATTTAAACATGTACTTCTACAGTGAATATATATTATTTATCTAGCATTTGTGCATTAAAACCCCTAGGTCTTTTCTAATCCTCTGATCCACACTTTCCTAAGTTCTAATATTCCTATCCTTATAACAAACATCTTGCCTTCCATGACAGTGCCCCTTTTATGAAGGCACCAGAAACTCATCTCCAAAACCAAAGTCAGACTGGGGGGAGCAACTTTCTGGATAGAAAAGTAAAGAACTGCCTTCTGGCAGATACCATAATCTTAGGATAAGAAGACACAATTAAAAAAAGTTTCTATTTCTACCAATCACTATAGGTTACATCACAAAAGAAACATCACATATCAAATCTTACCTCGGCCTCTAGAGCAGCTCCAGATTCGAATGGTCTGATCTTTGCTTCCAGTGGCTAAGTAGCAGCCGTTTGTTGCTGGAGTTTGTGCTATAACTTTACCATTGGGGATTTCAGGTTCTTCTAGGGTAGAGAAGGTCATTTTGTTTTTAATTTATTTTAAACATGAACTTGTCAAAGAAAAACTAGTCTGCAAGGTTCCTGAAATTTAGCCATTATGTTTATAGACATGATCTGTAAAACTTAATGTTTTAAATGTAATTCAAATGATATAGTTTTATCCACATTGTTCTTTAGGTCTGAGAAGTACTCAACCCTCTTAAATCATCTCTACCTGAATTTTCTTCTTGATTAATGGATAAACAGTCTTCACCAGGCAGGGGACACCAGGCTATGGAGTGGATCTCATCATCATGGCCTCGAAGCCTGTGAATAACTTCTCCTTTCTTACTGATGTCAATTATAACCACTATGCCATCCTTGTAGCTAAAGAACAAGAGTTAGGAATATTGAAAAATGAAGACTGAACAGTAAACATTTTGGATTAGGAATTATCATCGTGCACATGTAAAAGGTAAGTGTACTAGGGATGAAGGAGAAGGAAGAAAGCAAGAAATAATCTTGTTTTGTCCTTTTTTCACCACCACTGCTGTTCCAATCAAAGTCTTGGCACTAAGTAATAATGTATTATGTTGCCTGGCATAAAGTTCATAAGGTGAAGCATACTTGTGTTTGAAGGGGAAACTTATAGAAGAACAGTAATTTTTGGGCTCCAGCAATCCTTCTGACTAGAGACGGAATATGTCCTAACACACTTACACCTCTCCCACTTTTTACAAGTAATCCTTGTAAAATCCTTGTAATTTTTCTAACTGTGAACTCAACAAAAAACTGAGTACTGCAGCTTCTAGACCTGGATATTCCAAGCCTATCATTTTTTTTTAAATTCAGAGGACACCAAGAAATTCTAATAGTTTTTTTTTTTTAAAAAATAGATGAAGTATTTCATACACATAAAGAAGTATCTATCAACCAGCTTAAAGGAAAAAAAAACAAACTCAATTATCAAGATGGTTAAAGTCCTTTTATACATCCCACCCCAATTAAACTTCTCTCTCTCTCTTCCCCAGAGGTAAACTGCTATTCGTGATCATTCCTAGACTTTCTTTGTCTATGTTCCTAAAGACAACTGAAAATGATTCTGTGTATTTTAAAACTTCATATAAATGGTATCATGCAGTCTGTTTTTCTGTAACTTGTTTTTTTCCCACTTATTGTTAGCGAGTCATTGATGTGGATGCATGTAACTCTGGTTCCTAGTCAGTCACTTACACTATTGGATGGCACTCCACTGTGTGACTATAACACAAGTTTACTCATTTTTCCTTTTAGAGGGCTTCCGTTTATTACTATTACAAATAAAACAAAACAAAAATGCCATTAATAATCTTATGCACACTTAAGACAATTTCAGATTTAATGCATAGTAGTGGAACTGCCAGGATGTAAGATGTATACATCTTTGCTTTGCTAGAAGTACAAACTGCGCTCCAAAGTTGGGTGTACCTCCTTACATTTCCTACACACTAGATAGTCCTATAGGGAAAAACACCATTACACTCCTTTAATAAAAGGAGAAACTTTTATTAAAAACATTTTCCCATTACAGCCTTACTTCAAAAAAAATGAAATCATACATCAATCTTTGCAGACATGGACTTCGAAAACCCATCAAGTTTTGCAACCTAACAGTCAAGTGATCAAGCTGTTCTTCAATTTTAATCAGCCTTTTAGGAAATGATCGCCATTTGGAAGAGCCTCTAAAAACAAATCATTCTGATTCCATCCTCTGTCTGTGTGCAGTTCCCTCTACCTGAAAGATTTCTTGTGGATTCTTGCTCATCTTTCAAGGTCAGTTTGATCCTACCTTCTCTGATCCCTGCCTACCACCCATTCTGCTCTTCCTCTAGCGCTCCCACTGTAACACTGCTCACTTCACCCAGCAGACCACCGATCTACAGACTCCTCCCATTTTCACTATTACACACACATACCTGTTTTCCTATCCTTCCCCTCATGCTTCATTATCACTCCTTTAAAAACACCCTTAGCAGCTTTGTCCTGTCTCTTTCAGAAGTATTTACTCCACAAAACTTCAAATCTTGTCAAATCCAACCATACCCTTTCTCAGTTTGAATAGTTTACTTTGAATTCATGACTCTGATTCAGAGCTTGGCCTCAATACGGACCACTGGACCTACAATTTCTCTCAGTAAGCTCATTTTTTTATTCTCTGAGATGACTATTTTTACATCTTCCTGCGTGCTCCCAGCCCCACTTTGAATTTGACTCTACCTTTCCGACTTATGACTCACAGAGAAAATCAGAAGACATCAGAATGAAATACCTTCCTCGGGACACCTGGGTGGCTCAGGGCCTGATCCCAGATTCCCAAGATGGAGTCCCACATCAGGCCCCTTGCATGGAGCCTGCTTCTCTTCTCTCTGCCTGTATCTCTGCCTCTCTTTCTGTGTCTCCCACGAATAATAAATAAAATCTTTAAAGGGATCCCTGGGTGGTGCAGCGGTTTGGCGCCTGCCTTTGGCCCAGGGCGCGATCCTGGAGACCCGGGATCGAATCCCACGTCGGGCTCCCGGTGCATGGAGCCTGCTTCTCCCTCTGCCTGTGTCTCTGCCTCTCTCTCTCTCTCTTTCTCTCTGTGACTATCATAAATAAATAAAAAAAAAAATTAAAAAAAAAAAATCTTAAAAAAAAAAAAAAACCAAAAACACCTTAAAAAAAAAAAAAAACCGACAACAAACACCTTCCTTTTCCAGCCAGATCTACAAACCCACCTGCACCTATTTCCATATTCTCACTTGTCCTTTCTACTTGTGATCTGGATACAATCCCTCTTGACTTCTCATATCACTCCTGTATTTATTACCATTTCTCCATGCAACCAGCTTTTCCTCTTCCATCAGCATAAAAATATGCCCTATTATCTTCCATTTAATACTCCCTTTACTACCATGTACCTCCTCTGGCTTCATGTCTATGCACATTTGTACAAAAAACAAAAGTCTCCATGTGTATCTTGACTACTGTACCCCAGTCTCTTGAATTCACTCCAACCAGACTTCTCCTCTAGCATTCTAGTGCTTATGTCAAATATCCAAACTGGAGTGAAAAGACATCTTTGGGAGAGTAGTAGATGAAGCGGTGAGGAAAAGGGTGGTGCCCATTCAGGCAGTTTATGTGAAATAATCCTGGTGATTGAAGCGGAGGCAGCACCCAATGCCAGACTACTGTCCCAATCCAGAGGGAGAGCTGCAAACAGGGACAGAGTTAAGTCCTCTGACATTCTGAGAGTAAATGTTATCTCCAAGAGCAAATATTGAGGGAGGAAAGGGGAGAAAGAGGGTATTTCCTACATTTGGAGGCTAACTGAAGAAATCAGATGTGAAGAATGAGGAAAGTACACTATTGTAGAAATTAAAGAAATAAAAACAGAGTGAGAAGGACAGTAAGGACCTGGAAGTCACAGGAATAAATGATACCATGGGCTCAGGGAATGGTTAATACCTATACATGGCTTCCTCTGAGGAATAAGGAAGTGAAGATAAAGCAAATGCAAAATATGCTCATTAACAAAAACAAATTACCAGTACAGATGACACAGTACTTACCCAATGGCTACTAAATCTTCATGATGAGGTGAGCAAGTAAGACAGAAAATTGTCCTGGGTTCTATAAAGAGGTGCTGGCTGTCATTTCGGTTAAGCCAGTAACAGAAAACTACTCCTTTTTCATCTCCAGATACTATTAAATCCTTTACTTGAGGAGACCAATGCAGTGCTGATATTGTATGCTTTAAAACAAAACAAAAATACATTGCTTTTCATTTGTCAGTGCTGAATTTTTACTTCATTTTTAACTTGTGTAATACTAGGCACATTGATACATACTTAATAAATACCGTTAGTACCACTTGTATGCCAAGAGTACATTAACCAAATGGTAGAAGAATTTAAGCTCCTAAGGATTAAAGAACTATTTAAAAACATTTCTTCCTTTAGCTTAATTGAAAGTTCTTACTAAGATTGAGTCTTTTTCTTTTCTACATTCTCTCAAAAGGTAGGCTTAGTAAGTAATCATCTGGTTTAGAAACAAATTTTGTTCATTCATTTACAGTTTATGTCAGGAGTCTTTTCCATGTTAAAAAACCAGATAGTAGACATTTTAGACTTTGTGTGCCATACTGTCTCTGGTACAACTACTCTGCTGTTGTAGTATGCAAACAGCCAATACTTAAATGAATGACTGAGGGTGTGTTCCAATAAAACAATTTGCAAAAACAGGCAGCACAGTAGTTTGCTAACCTCTGGTTTATATGTATCTCCTTCCAAAAAAAGTTTTGAGGCATCTTACAATTTATATATAGAATATAGAGCTTCTCATCCAAATAATGGACATTATTATAAAAGTTAACTTGCACAGATGAGTTAGCGTACTTGAAACAAAAGAACCCTCAGCAAATATATAATAACGGTCTGAGAAACCGGTAAGCCACGGTACCTGATGGAGTGCATGTTCTGTCACAACTGTTTTTGTTTCCGCATCCCAGATTTTCACAGTTCCATCATCAGAGCTGGTGGCGCAGAGGTTGTATTGACCCGGATGATGAGAAAACGTGAAGCCAGAGACCCTTTCGGTGTGTCCCACCAACTCCCCTACGACTTCAAGCAAAACCGGACTTCAGGTTAGAGTGCTACCTAAGATTCCTGGGAGAATCATAATACTGATGTTAGACGAGTGGGACTTCACTTATCCCATGGCATAACAAAAATATCCAGGCACTCACAATCAGAAATCCCAAGTGCTGGTTCTGGCTCTGCCACGGGACTTCAGCCCAGTCATTTTATCTCCTTGAGCCTCACTCTTTTCAACCGTAAAATGCTGCTGATATCCCTTGATGTTCACAGTTCACAGGCTGAGGAGCGGCTCAAATGAAGAATGTAAAAGTGATTCTTATTTAAACGTGGCCCAGAGGTCATTTGGGAAAGAATAAATAACTGGCTTGCCATATCCCAAGGCAAAATCTAAACCTAGTTTGGAGCCTGAAAGCATCTGGCTCAACTCATTCATCTTCAGGAAACAGGTATCATCTATTTCCAGGACGTTGTTTAGGGCCTGGAGCTGTAGACAGCCCCGGAACGCAGGGAGGCTCCCAGGGGACAGTGTGCGCTGCGTGGGGGAGGGAGGCCACAGGTTATCAACGCCTGGCTCTATAAAGGGGTAACTCGAGGGAGCGAGCGGTTCTACGCGAGAGCGCCAGGAGGCGGGGCCGCGCAGCCACAACGTGGTGTAACTCAATCCTGGAGACGCGGACGCAACTCAGCCTGGTATCCTTCTGCCAACCTGGGCCTCAGTTTCCCCACCTGTAGGAAAGGGTGCCTAGAAACCCTCCCTCGGCGCCTACGACGAACCCAACAAGGCATGAGGGCGGGGGCTCAAAGCGGGGAGTTACCTCGAAATGGGGGCGTCCCAGGGATCGCGCCAGCGCTTGGGCCCACGCGCACAAGGAAGACGGAGGTCCGCGCTGCGAAGCCGAAGAGGCCCCCGGGCACGGCATCGCTGCAGCGGGCGCAGTACCAGTTAGGAGAGGGCGGCAGCGTGCGCGGCTCCTGTCCCATGATCACGGGCCAGCAGGGACGAACGAAGGAACCCCAGGAGCAGACCGTTCACAGCCCCACGCCGCAGCCAGGAAGGGGGCGGGGCTGGCCCGGAGCCCCGCCTCGCCGGGCCCGCCGCTACGGCGCGCGCCGAGGCCCAGGCCGCACCGCGAGCGCCGCTCCTGCTGCTGCCGCCGCCGCCGCCGCCGCCGCCGCCGGGCTGGGAGGGGCGGCCGCGCGCGCGGGGCTCTGCCTCCCGCCGCCCCGGGCCAGGAGTCCCGGCGCTGCCGAGCCCAGCCTGGGGGTCAGGCTTTCTCACCTCCCACAGCAAAGTACTAATTATAGCGTTAGACTGACTAGTGGAGTCACCTCGACCAGCCGTTTTAATTTTTTAATTTTTGAATAGTTCAGCCACTATTCCATCAAGTAGTTGTGAACGCTCTGTGCCAGGGTACTTCGCTAGCTCCGGAGATTCTGTAAAGAGACCTGCAACAAGCCAGTTAACCAAAAGATAAACGTTCGAATCAAATAAAAAAAGACGAGGAGAGTTAGTTTCTGCAACCGCGAGGAAATTCTGGCTCTAGAGTCTTAGCACTCAAAGAGGAGCAGAATCGAGTGACTTGATGGAGTGCCGGCTCTGTGAAGGGCAACGTATGTGGAGTTGCGGGCTCCGCGCCCCGGCTCTCGGCTCTCCTGCGGCGCGGCGCGGCGCTTGTTTGCACAGGGTATGTGGCGGCCCTGGATGGGACGAACGAAGCCGGAAATCTATCCTAACGGGGAGAGGCCAAGCATGTTTTTGAATGTGGGTAGGGGCACCGCTTGGGGAGGCACCCAGGCCTAGGCTGAATTAGTGGTTTTGCCGGTTGTTGTTGGAGATACCTTAACCTGCCCCAATCTGCTTTCTCGTTTGCAGGAAGGTGATAACCCATGCCTTGTCGATTGCTGTGAGGAATTCAGATTCAGCGAAACGCCTGCCCGGCATATGTGGTAGCACGTGGCCGATGATTTTGATTTATCTCTTGTAGATCAACCTGGAGATTAACACAGGGATTAGGGCGTCATACTTTATATTTGAGCCGTTTGTTCTTTAAAAGCGCTTTCCACACGACCTCTAGTGATCTTCACAACAAGCCTGTGCCGCTTTTCTGTTTTGCTGAGGAAACAGGCCCACCCACGTTAGGTGGCTTGTTCACCGTCTCTTTTCCTACTCTTCCTGGCCACTCGTGAGGGGAGGTTTCTCAATTTTTCTGGATCTCCACGAATGTCCGTACACTCACAGTCTTCGGCCTGTGTTAAAGTCACTCACTCCCAGGCAAAGTTGTCCGGCTCACACCTCAGGCGCGGGCGGCGCGTTAGCTGTCCCCGGGACAGCACCCGGGGCGGGAGTACTGCCGGGTCTTGCGCGGGGGCAGGCAACCTGAGAACTGCGCATGCGCGTGGTCCCGGCAGTGCGTGAACTCGGAGGCTTCCGTAGAGGGAGGGAGAAAGATGGCGGTGGCAACGCTGGAGCGTTTGGGTAGGGATTTCTTAGTGGTTTAGGCGCCGTAGGAGGGAATGGAGGTGGAAATCTGAACTGACTGCTTGTGTTGATGTTTCAGGTGCATCATGGATGCCGAACCTGCGGGGGAAGCTGGCCTTAGGGTAAGTCTTTTCACCCCGGAGTTGCAGAGGACTCAAGGACTCCTTACCGGTTTGTCAGTTAATTCCTGGTGGGCGCCTGTGTGCCACCCTCGGCCCTTAGGTTCTGTGGCTGTGGGAACGAACGAGACAGCCAGTCTCCGCTTGGTCACTCCATCTTTCCATCGCCGTGCTGCATGGCTCTGAGGGAATCAGGATAACCGGTTATTCAAGGGACATTGTGAATCTCTTTTCTGGACAGTCTCTGAGCATGGTTAACGCTTTTCCCAACGGTGTTGGGAGCGTCCGACTTTTCTAGTTCGCTCTCGTTACTGCTTACCATGAGCAGGGGCTGTATCGGAGACAACCGTGCTTTACAACGTGTCTAGCGTCGTGTTAAACGCCTTATATGCTTGATCTCATTCTCATAACATCTTTCATAGTGTAGGTATTGCTACACCCATTTTTCAGACAAGGAAATTGAAGCTCCTCAAAGTAAAATGACTTGCCTAAGGCTGCCCTAGTCATCGGAAATTTTAAAGCTTTATACTATATTCTCCAGAGCATTCTTAGACCTCAGAACAAAAGTTTTTTTTCGTTAGGGAAATGCAGTTAAGTCAGGACTGGCAAGGAGCCTTTTTCTGTCACCTTCTTCTTGTCTGTCTTCCCCTCTTCTGCAGTACAACTGTTGATATTTGGAGATTGATAATCTGGCGCATTTGTTGGAATTTATTTTGGCTTAGTTCATAGGCTTTCGGAAACCGATAAGTTGGGTGTGAATCCACTTTTTAAACCGTATGATTTTGGAAAGATTACTTATCTTTCCTAAATTTTAGTACTTAAATATGCGAGGAGAGTAATATTAGTACCCATGCCTTGGATTTTTTTACGAGGATTAAATGAGGTAATGTATATGAAGTGTTTAGTATAGTGCATAGCATATAACAATCCCACTCTAAATTCTAGCTGCTATTAATGTTTTTTTTTTTTTTTTTTTTATCATTATAAACTATTACTGAGTTCCCATTATATTTAGCTGTTTCCAGTTCCTGCGTCAGGGGAGTGAACAGGTGGGCTAAAGAAAATGGGAGGCACTTCTCCTTAGGATTTGTCTGCAATTTGCTTTTTTAAGATTATCTTTATCTTTTATCATCCCACCCTAATATGCTGATTTACTTACTTTTTCTGAATATGCTGTGTATTTATTTGCTTCTTGGCATTCATCCTGTGCCTTCACTTCCTGTCTATATAGGAGTTCTAATTATTTAAAACCCTGTTCAGATGTTTCTTCTTTAGGAGATTTCTCAGATCTCACTGAGAAGGAAGGAAACTAATCCCTCCTTCCTTTTAGCCTGCTTGTCTTCATAGTGGCTTCATGTTATGTGTCTGTGCTCTTTACTAGCTTTTATACTCTGGATAGGTAGGGATACTTCTTGTTTCTCTTTATAGTTCCAGGATGGAGTTTTGCAGAAAGAATATTTTTTAATGATTGTTGACCTAAATTGTCCTGCACTGACTTATACTTGGAAGCTCTGAGCAAGCAACTTCAGCAGTTTAGTTTTGGTCTTTTCATCTATGTAATACAGGAGAGTTCAATTTTGCTGGATAATCCCTAAGGCTCTTTTTAGTTTTGAAGTTATATAATTTTATGAATCTCTATTTTGGACTTTATTATTATAATTTTAAAAGATTTATTTATTTTAGAGAGGAGTGGAAGAGGGAGAGGGAGAGTGAATCCCAAGCAGATCCCGACTGAGCAGGGACTGTGAGGCCAGGTTCTATCCCAGGACCCTGACATCAAGACCTGAGCCAAAATCAAGAGTCAGACACTTAATTGAGCCACGGAGGCTCCCCAAAAATCTGGCTTGCTAACTATCCACATGTTTATGACATGGTAACAGGAACCTTTTGGAACCGAGAAGTCATGTTCCTTAGTCTGCAAAAACCTCTCCCCTCCGCCCCGGCCCCATCACTTTAGCTAATAGTGACTTTCAGCTGGGGCCAGTTTTGCCCCCACTCCCTACCTCAAATCCCCTGAGACATTTGCCAATGTCTGGAGACATTTTTGGTTGTCACAGCTCAGGCAGGGGGTGCTGCTGGCATTTAGTGGCTAGAGGTGAGGAATTCTTCTAAACATCCTATAAGATACAGGATAATCCTCACAACAAAGAATGATCTGGTTCAACATGTCAATATTGCAGAGATTGAGAAACTTCTGAGTTTATTAGGGTCAAAAGTTGCTGAAATTTTTTTTTTTTATTTGTTTGCTAAACTCTTGTTTCCTTGTTTGATTGTCCTTGACTTTCACAAAATGGAATTTTATTGAGTTATGACAATATGCACATCACTTCAGCCCTTTTAGATTCTTACTGTTCAAGGATGTTCTTTTATTTAGTCTCAAGTGTGGGATTAACTTAAACTTAGCAAAAGTAAATTGGGAACAAAGAATTTTTTACCTTGGTGTGTATAGTAGCATGATATTCTCATGGTAAGCCAGATGCCGGTATTATCTTCACTTGGGATTTGGGTATACCTTGTACTAAAATTCAAAATGAACTTTGAATAATAAATGGGAAGTATTATTTCTCAAATTGTGACTTTAGAAACTTTGAAATACTGTTTAATCTGAATTCTTAATCCT
Organism: Vulpes vulpes; assembly: GCF_048418805.1. Lineage (NCBI taxonomy): Eukaryota > Metazoa > Chordata > Mammalia > Carnivora > Canidae > Vulpes > Vulpes vulpes. The sequence continues at coordinate 113,616,517 of NC_132783.1, read as the reverse complement.
AAAATTTGGTTTGTATCTGCTACTCTTTAATGTATCTAATGGCTATGGGAAGAATTTGAAAGGTAATACTTAAACTGAATCCTTAAATGTTGGTAGATGGAAGATATAAGAGTAACAGGAGTAAGAAAATTCATATGCTAGTTTCAGTATACCACCCACTCTCTATTTGAACTCTGGCAGTCTCACCATAATGGGGTACCTGTGTATCTGCTGTGTGTACAGACACTTTGGAGAGTTGGTTCAGGCCTACCTTCCTTCATCCACTTTACAGAGATCTAGTGAAGCTAAAGGGATTTGAACTTCCCAATAAATGAGGATATAGTAAATATTAGTAAGAAAAGTTGATCCTTTGATGCCTTTTAGTTTTTTTAAAAGGTTTTAACTAGTTTTAATTCTTTAGAATGCTAGCAATGAACTAAAGTGCTAGACAGACTTAAAATGTAATGTTTGTTGGAAAAAATTTTACAGGCGGAAATGGATTCTAGCAATAATTCAGGTTAATTTCACAAATTTCCTTTTCTTGAGTTCATTTTCTCTGGTGAGTGTTCACAGTGTTTCTTACATAAAAAGGTCTTAAAAGTTGTTAGTTTCAAATTACATAGTTAAGTTTTGAATTAAAGATTTTCAGTTTACTTTATGATTGCTTCATTTTCTGCTTTAACTCTGTTGTTCCAACAGCTGACCAGGAGAGGGTGAATAAGAACTTTTGATTTAATATACTTTTGAATTAAGTGCTCTGTTTGGAATATTTTAATTTAATTTTATTAAATATAATAATTTTATTATAGTTGTTTAGTATGTGCTTGATAATTCGTTTTATGAGCCATTTGAGCCCTGAAAGTATTGTAGGTATTCAGACATCTCTGTCATTATTAATTCAAAATGTGTTTAATTTATTAAGCACCATATTTAATTTATCAAATGTGTATTGCCTTGAGTATAAGACACTGTGCTAGATATCATGGGCCTCACCCTGAAGCATTTTCAGACTGGTTGATATAACAGTGGTTTCAGTCTTTCTTTTTTATAAATTGAAGTTTGATTTGCCAACATATAGTATACTACCCAGTGCTCATCTCATCAAGTGCAGCCCTCAGTGCTCGTCATCCAGTTACCCCATCCCCCCCGCCCACCTGCCTTCCACTACCCCTTGTTCCTTTCCCAGAGTTAGGAGTCTCTCATATTTTTTTTTTTTTAAAGATTTTTTATTTTTATTTATTCATGAGAGACAGAGAAAGAGAGAGAGCATAGACACAGGCAGAGGGAGAAGCAGGCTCCATGCAGGGAGCCCGACGTGGGACTCGATCCTGGGTCTCCGTGATCACACCGTGGGTGGAAGGCGGCATTAAACTGCTGAGCCACCTGGGCTGCCTGAGTCTCTCATATTTTGTCACCCTCTCTAATTTTTCTCATTTTCCCTCCTTTCCCCTATAATCTCTTTTATTATTTCTTATATTCCCTGTATGACTGAAACCATATAATGACTGTCTTTCTCCGATTGACTTACTTCACTCAGCATAATACCCTCCAGTTCTATCCACTTTGAAACAAATGGTGAATATTCACCCTTTCTAATGGCTGAGTAATATTCCATTGTATACATATACCACATCTTCTTTATCCATTCATCTTTCAATGAACACTGAGGGTCCTTCCACAGTTTGGCTTTTGTGGACATCGTTGCTATAAACGTTGGGGTACAGGTGTCCTGGCATTTCACTGCATCTGTATCTTTGGGGTAAATCCCCAGCAGTGCAATTGCTGGGTCGTAGGGCAGATCTATTTTTAACTCTTTGAGGAACCTCCACACAGTTTTCCAGAGTGGCTGCACCAGTTCACATTCTCACCAAGAGTGCAAGAGGGTTCCCCTTTCTCCACATCCTCTCCAACATTTGTTGTTTCCTGTTTTGTTAAGTTTCAGCATTCTCACTGGTGAGGGGTGGTATCTCATTGTGTTTTTTCTTTTTTTTTTTCTCATTGTGGTTTGATTTGTATTTCCCTGATGGCAAGTGATGTGGAGCATTTTCTCATGTGCTTGTTGGCCGTGTCTATGTCTTCCTCTGAAATTTCTGTTCATGTCTTTTGCCTATTTCATGATTGGATTGTTTGTTTCTTGGATGTTGAGTTTAATAAGTTCTTTATAGATACTAGCCCTTTATCTGATAGGTCATTTGCAAGTATCTTCTCCCATTATGTAGGTTGTCTTTTAGTTTTGTTGATTGTATCCTTTGCTGTGCAGAAGCTTTTTACCTTGATGAAGTCCCAGTAGTTCATTTTTGCTTTTGTTTCCCTTGCCTTCATAGATGTATCTTGCAAGAAGTTGCTGTGGCCAAGTTCAAAAAGGGTGTTACCTGTGTTCTCTAGGATTTTGATAGATCCTTATCTCACATTTAGATCTTTCATCCATTTTGAGTTTATCTTTGTGTATGGTGTAAGAGAATGGTCTAGTTTCATTCTTCTGCACGTGGCTGTCCAATTTTCCCAGCACCATTTATTGAAGAGACTGTCCTTTTGCCAGTGGATAGTCTTTTATTTTTTAATTTTTTTTAATTTTTTTTTTTTATTTTTTATGGTAGTCACACACACACAGAGAGAGAGGCAGAGACATAGGCAGAGGGAGAAGCAGGATCCATGCACCGGGAGCCCGACGTGGGATTCGATCCCGGGTCTCCAGGATCGCGCCCTGGGCCAAAGGCAGGCGCCAAACTGCTGCGCCACCCAGGGATCCCTGGATAGTCTTTCCTGCTTTGTCAAATATTAGTTGACCATAGAGTTGAGGGCCCATTTCTGGATTCTCTATTCTGTTCCATTGATCTATGTGTCTGTTTTTGTGCAGTACCACACTGTCTTGATGATCACAGCTTTGTAGTACAGCTTGAAATCCGGCCTTGTGATGCCCCCGACTCTGGTTTTCTTTCTTTCTTTTTTTTAATAATAAATTTATTTTTTATTGGTGTTCGATTTGCCAACATACAGAATAACACCCAGTGCTCATCCCGTCAAGTGCCCCTTCAGTGCCTGTCACCCATTCACCCCCACCCCCCGCCCTCCTCCCCTTCCACCACCCCTAGTTCGTTTTCCAGAGTTAGGAGTCTTTATGTTCTGTCTCCCTTTCTGATATTTCCTACCTATTTCTTCTCCCTTCCCTTCTATTCCCTTTCACTATTATTTATATTCCCCAAATGAATGAGAACATATAATGTTTGTCCTTCTCTGACTCATTTCACTCAGCATAATACCCTCCAGTTCCATCCACGTTGAAGTAAATGGTGGGTATTTGTCATTTCTAATGGCTGAGTAATATTCCATTGTATACATAAACCACATCTTTATCCATTCATCTTTCGATGGACACCGAGGCTCCTTCCACAGTTTGGCTATTGTGGACATTGCTGCTATAAACATTGGGGTGCAGGTGTCCCGGCGTTTCATTGCATCTGAATCTTTGGGGTAAATCCCCAACAGTGCAATTGCTGGGTCGTAGGGCAGGTCTATTTTTAACTCTTTGAGGAACCTCCACACAGTTTTCCAGAGTGACTGCACCATTTCACATTCCCACCAACAGTGTAAGAGGGTTCCCTTTTCTCTGCATCCTCTCCAACATTTGTGGTTTCCTGCCTTGTTAATGTTCCCCATTCTCACTGGTGTAAGGTGGTATCTCATTGTGTTTGGATTTGTATTTCCCTGATGGCAAGTGATGCAGAGCATTTTCTCATGTGCATGTTGGCCATGCTATGTCTTCCTCTGTGAGATTTCTCTTCATGTCTTTTGCCCATTTCATGATTGGATTGTTTGTTTCATTAGTGTTGAGTTTAATAAGTTCTTTATAGAACTTGGAAACTAGCCCTTTATCTGATACATCATTTGCAAATATCTTCTCCCATTCTGTTGGTTGTCTTTTAGTTTTGTTGACTGTATCCTTTGCTGTGCAAAAGCTTCTTATCTTGATGAAGTCCCAAGAGTTCATTTTTGCTTTTGTTTCTTTTGCCTTCGTGGATGTATCTTGCAAGAAGTTACTGTGGCTGAGTTCAAGAAGGGTGTTGCCTGTGTTCTCCTCTAGGATTTTGATGGAATCTTGTCTCCCATTTAGATCTTTCATCCATTTTGAGTTTATCTTTGTGTATGGTGAAAGAGAGTGGTCTAGTTTCATTCTTCTGCATGTGGATGTCCAATTTTCCCAGCACCATTTATTGAAGAGACTGTCTTTCTTCCAATGGATAGTCTTTCCTCCTTTATCGAATATTAGATAACCATACATTTCAGGGTCCACTTCTGGCTTCTCTGTTCTGTTCCATTGATCTATGTGTCTGTTTTTGTGCCAGTACCACACTGTCTTGATGACCACAGCTTTGTAGTACAACCTGAAATCTGGCATTGTGATGCCCCCAGCTATGGTTTTCTTTTTTAAAATTCCCCTGGCTATTCGGGGTCTTTTCTGATTCCACACAAATCTTAAAATAATTTGTTCTAACTCTCTGAAGAAAGTCCATGGTATTTTGATAGGGATTGCATTAAACGTGTAAATTGCCCTGGGTAACATTGACATTTTTACAATATTAATTCTGCCAGGGCGTGATCTTGGAGTCCCGGGATCGAGTCCCACGTTGGGTTCCCGGCATGGAGCCTGCTTCTTCTTCCTCCAGTGTCTCTGCCTCTCTCTTTCTCTCTCTATATCTATCATGAATAAATAAGTGAATAAATCTTAAAAAAAAAAAAAAAAAAAAAGACTGCTTTTGCTGTATCCCAGAGATTTTGAATCCTTGCATCTTCTTTTTCATTAGTTTCCATGAATCTTTTTACGTCCTCTCTAATTTCCTGGTTGACCCATTCATCTTTTAGTAGAATGCTCTTTAACCTCCTTGTGTTTGAGTTTCTTCCATATTTCTTCTTGTGATTGAGTTCTAGTTTCAAAGCATTGTGGTCTGAAAATATGCAGGGAACAATCCCAGTCTTTTGGTATTGGTTGAGACCTGACTCGTGACCCAGTACGTGGTCTATTCTGGAAAAAATTCCATGTGCACTTGAGAAGAATGCGTATTCAGTTGCTTTTGGAAAGTTCTGTATGTATCTGCGAAATCCATCTGGTCCAGTGTATCATTTAAAGCTCTTGTTTCTTTGGAGATGTTGTGCTTAGAATATCTGTTCATTTGCAGAAAGTGCCGTGTTGAAGTCTCCTACTATTAGTGTATAATTATCTAAGTATCTCTTTACTTTGGTTATTAATTGATTGATATACTTGGCAGCTCCCACAGTAGGGGCATAAATATTCATGATTGTTAGGTTCTTGTTGGATAGATCCTTTAAATATGATACAGTGTTCTCTTCATCTTATATTACAGTCTTTGGTACAAACTTTAATTTATCTGATATGAGGATTGCTACCTCAGCTTTCTTTTGAGGACCATTTCAGTGGTAAATGGTTCTCCAACCTTTCATTTCAGGCTGGAGGTGTCCTTTGGTCTAAAATGAATCTCTTGTAGACAGCAAATAGATGGGTCTTGCTTTTTGATCCACTCCGAAATCCTGCGTCTTTTGATGGGATCATTTAGCCCACTCATGTTCAGAGTAGCTATTGAAAGATACAAATTTAGTGTCATCGTAATACCGATTCAATTCCTGTTTGTGGATTATTTCTTTGGGCTTCCTCTTTGTTTTACAGGGTCCTCCTTAATATTTCCTGCAGAGTTGGTTTGGTGGTCACATACTCTTTCAGTTTCTGCCTATCCTGGAAGCTTTTTATCTCTCCTTCTATTCTGAATGACAGCCTTGCTGGATAAAGTATTCTTGGCTGCATGTTCTTCTCTTTTAGTACCCTGAATATATCCTGCCTGCCCTTTCTGGTCTGCCAGGTCTTTGTGGAGATATCTGCTGTTAATCTGATATTTCTCCCCATATAACTTTAGAATCTCTTGTCTCGAGCTGCCTTTAGGATTTTCTCTTTATCTTTGGAATTTGCAAGTTTCACTATTAAATGTGAGGTGTTGAACAGTTTTTATTGATTTTGCAGTAAGGGGGTCCTCTCTGTCTTGATCTGAATGCCTGTTTCCCTCTCCAAATTAGGGAAGTTCTTAGCTGTGATTTGTTTACATATACTTTCTGGCCTTCTCTCCATCTCGGCATCTTCTGGAACCCCAATTATACGTAGATTCTTCCTTTTCAGACTATCATTTATTTCCCTTAACCTTTCCTCATGGTCTCTTAATTGTTTTTCTCTTTTTTCATCAGCTTCCTTCCTTACCATCAACTTGTCTTCTATGTCACTCACTCTTTCTTCCATCTCATTAACTCTAGCCATAAGCACATCCAGTTTGGATTGCATCTCATTTAATTTATTTTTAATTGGGATGCATGGCTGGCTTAGCGGTTAAGCAGCTGCCTTTGGCACAGGGCATCTCAGGAGCGAGTCCCACTTCGGGCTCCCTGCACGGAGCCTGCTTCTCCCTCTGCCTGTGTCTGCCTCTCTCTTTCTCTGTGTCTCATGAATAAATAAATAAAATAAAACAAATTTACAATTTATTTTTAATTTTGGCCTGATTAGGCCTTCAATTCTGTAGTCATGAAGTCTCTAGAGTCCTTTATGCTTTTTTCCAGCACCAGTAGCTTTATAATTGTGCTTCTGAATTGGCTTTCTGACATCGAATTGAAATCCATATTCTGTAACTCTGTGGCAGAGAGTGCTGTTTCTGATTATTTTGTTCAGTGCAGAGTGGCTGTATGAGCGGGGTGAGTCAAGAATAACAACCACAACCTAAGTAAATTCCATCCTAGATGATTCTGACGAGGTCAGAGACCAGAAAATGAAAAAGAAGGTCAGAACGAAATGAAACAAAAGGACCACTGAAGTGAAAAACAAATTTTAAAACAAAGTAGTAAAAAAAATAAAAGACCGAAAATCCCAAAGAAGGAGGAAAAAAGAAAAAAAAAAAAAAGAAAAAGAAAAAAGAGAAAAAGGGGGGACTGGGAGATGGTGGTGGTGAAGAAGTGGTAGTGGAGGGAGAATGTAGTCTACCTGAGGGGTCCTAAGGGGTGGTTCTCTTTGTTCTGAGTACATTAAGTTCTGTATGTTAGAAGATGCTCAATCCCAAATTTATATAAATCAGCAATACTTGTAGATAGCCCCAACATTGACCACCAAAATATAAACAAGATAAAAGAGGGGGGCAGAATGGGAACAAAGGGAGAATATAATCTCACAGAATGAACCGGCATGGTATTCCACTTGGTTATGGGTGTATGTTGGTCATGTTTTAGAAGGTATTAACTTCCACCATTTTAGAATAAAATGAGGCAGAGAAAACAAAACCCATATCATATATCTCCCAAAATTAAATTGAATATGTTGAAGGGAATCCAGAAATGAAAAGTATGTCTAAGACATGTAATTGTAGAAATACGGAAGTCAAAAAGGAAGAAACTTAAAAATGAAGAGCTGGTAAAATATTGTAGTTAAGGTGGGAAAAGAGAAAAAACTAAGTTTTTAGTCTGATATAAAAGCGAGTATAATGGAAAAAGGAAAAAAAATTTTAAAAGAGGGGAAACCCTCTCGTTCTATATATTATATTCCCTTGATTTTCCCTTGGTCCTGGAGCTTTCCAGCACTGCTTGGCCAAGAACGCTCTTCCCTGTTCTTCCAGCTGGTCTTCTGGGGGAGGGGTGCTGTGCTGATTCTCAGGTGTGTGTACCTGGGGGAGATGCCCCGTCCCCTGCCGGGTGCCAGGCTCAGTGGGAGTTGTTTACCCTGTGAGGCCTTTGCTCCCTGGTGGCCCCGTGTCTCCCAGGCACAAGGTGAAGCAAGAAGGAAAAACAATGGTGGCGGCTGGATTTCCAGCTCTGGAGTCAGTTCCCTGCAAGTAACTAACGCAGTCTCCCAGTCCACACTGGCCTAGATGCTCCCAGGGCCGACGCAGCTATGCTGCTCTGCACAGCTTGGGGGGGCACCCAGCAGCAGGAGAGTCCTTGCTTCTGCCTGTTCCGGGGGAACGTGGGATCACCAGCTTTGTCCTCTTGGGCGCCCTGGTATCTGGGGCCCTGTGCTGCTGGAATCGGACTACTGGGGGCTGCAACTCTATTAACAGTGGTTTCATTGAAGAATTAAATAGAAGCCAAGGGGTTTGTGTTTCCGTAATCCTATGTCAACAATGAGATTCAGGATATAATTAAAGTTCAGAAACCCCCTACAGATAATGTACTCCAATTCCTGTTTTCATAAAAAAATGGAGGCCCAAAGAGTTGATGAACTTAGTGTGCCTATGAATTACAGCAGGAGAGAGGCAAATGATCATAATTGCAAATATGAGAAGAAGGTTTGAAATTGTGTAATATAAAGTTTATAGTTCACAGTGTTCAGTTTTTTGGAGAATAGGAGAGATGAACTGTTGAGAGGGCCTGATTTAAAATTAATACTAGCCATCAGTGTTTATCATGTGCTAGACATCATAAGGGGCAGTACATTAATTATTTATCCACCATTAACAGAATGAAGTGGGTATTATTCTAAAAGCAATAACATCAATTTTATTGAGCCTTTGTAAGTGTCGGGTTAAATATTTTACTTAAAGTATCTTATTTGAGCTCTTCAAGAAGCCTATGAGGTAATTATGGTTATTATTCCATTTACCAATGAGAAAACTGAACTCTGGAAAGTTATGTGGTGTCCCCAAGGCCATTTACGTCGTATTAGAATTAAGATTAGACCCAGGTTTACTTGACTCCATAATCTCTGCCCTCATCACTTAGCTTACATTTTTTTTTTTTAATGGAAAGTCTGCCCTCCAACATCGTGTATCCTAGTCTTGTGCTTTTCAGTTAAAATAGTGGAACCTAAGCGTGGATGGCAAAGATTCTGTCAAGTATTTTGGTGGTACTGATCTTAATATCGGGATATAAAGTGGTGAACTTGAGGGACAGTAAGAGAAATGAGCCAGTAGGAAAATAGATTTTTAAAATCCCTTAGTCTAGGCCTGTGTCATCCGCCATCTTGTGCGAAGCAAGGTGGCCCCCACGTTCCCCGAGCGACTTCTCCGCTTCTGCCTCGACCGCCCCTTGATCACAGACATGTCTCGGGACCGGTTCCGGAGCCGCGGCGGCGGCGGCTTCCACCGGCCCTCCGCTCCCCGCCGCCCGGCATGGGCCTCAATCAGAACCGGGGGCCCGTGGGGCCCGGCCTGGGCCAGGGCGGCCCCACACCCCCGATCCCGCCACCACCTCCGCACCAGCAGCTGCCGCCGCCGCCGCCGCAGGACTCGTCCAAGCCTGTGGGTCCTCAGGGGCCCGGCCCGGCCCGGCGCCGGGAGTGGGCAGCGCGCCCCCGCCTCCGGCTCGGCACCGCCCGCGACTCCTCCGACCTCGGGGGCCCCTGCGGGCCCGGGCCCCACCCCCACCCCGACCCCGACCCCGACCCCGCTGCCGGCCGCCCGCAGCCACCTCGGCGCCGCCTGGGGCGCCCCCGCCCGCGCCGCCGAGCAGCAGAGGTCCCCACCACGGGCCCGCCGCCTCCGCCCGCAGGGGCCCGGGGCCGAAACAGGGCCCAGGCCCCCGAGGCCCGAAAGGTCGCAAAATGCCGGGCGGCCAAAGCCCGGCGGCGGCTCGACCTGAGTACCCCCGGCGGCCACCCCAAGCCGCCGCACTGGGGCGGGAGGGAGGGGGGGAGCCGCGCGGAGGGCGGGGGGGAGGGGGGGAGCCGCGCGGAGGGCGGGGGGGGAGGGGGGAGCCGCGCGGAGGGCGGGGTGGGGGAGGGGGGAGCCGCGCGGAGGGCGGAGGGGGAGGGGGGGAGCCGCGCGGAGGGCGGGGTGGGGGAGGGGGGAGCCGCGCGGAGGGCGGGGTGGGGGAGGGGGGGAGCCGCGCGGAGGGCGGAGGGCGGGGTGGAGGAGGGGGGGAGCCACGCGGAGGGCGGGGTGGGGGAGGGGGGGGAGCCGCGCGGAGGGCGGGGTGGGGGAGGGGGGAGCCGCGCGGAGGGCGGGGTGGGGGAGGGGGGGAGCCGCGCGGAGGGCAGAGGGGGAGGGGGGGAGCCGCGCGGAGGGCGGGGTGGGGGAGGGGGGAGCCGCGCGGAGGGCGGGGTGGGGGAGGGGGGGAGCCGCGCGGAGGGCGGGGGGGGAGGGGGGAGCCGCACGGAGGGCGGGGTGGGGGAGGGGGGGAGCCGCGCGGAGTGCGGAGGGCGGGGTGGAGGAGGGGGGGAGCCACGCGGAGGGCGGGGTGGGGGAGGGGGGAGCCGCGCGGAGGGCGGGGTGGGGGAGGGGGGAGCCGCGCGGAGGGCGGGGTGGGGGAGGGGGGAGCCGCGCGGAGGGCGGAGGGCGGGGTGGAGGAGGGGGGGAGCCACGCGGAGGGCGGGGTGGGGGAGGGGGGGAGCCGCGCGGAGGGCGGGGTGGGGGAGGGGGGAGCCGCGCGGAGGGCGGGGTGGGGGAGGGGGGGAGCCGCGCGGAGGGCGGGGTGGGGGAGGGGGGGAGCCGCGCGGAGGGCGGAGGGCGGGGTGGAGGAGGGGGGGAGCCACGCGGAGGGCGGGGTGGGGGAGGGGGGGAGCCGCGCGGAGGGCGGGGTGGGGGAGGGGGGAGCCGCGCGGAGGGCGGGGTGGGGGAGGGGGGGAGCCGCGCGGAGGGCGGGGTGGGGGAGGGGGGGAGCCGCGCGGAGGGCGGGGTGGGGGAGGGGGGAGCCGCGCGGAGGGCGGGGGTGGGGGAGGGGGGAGCCGCGCGGAGGGCGGGGTGGGGGAGGGGGGGAGCCGCGCGGAGGGCGGCAGCGCCACCCGCCCCACCACCAGCAGCACCACCAGGGGCCCCCGCCCGGCGGGCCCGGCGGCCGCAGCGAGGAGATCCCCGACTCGGAGGGGTTCAAAGCCAACTTGTGTCTGCTGTGGAGGCCCGGAGAGAAAACCTACACCCCGCGCTGCAGGTTGTTTTCGGGAATCTACCTGCTGACATCACGGAGGATGGATTCAAAAGACTCTGCTAAATACGGAGAAGTTTTTATCAACGAAGGCAAAGGATTTGGGTTTATTAAACTTGAATCTAGGGCATTGGCTGAAATTGCCAAAGCTGAACTGGATGATACACCCATGAGGGGTAGGCAGCTTCGGGTTCGCTTTGCCACACGTGCTGCTGCCCTGTCCGTGCGAAATCTTTCACCTTATGTTTCCAATGAACTGTTGGGAGAAGCCTTTAGCCAATTTGGGCTGTTGTAATCGTGGATGATCGTGGGAGATCTACAGGGAAAGGCATTGTTGAATTTGCTTCTAAACCAGCGGCAAGAAAAGCATTTGAAAGATGCAGCGAAGGTGTTTTCTTACTGACAACAACGCCTCGTCCAGTCATTGTGGAACCACTTGAACAATTAGATGATGAAGATGGCCTTCCTGAAAAACTTGCACAGAAGAATCCAATGTATCAAAAGGAGAGAGAAACACCTCCTCGTTTTGCCCAGCATGGCACATTTGAGTATGAATATTCTCAGCGATGGAAGTCCCTGGATGAAATGGAAAAACAGCAAAGGGAACAAGTTGAAAAAAACATGAAAGATGCAAAAGACAAATTGGAAAATGAAATGGAAGATGCCTATCATGAGCATCAGGCACATCTTTTGCGTCAAGATCTGATGAGACGCCAGGAAGAATTAAGATGCATGGAAGAACTTCACAATCAAGAAATGCAGAAACGTAAAGAAACGCAACTAAGGCAAGAAGAAGAACGACGTAGAAGGGAAGAAGAGATGATGATTCGGCAGCGTGAGATGGAAGAACAAATGAGACGCCAAAGAGAGGAAAGTTATAGCCAGATGGGGTACATGGATCCAAGAGAAAGAGACATGAGAATGGGTGGTGGAGGAGCAATGAACATGGGAGATCCCTATGGTTCAGGAGGCCAGAAATTTCCACCTCTAAGTGGTGACAGTGGCATAGGTTATGAAGCTAATCCTGGAGTCCCACCAGCAACCATGAGTGGTTCCATGATGGGAAGCGACATGCATACTGAGCGCTTTGGGCAGGGAGGTGTGGGACCTGTGGGTGGACAGGGTCCTAGAGGAATGGGGCCTGGAACTCCAGCAGGATATGGTAGAGGGAGAGAAGAGTATGAAGGCCCAAACAAAAAGCCCCGATTTTAGATGTGATATCTAGGTTTTCATTCCAGTTTGTTTTTGTCTTCTTGTTTAGATACCAATCTTTTAAATTCTTGCATTTTAGTAAGAAAGCTACCTTTTTATGGATGTTAGCAGTTTATTGACCTAGTATTTGTAAATGGTCTGTTTGGGCAGGTAAAATTATGTAATGAAGTGTTTCAAACAGGGGAATTTTTTTCCTTTTTATTTCCTTTTTTTTTTTTTAACTGTATAATGTCCGTCAAGTTATGGCAGTGTACCTTGTGCCACTGAATTTCCAAAGTGTACCAATTTTTTTTTACTGTGCTTCAAATAAATAGAAAAAATAGTTATAATATGGATCTTCAACTTTGCCATTCATGCACATTAGGCTAGGTATTCCACTTTGAAAGCATGAGTGTGTCTAGGCCTTTGAATGGCACATGCCATTTCTGGGAAATGTATCTGTAGGCTAAGTATTGCTTTCTAAAAATAAGTACCCTCTTGTTTTAAAAAGAAGAAATGCATATTGAAGTAGTTTCATGATTTGATTTGTTTGGCATTATAGGAAGCAAGCTGGTGCTAAGTATTTTTAAATGGTTATGTAAGCAAGCTGAACTATAAATCTTCCTTCAGGAATGTGTATTAAGATTATGGAATGGGTGAAAGACTATTGATAGGGGAGAAAGTGGGTATGACTGAATGGATCTTTATAGCCCTATGATCTATCCTTTCTTTGAAAGTTTCTGAAGAAAAGTGGAAAGATCATTCTGTTGCATTCCTCCATTCTTGTTTTTAAAAGAACAAGTCCCAAGCCCTACAAATGGCTTGTACTGAACTTTCACATTTGAGTTAAAGTTTGTTAAACATGAAAAAAATAAAATAAAATCCTTTAGTCTAAATGGTTTTAAAATTAAAAACAAAGGCCTTGCTGAATGTATTATCCAGTTGCATAAATTGTGTGAACATCTGCCAATTTACAACAACTTTGAATATTTAAGTCTAGGTTAAATATTTACTCTGTATCCATGTGCCAGATATTGTCCTTAGTGCTGGAATACAGAGGATGTTATGCTTGCCCTCAGAAGGCTCAAATCTATACACTTACTACAGGAACTCATTCTACAGCCACCTTACAGTACCATAGTCCCAACTCACTGCTCCATGGCTGGCAAGAACAGAGTACAAAGATAGTGGAGAGAGTGGTTGTCTGGGAGAAGGGATCGAGTGATGCCTTGCATTGAGGTGACATTTGAGCTAGAGCTTAAAACAGGATAAGTGTTTCATTCAGGAGACAATGATTAAGGAAGAAACAATATAATCAAAAGTATAAAGATCTGAAAATATATGGTTTGTTCAGGGAACAATGAATGTTTCCGTGGCCTGGCCATAAGGTTAGATGAGCCAAGATGGCCAGTTTCAAGTTAGATTATAAAAGGCCTTTTGTGTCTTCCTAGGAGTTTAGACTTTATATTCTGTATAGTAGGGAAACACCAAGTTTGTGTGTTATTTGGATATACCTAGATATAAAAAAAGTAGATAATATGATGAACCCTCATGAACCCAACTTCAACAATAACTCATGGCCAGTCTTGTTTTATCTGTGGCCCCTACTCTATCATATTTTGAAACAAATCCCGTATAGCATACTATTTAATCAGTAAATATTTCACTATATAGCTCATTAAGAAGTAACCAATATCGAGTTAATGTTCAAATTTCCAATGGTTAAATAACTCTTGTACTTTTAAAATTATAATAATCTACATATTGAAATTAATCGATATTTCTCTTAAGTCTTAATCAGTAGGTTCTTTATTTAGCTCTTTCTTTTTCCCGTTGTAGTTTATTGAAGAAAGTGGGCTGTTTGTCTTGTAGAATTTGTACGGCTTGAATTTTGCTGAGCACATCCATCTCCTATTGCTAAACATGTTCCCCTGTCTCTGTATTTCCTGTATTGAATCTAGAAACTTAATTAATTCAGGTTTGTTTTTTGTAGAGAGACTACTTCATGGACGGTGGGTAGTGAGTTCTTTCCTCAGGAGGCAAATAATGCCACCTTTATCCATTAATTTCTTAGGGATTACAAAATATTGTGATTTGTCTTGCCTACTTGCCAAAATTGAGGAATTCTACAGGTCAGGCCAGGGATCCATTGTGTCTTCTTTAAGTCTATTTTAGGACTAAGCTGACTTCTGTTAGAGAGTTAGTATTTTTTGGCCAGTCAGGGCAAGAGATCTTGAGTTAATTACTGTTTATTATTTGATTATGCTAGTTATCAACTTTTTACTCTTATTTTGCAGTGAACTAGCTTTTTGTGGTATTTTTATGTAAAATTGTTCTCTATTAATGAATACATCTAGACTCTTTACACTTGCAATCCTTAAATAATTTTGATCAAAATAGAGCTGATGTGGTTCAGGAGATACATAAGCTCTGGAAAAAATTCTAAGTGTTTTTTGTCTTATAGGCTTCTCTCATCCCACAATCTTTTACCCCAGTCATATATCCACATGAGTGGGTCTCTGGACATTTCTCGAAAATGGGAAAAGAAGAATAAAATTGTTTATCCTCCACAGTTGCCTGGAGAACCTCGGAGACCAGCAGTAAGTTTGTGGGTAGAAATAATCTCTTGGGGCACCTGGGTGGCTCAGTTGGTTGAGCATCTGACTTTGGTTTTTGGCTCAAGTCATGATTTTGTGGTCATGAGAATGAGCCCTGCATTGGACTCTGCACTCCGTGCAGAGTCTGCTTCATATTCTTTCTCCCTCTGCTCCTCCCCACTCATGCACGAGCGCTCTCTCTCAAATTTTTTTTTTTTTTAAAGAAAGAATCTCCTAATTTTGATAAAGAGCTTTTACTCTTACATGACTAGCATTGATTTACTGTTCCATGTGAAGGAAGGGAAAAAAAAGTATACCTCAATTTGTGTGATCATTTGATTGATACAGAAGTTGTTCTACATTTATCTTCTTGGTAGTTTTATTTTTATTTATTTATTTTTGTTGTGGATAGGGTTTTTTTTGTTTGATTTTTGTTTTACATTTTTAAAATTTAAGTTCAGTTTGCCAACATACAGTATAACATCCAGTGCTCATCCCGTCAGGTGCCCTCCTCATTGCCTGTCACGCTTCTTGGTAGTTTTAAAAGATTGTCTGTTTTACTTATTTGTTTGCCTTGACCTAGCCTTCTGTTGGGAGCTTTAACTCTAAAACTAAGCTAATAACTTGAGCTATCCTGACAGATTTTTGACTCTTAAGAGGCTTGCTAATACATTCTTGGTAGTGAAGCACGAGGGGTTGGCAGGAATGACTTAAACTGTTAACCATATTTAAATCATATGTGTGGTTTGCCAACATTTTAAATTTGAACGTAGACACACTTAGTTGTGATTTTTTTGTTTGTAATTCACAAAGCTTTGAACTAAGGTTTGAATTTCATCATTGGATTGCTTTCAGAGATACTGAATTTTATCTCATCTTAAGCTGCTCGGAATTCTTTTTTCCTACAAACTGCTTGTGAGAGTTCTAGCCTGAGATACAAGACTAATTTCCAGCTTAATGGGAATTTGCTGTGGAATACATAGGTATCTGTCACAAAGCTTAGACAAGTAATGACGGCATAAACAAGATGGCAACATTTAAATCCTTAAGAAAATAAACTGTGGTGAGTGCTTAGAAATAGAATTAATTATTAATTAATAAATATTGTTAATAGAATCAGTAATGTTAATTATAAGTCATCCAGTTTAGAAAACATCTTTTAAAGGCCTTTGGGATTTAAGGCTACTGTATAATCAGTTTCATCTAAGTAATGTTATTTGCTTAGTTTTTATAGGAATTTGACAGCTTGCCTTTCATTAGGATTCAGTTGCCAAGTTTTGGTCTGAGTTAGTACAGTTTTATGTTTTCTTTCTTTTTTCTTAGAGGAGTTAATTTGTTGATTTAGAGAGCTCCTACTTCTTTGGGGAATAAAAGAGAAAAAGATGCTAATAGTTCAAGTGCATAACTTTCTGACTTCCATATTTTATCTTACCATCAGAACTTAAAAGTTAGATTTGTGGCAGAATCTGTGCTAATTTTATAATTAACAATGTTTAGGAGGAGTGACATATTTTTATGAATATCATAAATAAAAAATTTCCTATTAATGAGCTTTCTTAACTTGAGCTCTTTGAATTTAGATTTTTTTTTTTAAGCTTTTATTTATTCATGAGAGACAGAGAGAGAGGCAGAGACACAGGCAGAGGGAAAAGCAGGATCCATGCAGGGAGCCCGATGTGGGACTTGATCCCAGGTCTCCAGGATCACACCCTGGGCTGAAGGCAACACTAAACTGCTGAGCCACTTGGGCTGCCCCGAACCTAGATGTTAATTGAGAAAGACATCATGACATTTGTCAGGTCCAGAATCTAAAAGAAAAAATTTGTATTTCATGGTACTAGTCTTTTTGGCATTAAACTAAATGCACTTTAAGATATATTCCAAATGGCAAAATTCAAGTAGTTAACAAGTAGATCACAGAATTTGTTTGAGTAATCCTCTTGGGAACAAATTATGACTTTTAGAAAATAACATTTCCCAACTCTAAATAGTATTTAGTAAATTGACAGTGGTGCGTTTGTACCTGTTATGAGTGAAATATTAATGTCCTTCATTAAATACCTAGCTTAATAATGGAGTAGTTTGCATACCTAGCCACATAGTTCTTATACTGTCATTATATGCAGCAGTGTGACCTTGTACTTGCCAATGTGCTAACTGCAAACATTTTAAAAACTAGTTTTATCCCTAATTTAAAAGGAGGTCAGATAGGGACACCTGGGTAGCTCAGTCAGTTAGGCGTCCAACTCTTGGTTTTGGCTCAGGTCATGATCTCAGGGACGTGAGATCAAGCCTTGTGTCAGAGTCAGCCTAACAGTCTCTCTTCCTCTGTCCCTCCTACCTCCCCAGCCTCATACTTGCTCTCTCTCTTGTGCACTCTGTCTCTCTCTCTCAAATAAACGGATAAATAAAATATTAGAAAAAAATAAAAGGGAATCAAATAATATTTACTGTTCTAACTCATTCTGATATTCAGCATTGAAATATGAAGTTTTTTTTTTAAGATTTTATTTATTTATTCATGAAAGACACAGAGAAAGGCAGAGACGTAGGCAGAAGGAGAAGCAGGCTCCATGCAGGGAGCCCTATGTGGGACTCGATCCTGAGACCACGGATCATGCCCTGAGCCAGGGGCAGGTGCTCAACCGCTGAGCCAACCAGGCGTCCCTGAAATATGAAGTTAAATAATAGTGGATCAGTAGTGAATAAATCCTATAGCAGTAAATTAAAATGCATGTCACCAATTTAGGCACATTTAGGCCATTCCTATTATTTTTAAGACTTTTTCTAATTTAGCTAACATCAATTTCCAAATAGCATAGACTCCTATAGACTTTATCTTACTTGTGGCTGCATCAGGGTAAAGAAAATGAGCCAGAAAAAAATTAAATGGTTTTCTTCATAATAGGCCTTGTTAATTTGGGCTTGAGTTTACTTTTGCACTATCTGTGAAGAAAGCTATATTAAATAAACTAAAAATATAGTGACACTATATTAAAACTATTTGAACAACCATTTCTATAGGAGGCATGTTTTTAATTTATGGATTAATTGACATATTGATAAGTCATACTTATAAATCATAAATCTCAATAAATTATAAATCTCAATAGAGCATCCTGGAAAGCTCTAGTTTGGACTTTTATTAGGCAACACTTTTTTTGCTCTAGTTTGGACTTTAATTAGGCAACACTTTTTTTTACTTTTTTTTTTAGCTCTAGTTTGGACTTTTATTAGCTCTAGTTTGGACTTTTATTAGGCAACACTTTTTTTTTTTTTTTTGAGTGAGAGTGTGTGTGGATGGGGAGGAAAATTAGGGGAGAGGGGCAGAGAGAAAAGGAGAGAGAGAATCTCAAGCAGGCTCTATGCCCAGCACAGAGCCCAATGCAGGACTCAATTTCAATGACCCTGAGATAATGACTTGAGACAAAATCAAGAGTTGGATGCTTAATTGACAGAGCCACCCATGTGCCCCATTTGGTCATAATTTTTTTTTTTTTAACGATTTTATTTATTTATTCATGAAAGACACAGAGAGTGGCAGGGACACAGGCAGAGGGAGAAGCAGGCTCAAGGCAGGGAGCCTGATGCTGGAATCGATCCTGGGACCCCAGGATCACGCCCTGGGCCAAAGGCAAGTGCTAAACCACTGAGCCATCCACGGATCCCAGACAATCTTTTTATCGTTTAGTTATATGCAAAATAAATTAGTTTCTTTGGAAGTTAGTGGTTTAGACATTTTGCAACTTAGGCTTACTTTCATTTTATTTGAATAACTATCTTGCACATTGTATCCTAAATTTATCTAATTTACTGTATAGGTTGGTTAATAGTGACATTTAACTGAGCCCTCTGATCTCTCTTTGCCACTTTATCTATTTGCAATGATAGGTTTGTCTGGCTTGTGTTTAGAAAATGCCTTTAGACATTGCACCTGCCTCAAGGAAATGTTGAGCTTTTTGTTTTAAAAGAAAATGATTGAATAACTTTTCTTTTTTGTTAAATACTTGTTTCCTTTTTTCCCCATGCTCTTGCCAGGAGTACAATATCTTTCTTACAAAATTTGAAGATAATCATATACAATTCAGGTTTGGAGATAGCCCACCATGAGAAACCAAGAATTGAAGGGTTTCTTACACAAAAGATTTTATTGAGTGTATTAATTTTCACAGATGAATATTATCAGTCATGACAGTTCTTCTTTCCTCTCCAGTGCTCCCCTGGACACTTTATTGCTGAAAATGTAATTAGGCTATTGCTACAGTTTTCAGTCTGTCAGCTTCTATTGGAACTGAAATGAAATCTGCTACATATTAAAAGATGGCCCCTTGGGAAAACTCTGTTGTTTCTCAGGCATTTGAAAATTTCCAGCAGAAGTCAGAATGTTAGCAAGTTCTGAAGTCTCCCTTACTATTGTTTGCCTTGACAAATGTTTTCTAATTATTTTAAAGGAGCAATATGGTGTAGTAGTGGAAAGAAGTTGGGTTTTACAGTCATAGGGGAACTTTAAAGATACACTTACCAGACATTGTGTTAGGCACTTCATATACTTCCCTGTATGGCACTTTGACTTCCAACTTTGTCTCTCACAAGGTTTGCAATCTTGGCTAAGTCACTTGATTTGTCTGATTTTTTTTTTTTTCCTGGTTTTTACCAGGGAAAGGATTATTCTTTTTAAAAAGATTTATTTATTTGAGAGAAAGAGAGTGAGTCGGAGGGGAGAGCAGGGAGAGAGAGAGAATCTCAAGCAGACTCCACACTGAGCAGGGAGCTCAATTCAGGGCTCAATCCCATGATCCTGAGATCATGATCAGAGCCAAAACCAAGAGTATGATGCTTTACCACCTGAGCCATCCAGGCACCCCTGTAAAAGGATTGTAAAGTGTTTTTTCTCCCAACTCATAGAGTTAGGTCAAATGAAATAATGGGTTTAGAAAGTACTTTGTGAACTGTAAATTATGTAATGGATGATTGGTTAAACATTTATTTATTTATTTATTTTTTTAAATTATGGTTTTTTTTTCTTTTTTTTCTTCAAAATTTTTTTTTTAATTTTATTTATTTATAATAGTCACAGAGAGAGAGAGAGAGGCAGAGACACAGGCAGAGGGAGAAGCAGGCTCCATGCACTGGGAGCCCGACATGGGATTCGATCTGGGTCTCCAGGATCGCGCCCTGGGCCAAAGGCAGGCGCCAAACCGCTGCGTCACCCAGGGATCCCTCTATTACTGTCTTAATGACCTTTTTAACATAGTGAGACTGGAAAAATACAACTTAGTGTATGTAGGGAAAAAAAATCTCCAAATTCTTAATAATGTCATTGTTTCTTGTGGCAACATTTTCATTAGGCATAAAAAGTTAAAGCTTTATTAACAGTAAGGCATTAACAGTATGTTATTATTTTGATCAATTTGCTAACTTGTTTTTCCTTTTCCCTATTTGTAAGGAAATCTACCATTGTCGAAGGCAAATAAAATACAGCAAAGACAAGATGTGGTATTTGGCAAAATTGGTAAGCTAAAATGACATTACCATATAATACTTAGGAAAAGAAGTATTTGAAATTTCCCCCACAATTTGAATTTTCCTCTGTAATTTGAAAAATTGAAAAAAATCACCCTGATTTTTCCAGAAAGTGAAGAATATAATTACAGTTTCAGACAGTTGTTAGGTAATCCATGAATGATTTGCTCAGAAATGAGTGATTCTGCTTAATTTTTACCTTTTTTCTGAGGAACTAAATCACATTGGATACATGGATATTAAGAACAAAGGCATCAGGAAACTGTACTCTGAGAGAATGTAGGAAACAAGCTTATTTATCTTAAAAGTTGATTCAAAAAAATAAAGTTGATTCAAATTTCAAAACCATTGCTTTTTAAGATTTTCCCCAGGAGAATGAAATTTATCTATGAGAGAAGACAAAGCCCCAGATATAAACATATAATACACTTATCCTGCAAAAAAGATAGTCTTTCATACCTAGTGTGATGCTCGCCACCCTGTGTTCTCTCATGTCTGCTCTCAATATTATTAAAACATTTATAATCTCGGTTCTCAGTTCTATGGTTAAAACATTTAAGTTTGATTTTGACTTAAAGGGGGTGGCATCTGTTCTCAAACTTGTTTTCTTCTCTGCCTACGTTAGCTATTTTTATTTTTTTAAGTCAGAGCCCTCCCCCAGTTTTATTGAGATGTAATTGACATATAACTAGTTAGCTATTTTTAGAAGTTATTTGTATTATGTAAGGCTCTTGCTTTTCACTGAAAAGGGAACATTGACTTTGTAAACTAATTTATCTTCTCTTGTCTGTTACCCTTTAATTCTAGATACGAGGAATGTCCATTGACCAGGCTTTGGCTCAGTTGGAATTCAGTGACAAAAAGGGGGCCCAAATAATTAAAGAGGTAAACTAAGATTTGTAGGGAAGGAGTGCATAGCTGTTTTGCTGGTGTTAGTAAGCTCAGCCTAAATCCTGAGTTCCCTGCTGTAAGTACATAGTTCATATAGTACAGATTTAAGGCATTCAGTTTTATTAATGTCCTCCGTATACCTTAGGAATGTTATAGTCTTAAGTATATTTTTTCTCTGGAGATGCTTTTATTGGCACCAGACATTTATTCATTTTTTTTACTATTTGTCTATGAAGTGATAAATCTTTGTTTTAATGATTTGGGACTTGATATGATTTTTTTAGAAGATTGATTTGTTTTTTTTGTTTGTTTTTGGTGGCTGCTGTTTTTTTGGTCAATTCCACTATTGAGAGCTTATGATTTTATAACTAATCGAGTGGAAAGAGCACTTACCTGGGATTCAGGAGACTTAGAATCTAATCTTTTCTGTGACAGTTTCTATTGTGATGATGGGTAAAACACTTAACCTGTCTGGTACCATTTTTCTTATTTGTAAACTGGATGGAATTGGATTAAATGATTTCTAAAGACCCTTCTAGCTCTGAATGTAGCTAAGTCACTACATACAAATGTGCTAATTGGTACTCATGCTGACTTAATTCTAGGCACATGATATATTTTTGGTTTTTTCTTTTTCTTTTTTTTTTTAGGTATATCAATTTTATTAATTTTTTCAGAGAGCCAGCTCCTGGTTTCTTTGATAGGTTCCATTGTTTTTAAAGCTTGTATATCATTTATTTCTGCTCTAATCTTATTTACTTCCTTCCTTCTGTTGGCTCTAGGCTTTGTTCTTTTTCTAGCTCCTTTAGGTTTAAGGTTAAATTGTTTATTGAGTTTTTTCTTCCTTGAGGTAGGCCTATATTGCTATATACTTCCCTCTTAAGACTGCTTTTGCTGCATCCCAAAGGTTTTGGACTGTTGTGTTTTCATTTCTTTCCCTGTTTTTAAAAATTTCTTCTTTGATTTCCTGGTTGACCCATTCACTGTTTAGGAGCCATGTTGTTTAGCCTCCCTGTATTTGTGGTGTTTCCAAATTTTTTTCTTGTGGTTATAGTCTTTAGAAAAGGTGCATGGTGGGATTTCAGTTTTAGTGTATTTGTTGAGAATGTTTTGTGACATAATATATGATCTGTTCTGGAGAATGTTCCATGTGTATTTGAAAACAATATATATTCTGTGCTTTAAGATGTAGCGTTCTGAATATGTCTGTTAAATCCATCTGATCTAGTGTGTTGTTCAAGGCCATTGTTCCTTTGTTGATTTTCAGTTTAAATGATCTGTCCATTGTTAAGAGGGATTTAAAGTCCCCTATTGGGAATCCCTGGGTGGTGCAGCGGTTTAGCGCCTGCCTTTGACCCAGGATGTGATCCTGGAGACCCAGGATCAAATCCCACGTCGGGCTCCCGGTGCATGGAGCCTGCTTCTCCCTCTGCCTATGTCTCTGCCTCTCTCTTTCTCTCTGTGTGACTATCATAAATAAATAAAAATTAAAAAAAAAAGTCCCCTATTGTTACTGTAATATTATCCTTTAGTTCCTTTATGTTAGTTATTAATTGTTTTGTATATATGGGTACTCCCATGTTGGGTGCATAAATAATTACAATTGTTATAGCTTCTTGTTGTTATAGCTTCTTATCCCTTTAATGATTATATAATACCCTTGTCTTTTTTTTTTACAGTCTTTGTTTTAAAGTCCAGTTTGCCTGATATAAGTATTGTTACTATGGCTTTCTTTTGAGATTCATTTGTGTGATGAATGTTTTTCCACCACTCACTTTCAACTGCAGATATCTTTAGGACTAAAATGGGTCTCATATAGGCAGCATGTAGATGGGTGTTGTTTTTTTTGTTGTTCATTCTGACACCCTCTGTCTGTGATTGGAGTGTTTAGTCCATTCACGTTCAAAGTAATTATTTTTTTAAAGTAATTATTGATAGATATTTATTGTAATTTTACTACTTGTTTTGTTGTTTCTGGAGATTTTCTCTGATCCTTTCTTGTCTTTGTCACTTCTGATCTCTCCTTTGTGCTCAAAGAGTTACCTTTAATATTTCCTGCAGGGCTGGTTTAGTGGTCATGAATTTCTTTAGTTTTTGTTTGCGAAACTCTACCTCTCCTATTTTGAATTATAGCCTTGCTGGATAGGTTTTCTTGGCTACAGATTTTTCTTATGCAGCACAATAAACATGCCATGTCATTCTCTTCTGCCTTGCCAAGTTTCTGTTGAGAAATCTCAGCTAGCCTTATGGGTTTTTCCTTGTAAGTAAAGGACTTTTTTGTCTTGCTGCTTTTGAAATTTTTTCTTTTTCACTGTATTTTCCAAATTTAATGTGTTGGTGTTGACCTGCTTTTGTTGATTTTGATGGGAGTTCTCAGTGCTTCCTGGGTCTAGATGTCTGTTTCCTTCCCCAGATTAGGGAAGTTTTCTGCTATTGTTTCTGGAAATAAATTTTCTTCCCTCTCTTCTCTCTCTTCTTGGACTCCTATAACACCAGTGTTGTTATGTTTGACGGAGTCACTGAGTTCCCTAACTCAATTCTTGTGTTCCATAATTACTCTTTCTCTCTTTTGTTCAGGTTCATTATTTTTCATTATTTTGTCTTCTAGGTCACTAATTTGTTCCTTTTCTTCTTCCAGCATGCTGTTGATTGGATCAGGCCTATTTCCAGTCTCTTTTATTGTATTCTTCATCTCTGATTTTTTTTTTTTTAATTCTTCTATCTCTGTGCTAAGGCTGTCACTGATGTGTTCCATTCTTTTCTGAGGTGCAGTGAGTGTCCTTATGATCATTGCTTTAAATTCTTCATCAGGCATGTTACTTACATCTGTTTTGTTTAGATCTCTGTCCATGGCCTTATCTTGGTCTTTTATTTGGAATAAATTCCTCCATCTTGGCATTCTATGTAAGTCTCTGCGTTCTTCTGTGTTAGAAAAGCCAGTTATGTCTCCTGTTCCTGAAAGTATTGACCTTATAAAGAAGAGACCATGTAGTGCCCAGGGCCAGTACTTCAGGAAGTGTCTGTGTGCTTTGTGTACTCTGCTGTTGCGTTCTGGCTGTTCTGTCCTTTGAGTCACGTGCAGAGCCTCTCCTTTTCTTTTGTGGGCCATATTTCATCCCTTGCTTGAATGTGGCAAGTTCTAATTAGATATGCTCTGGTCTGCTTGTGAAATGAGACCTGTCACCACCTCTACTGGAACTAAGGCCCGGCAAAACTATCTGGTCAGGAGACCTGGTATGGGCAGGGGTTTGTGCTGGTCTTCTGGGGGAAGGGCCTGCCAGGCTGGGTCTGAGGCAAGCTTGACTGAGAGGGGCAGTCCCACCAGAGCACAGCGGATTGGGGCTTGATGGAAGCAAATTAGGCAGCCAGTGCTTGTGCTGAGCTGTTTCAAACCCTCAGGTGTCTCTGAGTTCATGCTGAGGGGTAGGGAAGGAAATGGTGCCAGCCATCTCCTTTGTTTCCAGAGGTCTCTATGAACACTGCTTCTCAAAGTGCTCGGAGAAGAGCGAATGATCTTCCCACTGGAGGTCCTAGGTGCTCTTCCAATCACTATTTCCATGATGCCTGCCCCTGGGATGTTTGCCTGCCTTCTCTCCAAGAGTAGTGCAGTCCCCCCGTGGGGTCTATCCCTGTCATGCCATGCCTGCTGACCATTAAAACTCCAGGCTTTAAGCCCCCCACGGCTTGTAAGAAGTCACGAAATTCAGCCCCTACTTGTTTTCTAAGCCAGTGGTTATGGGGAAACATTCTTGTTCATTCCTCCATGTGCTCCTCCCTCACTCTTATTTACAACCATGGTTCCCTTTCCTGTGCAGCACCTGAAATCCATTTCTCCCCTAATCCATGTCCCTACACTTCCTATCTTCCTTCATGTGGAGACATGATGTCCTTTTCAAAAAGCTGGGTTGAGGACATCTGGGGATATCAGTAGTATTTTCTACAATGATGTCCTTTTCAAAAAGCTGGGTTGAGGACATCTGGATCCTGGGTTGAGGACATCTGGGGATATCAGTAGTATTTTCTACATTTCAGTTAATTCTCCCTTAAAGCCAGATCTTTTTAGTTTAGTAATTCACTAGTTGAGATTGATGGGTTCAGGCTTGAAGAGGTTCCATTGTAATGCCTATATTTAATTTAGTTCAGAATGCAGTTACTAAGTATCTTTTGTGTACTCAACTTTGTATTGTATTCTTTATCTTTAAATGAATGAAAGATCTGTTTTTTTTTTTTTTCTTAAAAGATTTTATTTATTTGAGAAAGAGTGTGTGCATGGGCAAGCAAGGGAAGGGGCAGAGATAGAAAGAGGGAGAGAGAATCCCAAGCAGACTCTGCTGAGCACGGAGCCTGATGTGGGGCTTGATCTCATGACCCTGGGATCAATACCTGAGCTGAAATTGAGAGTTTATGCCTACCCAGCTGAGGCACCCAGGCTCTCCATGGTTTCTGTTATTTTGACAATTGTGCTGTTTTTAAAAATGTGTTCTGGAGCAGGTTACCTTAATTCAAAATATCTACAGAGAATAGATTTAATAATTATTCAAATTTTCGAGTATGATTTTCTCTACTTGTTTGATGTTTAATGGTTATTTTGGATCCAAAGTTTAAGAATTTTTCAGTAAGATTTATCTCTTAAGCCTCTTGAACTTTTTAATGAGTCTCTGACATAATGTTCATCATCAAGGGTACTGTTACTATTAGTGTTGTTTTCTCTCTTTTTTTTTTTTTTTTTTTAGATTTTATTTGTTTATTCATGAGCATACACAGAGAGGAGAGAGAGAGAGGCAGAGACGCAGGCAGAAGGAGAAGCAGGCTCCATGCAGGGAACCCGATGTGGGACTCGATCCCGGGTCTCCAGGATCACGCCCTGGGCTGAAGGTGGCGCTAAACTGCTGAGCCACCCAGGCTGCCCTGTTGTTTCCTCTTTTACAGCTCATATATGCCATTGTACAGTTAGCAGGATGAGCCATGTTGCCTGCATTTGCAGTTCTTGTCTGAGGGAAGAAAGCTCAGTGCATCCCTTCCCCTCAGTACTGTTATCATTTAATGTTCTCTTTTAAAAATTAACTATAAAACAGAGGCATGTGATTAGCTGTCGTAGTGATAACAAGAAATGAGATATTTAATTCTGTTTTAGTTCAGGGTCAGCCATATCAATGCCTGTCTTTTCTTTGTTTAAGATTCTCTTAGAAGCACAAGATATGGCAGTGAGAGACCACAATGTGGAATTCAGATCCAATTTATATATAGGTAAGATATTTAATATTCTTAGCATTGGAAAATGTCTTCCAATAGTGATGCCACGTTCATTATCTAACAATAGTCTTTAATACCTAACTACTTAAGACTGGGTTTGCCAGTGAAAATTGCTGATAATAGCTTATTCTTCTGCCTTCAGCATGCTAATGTTAGTCTGTTATAAATGGTAATAACCTCACTGCTTTATTGTTACCTGTTCTGTAATGCAAGTAAGATCATGGAACCTATTGCTAATAATTATTTAATAATGGATACCAAAATGATGGTACTTGGTCCTTTAATCACAATAAAACTAAGAGGGAACAGAACTGATTTTTTTAAAATGAAGGAGGTAAATGAAGAATCACATGTGGACTTTAAAAAAAATCTATTTATAATGTGCCAAGCCAGGTGCCTAATCCATAAAGGTGTCCCGAATTTAACCTTCCAATTACCAGAACGGAAAATCTGTTGAGTGGTAAAAGCCAAGATGAAGAGGACCCAGATGTGTTTGTTTCCCTTTGTTATTACATTCTGAAGCATTATCTCAGGTTTTCTATGCTGGTTCCATATCAAATTAAATTAATGTAATTGAAAATGCTTTGGGAAGCATGATGCTCCATATAAATGTAAAGGATTTTTTTTTTCTAGAAAGAGATCAATGCTTATTACAAACCTCCCTTACCCCCTCCCAACACCACAGTCAAGTGGAACGGTAGGTGGAGTTACTGTTTTCCTTTCACTTCAGCAGCAATTACTCCTAACCTCAGCAGTTTTGTAATCAAACAAAGATGTTGATGTCGAAGCAAAATTTTCTCAATCTGCCAAACCTATGTATGAGAAGAACTGAAGATCTTTTAAATTCACGATACAGGGGACTGCTGCTTTCCAAATAGAGAAGAGGCCAAATCATTATGGGAGAAATCAGTTGTGCATTATGATTTTTCAACAATTAGAGTAAAAACAAATCATCCAAATTCTACTTTATCATGTCACTTCAGTCCTAACTGGAGATACTTATTCTGGTTAAGTTAAAATCCTACCTCAGCTCACTGGGAATTGATGCTGGCAGCCACACCTACTCCTGAAATTCAAATGAGTTATGATTTTCAATGGAAATATCTTATTTTAAAGCTGAATCTTGTATAACTGATTATATTCTGATACATGCATAGATGCAGAGAGAAATCAAAATGGTATCTCAGAAGATGGAGGACCATAGTAGTTACTCATAAGCTTTTTCTTCTGAGAGAAGTATGAATAAATAATGTTGGGAGGGCCCAGAATCATTGGAAGAGATGAAGTGGATGAAGAGCAAGACCATTTGCTTAAAACCTCTTGGTGACCTTTCCTTTTTTAAGACTGAATATCAAATCCAATTTAATTAATTTTATTCATTTTCATAAGAATAGGATCTTCTTAGCTGACAGACAAAACTTTGTAATGGAATTCAGATACAAATGAAATAGAATTTGTCTTTAAATCCTTTTCAGTAATTTTAGTAAAGTGAGAACGGGTGAGGAGCTTAATCCTGTCTTCCCAAATGAAGGAGCAAAGTCCAATGTTGCCATTAAGCAAAAATAAAATTAACCAATCCTTATGCACATTTCTGCTGAAAAATCTCTACTGCACCTGCACCCCTTTTTCATCCAGTTCTGTGTAAAAATCTCTTTTCTTGAGTAGGGCTAATAAGTTTGGATTTGTCTTAACGATTATAAAAGCTCATTTGCTGAATATTTTGCTGCCAAATTCTTTTATGAAGAGTAAAAAAAAGATGAGTACCCTCAGGAAGATGAGGGTCATCACATGTCAGACATTTATCCCTGTATTTGCCAAAGTTCCCTGATACGGGGTGCCTGGATGGTTCAGTGGTTGAGCGTTTGTTTTCTGCCCAGGGCCTGATCCTGGGGTCCCGGGATTGAGTCCCACATCAGACTCCCTGCATGGAGCCTGCTTCTCTCTCTGCCTGTGTGTCTGCCTGTCTGTGTTTCTCATGAATAAATAAATAAAATCTTAAAAAAAAAAAAACAAAAAACCAAAACCAAAGTTTCCTGAAATCATTTGAGATTATTAAAAATACAGATTCCCAGGACCCACCACAGACCCACTGGATCTGAAACCTCAAGGGAGAGGCCTGGGGAGCTGTTTAATAAATATCCCAGTGATTCTTACCTATAAAATATGAGAAACTTCTTTTCCTCCTTGTATTCATGGAAAAGACCTAGACTAGACATTTCATTCCATAGATAAATGTCTTTTAGAGTTCTGAAAGACTAGTCATGTGTTGGCTACGATTTTGGCCCAGCAGTGGCTCCTCAGTCTCTTACATAAGTATGGGCATTTCAAGGGATGTAATTTTTGGGAGCATATGTTCTCATTATATGGTAATTCCTTCAAATGCCTGTCATCAGTCTAAAGCTAATACCTGGTGTTGCATGACCACAGATTTTGAAAATTCATTTCCTTTTCAAACTTATAATAATGACTAATGGCACTGTGAATAGACCTTAACAAGTGGACATGGACTAATAAAATGTCACTGCTTAGTGATTCATGGCATCTAAAGTGATTTACTTTAGAGAATGTGATTGACTGACTTTGTAAATCAGTCTTCTGGGCTAAGAGTGATGAAGAGGGAAGAGGGTTTCCAATTTTAAAATATCAGGATTCACATTTCCCTAAATACCAGTAATAGGAAATATTGACAATATTTTTAATATTCTGCATACCTGTTGGGTATCATCTTTAGATGAGCACCATCTTGGGCATACTTTACACTGTTCTCATTTTTGAGATATCTTAATGTTTTTTCTTTGATTCAGAAAGTATTTGAGTACCTTCCATGTGCATACTGCCCACGTAGTTAGGGATGGTATATCTTATTAAAGCAATGTAAAACATTTAGCACATATAGTTTTGTTCTTTGACAGCAGTAGTCCTTTAGAAATATACGTAAATTGTTTTTTCTGAGTTGGAACAAACCATATTCATTATTAATACTGTATGTACGTGGAAAACTTTGAAACTTATTTTAGAATTTGAGCAAATTTACCAGGTAGCTATATTGGAAGAAAATGATATTAATTAGTAGAGGTTGTATTTCAAAATCATTTCTGTTCCTTGTTGAACGTAAACTTTGGGGGCAATACAAAAGACCCAATTGGTTGAGGAAATGACTTTTACAGATTAAACGTGAACACTTATACAAGATAGTATATGGTTTGGGACCAAAAAGAGTAATATGTGTAAATAGGAGTAGAGAAGAGGATGTTAGTATTGGTTAGAAAAGTCATGTAATTTTTCTAGAAAAATTTGGCTTTTGAAGATAGGTGTCTGGGTATCCAAGAGTGTCCAGGAAGAAAGGTTTTCAGAGTGGAGTAACCACATGAGCTAAGCTAAGGCACATAGGTTGCAATGAGCAGTGATTGTGTGGTCCAGTGAGTGAAATAGTTGAAGGAAGCAGAGATTTGACCTTGAGCAGATAAAACTGAAAGGGTGGATTGGGCCTAGATCCAGAGGGCTGAACAGGACGGGCTGTGGAATTTGGTTTTCATATTGAAGAGGAACCACAGGAAGTTTTGGGGTAAGATATTTATGTTATTAAGGCAGTGTTTTAAGACTATTAACTATAAAGCAATGGTTTTGAGATTGTGCTGTGGGGTCTCCAAGGGTGAGGCATAGGGCAAACAGAAGAGCTCCTTGATATCTGGGTCACTGCTGTAGCCTTGGAGCCCAGGATGGAGCCTGGCACCTCACAGAAACTCAGATATAGTTTGTGAGTGAATGAATGGGACAGTTTTGGATCTCTCCCTACTCGTATTTCAATTAGAACAGATGATTCTATACAAAAGCAGTTAAAATCCCTAACATACAGAATTAGTGTGAGAGACTGAGGAGGAGAGACCAGGAACCAGTTTGGAATCTATAATCCTCTAGGTCCTGATTTCATTCACACCTCATAGTGGCTATGTTGCATATTCCCATTACAGTGTATTAAAGAATTCTGGTGTTTCAGAAGAATTAATGTTTTTGTTTTGACATAAAAAATGTGGTATTATGTGCCTGCCACAAGATAGACAGATGGTATTTTATGGCTTTAGGATGAAATCATGACTAGCATTTGGCAGATATTGACATTTGCTCTTACATGTTTGGGGGAGATGGAAAATGGTAGTTAACATTGACCCTGAGAGGCAGATCATTGTGCTTGGATAGGTTATGTAGTATTGCACAGTTAGCTAATTCAAATACTGTTTTCACTGGAGTAGTGTTCCTTTTCCTCAAAGTATTTGGAAATGGGTGCTCAAGTGGAATAGAGTTGCAGTTTTGGATAGAAGCAGCCACTGTGTTTGTAAAATGCCTTTTAGAAGATTTCTCCACTTTTCCTAGTGTCATTGTGTTTATTTGTAGGTTTCCTCCTGACAGATGGATCTAGAGGAATTAGTGGTACTTCATTCTAAAGTGATTTGTGTAATTTGGCTTTCTCTTTGGAAATCTTAAACACATTTCTTTAGTGCCCAGTGATGAAGTTGGTATAAGGACAGTAGTTCTTTCCTTATCTCCCGGAGGCCCTAGGCAGTTTTCTTAATCACTTTCATCCTTCACTTTCTCTCTGGCCAAGCTAGGATGTTTATGCTGAAAACTCATTTCATGAGAGGACTGTAGTTAGAGGGTTGTCAGCAGTATACTTTGATGCAGTCCTTATATTTATAAAGTTATGTCACAGTAAGAATGCAGTAAGAAGGGTGAGTATTGAAGTGGATTAATTTGATATGTCTTCTGTAGGTTTTGGCTTTTTTAAAAAAATTGTATTTTTTTACATTTTTTAAGATTTAAATTCAATTTGCCAACATATAGTATAACAAACACCCAGTGCTCATCCCATCAATTGCCCTCCTCATTTCCCATCAACCAGTTACCCCATCCCCCACCCACAGGTTTTGGCTTTTTATTTATTTATTTAAATTAAATTTAATTTTTTAAAAGATTTTATTTATTCATGAAAGAGAGAGGCAGAGACATAGGCAGAGAGAGAAGCAGGCTCTGTGTAGGGAGCCCGATGTGGGACTCAATCCCAGGACTCCAGGATCACATGCTGGGCTGAATGGAGGCACTCAACCACTGAGCTACCCAGGTGTCCCAAGGTTTTGGCTTTTTAAAGGGCTTATTAAATTAACTCAAGGAGTAACTGACTAAAATTCAGAAAATAGTAGAAAGTGGTTACTCCTTTGATTTACTGTGGGTAAAAACTGGTGAACAGATTTCTTCTTAACTAGTATTTGAAAAATTTCTTTAAATTTACAAAGTCAGACATTGACATGCAAAAAATTAGGGAGGGGAGATTAGGGAGCTCTTGTGATACGGGAGTTCCTAAAATTGACCACAAAACAGAATTACTGGGGGAGGGGGATTGCTGTTGGTTCAGAATGTAATTTCCAAGACCCACCCCAAATATAGTAAATTAGAATCTCCAGAGATGGAGTCTTGGCATCTGCATTTAAAATATGTTCCGTGGGTTAGTCTGATGTAGCCAGAGGACCAGCATTTAGGAATCTTTGGTTCCAGCGGCTTCTCACCACAGTTAGAATGAAATGAAAATTCTTTACTTTGGCCTTCAGGGCTCTCAGTAATGGTGCCTTTACCACTGGTCTTCTTCCCTGTTTGTACTACTTTTTGCCTTGTTTACTGTGCTTCAACAGGCTGATCTTTTTTCTGTTTCTAAAACAAGCCAGCACACTGATCAGAACGGCTAAAATTAACAAGTCAGGAAACAACAGATGGTGAGGATGCAGAGAAAGGGGAACCCTCTTACACTCTTCATGGGAATGTAAGGTGGTGCAGCCACTCTGGAAAGCAGTATGGAGGTTGAAAAGTTGAAGATAGAACTGCCCTATGACCTAAGAATTGCACTACTAGGTGTTTACCCCAAAGTTACGAATGTAATGGTCTGAAGGGGCACATGTACCCCATTGTTTATAGCAGCAATGTCCACATAGCCAAAATATAGAAAAAGCCCAGATGTCCATTGATAGATAAATGGATAAAGAAGATGTGGTGTACACACACATACACACATTACACATATTAATCAGCCATCAAAAAATTGAAATCTTACTATTTGCAATGACATAATGGAACTAGAATATATCATGCTAAACAAAATAAATCAGAGAAAGACTAATCCCATATGATTTCACTCATGTGTAATTTAAGAAACAAAACAGATGAACATAGGGGAAGAGAAGGAAAAATAAGATGAAAACAGGGAGGGTAACAGTCCATAAGAGACTCTTAACTCTAGAGAGCAAGCTGAGGGTCATTGGAGGGGAGGTTAGTAGGAGATGGGGTAACTAGGGGATGGGCATTAAGGAGGGCATGTGATGTAATGAGCACTGGGTGTTATATGCAACTGATGAATCACTAAATTCTACTTCTGAAACCAGTGATAACAGTTTATGTTAAGTTGAATTTAAATAAAAAATAAAACAAGCCAAGCACATTCCCACCATTGGGTCTTTGGACTTGCTTTTACCTCTGCTTGGAGTACCGTGCCCCTAGATATTTGCATAGATGATTCATTCTGGTCTTGGATCAAATATCTCTTCCTCAATTATGCCTCTTGACACCGTCCAGTCTGAAGTTGCCCCCAGCACCCCATCAGTCTCTGTCACATCACTGTTTTTAATCATTGTACTTGTCACTAACTGGAGTGATCATGTTTACTTTCTTCTCTAGAATGCTGCATGAAGGCAGGGCCCTTGCTAGTCTTGTTCACTCTTATCCAACACCTAGGATAGAGGTCCTTAGTAAGTACTCGAGAGATACCTATTTTGAGACAAATCTCCTCACACCACCAGATGAACTCATGTGGCCTTAGAATCCAGTTAAGGAAAGGACAAAAATTGCCCAGGTGATTGAGCTATAGTCTTGTGGATGTAATCATTTCCTATAACTCTCTTTGTCTTCCCTGTCTAGCTGAATCGACTTCAGGGCGAGGCCAGTACCTGAAACGCATCCGATACCATGGCAGAGGACGCTTTGGGATCATGGAGAAGGTTTATTGCCATTACTTTGTGAAGTTGGTGGAAGGCCCCCCGCCTCCACCTGAGGCACGGAAGACAGCAGTCACCCATGCCAAAGAGTATATTCAGGAGCTCCGCAACCGGACCATTATTCATACTCTGTGATGGGGGATTCAGACTCTACAGTGTATATATTTTGCCATTTATTTCTTAAAAACAAACAGATTAAAGATAAATGCTTTTTATGACTTGTCATTGAGTTATTGCAATATGAAGTATAATTGCTTGTTTTATATGAATATGTATAAGGCTTTGCCCATCTTTTTTGAGCCTCTGGGTATATTTGTGCATTTGCAACTTGGAAGGGGAAATCAGCTTTAAACAGTAACACTACAATTCAGAAGGCTTTTTTGAATACCTTTGGAAGGGAATGTTAACTTTCCAAAAGTAGGTGGCAGTTTTGATACTGGACTTGAGTAGAATGTTACAGAATAAGAAATACAGAATAAGTTATACAGAATAACACGTATTCTTATCAGAATAAGTTCTTGTTTTACTTGATCTTCTCGGGACTGGGGAGGAGGTGGTGGAGGAGAGCATAGATACATGTATTTTAGGGCATTCTGTAGTTCTGTTTCTACTTTCACTGTTGGCATAGGCCGGTGGGCAAGACATTATATTTTCCTTTACTGCTTTAGCAGTGACTTGAAATTACAGAAGTTTATTAGATACATTAATCTAGAACTCCAAGAACCCTCTGAGAAAGTTTTCTTCTAGTTAAATAAAGACTGTTCTCATGTCTCCTTCCAACAATGCTTTCTATTCCTTGGTTATCTTGTTGAGGATTGATTCATTTTTCAGAGTAAATTCAATTACCTAGAGAAGAATTGAACCAGTCTGAGGATTGCATTCTAAAATAAGGCAGTAGGTGGCACTCATTTACCTCTTATTAACAGAAAATTGTTAGTATTGAGTATTCAGCACTACCTGGCTCTCATTGATACAACTGTTTTCACTGACAAGAAGCCCTTAGTCCACACCCCTAGTCCGATGCTACTCAAACTTTGGTATACAGAGGAGGACCGTGGGGTACTTGCTTATTATTCCAGTCTTCTGGGTCTCTCCCACATGACTGATTCATGAGGTCTTGTGAGGGGTGAGTTTCAGAAGTCTATATTTAAAGAAAAAAAAAAAACAAGGACTTCTGGATGATTTTGTTTGTATGGAACTGCACTTGAGAATACTCTTCTAGTCTGAAGAATGTGATTATAGTGCCGTGTTTTAAGATGGCATTAATGATTGCTACTATTTACTGGAACCTCATTATTTGCTGAGCTCTGTGCTAGTATTTTTCATAACTCTTCATAGTATCCTGCAAACTAAAGGTATTATCACTTTATAAAGGAAGAAACTAAAGCACACAGAATTCAAATAACTTTCAGTGTTACACAGAGTATAAAAATATTGGAGTGATGATTTTTTTTAAAAGATTTTATTTATTCATGAGAATACACAGGAGAGAGAGAGAGAGGCAGAGACACAAGCAGGCTCCATGCAGGGGCCCGCCATGGGACTCAATCCTGAGTCTCCAGGATCACACCCTGGGCTGAAGGCAGCAGTAAACTGCTGAGCCACCTGGGCTGCCCTGGAGCAATGATTTAAAGTAGGTTTCTAAAGTACCTGGTTCTGTCTACCTAATGAATATACAGGTGGGTTTTTGTGCTTCTCCAGTTAACCTGTGGCGTGGTTGAGAAGACAAAGGGCTCAGTGGAATAAACCACTAAGGCTTAGGACAGATTCATTCTGGGTCCTAAGTTACTGTGGCATGGATTCATGGAAATAGTATTATTTGGAGTGGTAAAATCTTCATTTTAGTCCTTGAATACTCACTAACCAGTGAGAAGACTTTGAGCAGGTCCCTTCCTTCCCTGGCCTCTATTTTGTTCATCTATAAAACAAGAGGTTCATTGTTTCTTTTAGACCACCTTCCGAATCACTTGAAGAGTTGGTTAAAAAATGCAAATTCCTGGGTGGTACTCTCACACTAAGTGAATCTGAATCTGAGGTGAACACTTGAACAAATGCACCAGTGATGTGCATACTGGAGAATCACTGGACTAGAGGGTCTTTGTGCTCTCTCAGTGCAGATGTTCCTTGATTCTTAGCCAAGGAGTTCTGAATTCCTCAGGCATGACTCAAGCCAAGTGGTGATGTGGACTCCATAACTATTTTCAAAGAGTTAAGGGTTAAACAGACCTTGGATTCTAATGAAGGAAATTTGCTGTGATCCAAGGTGAAGCTTTCATCTGGAAATGCTTCTGATGTGTTAAAATGTGTAATAGTGAATGTACAGCTCTGTGTATCTAGCACTGTCTTAAGCACTCTATGTACATCATCTCAATGAATCTTCCCTATTGTGCTGGTGCAGTATATACATCTGATTAGTTTCCATAGTTGAGTGCATTTTCTGACATAAATGAACATTTTGATTCTTAAAGTTTCACTTTACATGTTCAGAAACAATTATCTGTTAATAATTATTATTATTTTTGAAGTAGGCTCTGTGCCCAAGGTGTGGCTTGAACTCATGACTCCGAGATCCAAGAGTTGCATGCTCTACAACTGAGACAGCCAGGCACCCCTGTTAATTATTTTTAATGGCAATTTCTGAATGCTTGTCATTTCCTTCATCAGATAATGATAGACTTAAACTTTTTTTTTTCTGAAGTGTAGCATATTCAGAAAGTGCACTAATTACTAGTGTATAGCCCAATAAATGATCCGCTGGTGAACATGCTCAAGTAACCCAGTGGATAGCACATGATGGCAGTCCTGAAGTCCCCTTCCTGCCCCATCCCAGTCACTACCCTCCTTCCGTCCCCCAAGGTAACCATCATCCTGACTTACAGCATGATAGATTTTTAAAAAGTGATTAGCTTTTGGATTTTTTTTTTTTAATACTTAATTTGTTGAGTAGCCATTATCTGCCTGGTGCTGAGGAATTAAGCAGTGGAAGAGGAAACAGCCCTGCCCTATGGAGCTCACACTCTGATGGGAAAAGACTGACTGTAAGTCAGTGATTGCAAGGGTTTACCATGCTGACTGTTAGGGAGGTGGCGGGATGAGGCTATGCAGGCAGACATCAAGGTGCCCTGAAAAACGGGAAGTTTATGTCCTTAAAGAGATACAGTGAGGGGAAAGGGTAAAAACAACAAACATTATACAGAAAGAATTGTGTTGGAATGCCAACTTGGGTTCTATTTTTAACAGTATGAACATGAGGACCATTTCATCCTTCCACAAGTTAAGATGGATGTGGGATGTGGAGGAGAATATGCTGTCTTTGGAGCTGACTCAAATCTACCAAACCTTATAAGGCTCCAGCTAAGCTCAAGGGGAAAGGCATGTGAATTGTACTGCAAACATTATAAAGCAAAATGGGTGAGTTTTTCCTGTAAACAATTAAAAATCATAAACTTTATTCTTTTAATTTTAATACAGAGGTTGTAATAATGATTTTAGTTGATTAAGACTAGCCCAGTAACATATATAGGTTTAAAATAGGAAATTTTTTTTTGGAGTAGATGAGCTTCCAGACACATTCCAAAGCAGGAGAAAGTTGCATAGGTGACATTATTAACACTTCTGGATTGGGCTTCTTTTTGTATGTCTCTGTCTCTGATATAACTGTCTGGAGTTAGGTCTCTATAAGAGGTTTCTTATTTTTAAGTCAAACCAGCCTATTGTGAATTCTGTTATATATGTAACATCAGAAATATCTGTTAATGGAATCGCAAATACATTGGATGGAAGAGAAGAAATATCTGTAGGTGAATCACTTGTGCACATCAAGTAAAATTTGTTTTTTTTAGATTTTATTTAAATTCAAGTTAGTTAACGTATAGTATATTATTAGCTTCAGTGGGAATATTTAATGATTCATCATTGGAATGTAACAGTGTTCATTACATCACATGCCCTCTTTTATGCCAATCACCTAGTTACTCTATTCACCCCATTCTCTCCCCTCCGGCAACCCTCAGTTTGTTCCCTATAGTTCAGAGTCTCTTACAGGTTATCTCTGTCTCTGTTTTTGTCTTATTTTATTTTTCCTTCCCTTCCCCTATGTTCATCTATTTTGTTTCTTAAATTTCACATATGAGTGAAATCATATGATACTTGTCTTTCTTTGACTGCTTTTACTTAGCATAATACACTCTAGTTCCATCCACGTGTTTGCAAATGGCAAGATATCATTTCTTTTGATTGTTGAGTAATATTTGTTGTATGTATATATCTCATCTTCTTTATCCATTCATCTGTCGGTGGACATCTGGGTTCTTTCCATAGTTTGGCTATTGTGGACATTACTCCTATAAACATTGGGGTGCATGTACCCCTTGGAATCACTATTTTTCTGTCTTTTAAAAAATTTTTTAAAAAAAATTTATTCATGATCATCACAGAGAGAGAGAGAGAGAGAGGCAGAGACACAGGCAGAGGGAGAAGCAGGCCCCATGCAGGGAGCCCGATGTGGGACTCAATCCCGGGTCTCCAGGATCGCGCCCCGGGCCAAAGGCAGGCGCCAAACCGCTGCGCCACCCAGG
Organism: Vulpes vulpes; assembly: GCF_048418805.1. Taxonomy (NCBI): domain Eukaryota; kingdom Metazoa; phylum Chordata; class Mammalia; order Carnivora; family Canidae; genus Vulpes; species Vulpes vulpes. Next base: position 113,578,576 of record NC_132783.1, on the reverse strand, counting down.
GATCCCTATTTTTCTGTCTTTTGGGTAAATATGTAGTAGTGTAATTGCTGGGTCATAGGGTAGTTCTATTTTTAAATTTTTGAGGAACCTCCACACTGTTTTCCAGAGTGACTGTACCAGTTTCTTTGCATTCCTACAAACTGTGCAAGGTTCCCCTTTTCTTTGCATCTATGCCAACATCTGTTATTTTCTGAGTTAATTTTAGCCATTTTGACCAATGTGGTATCTCATTGTGGTTTTGATTTGTATTTACCTGATGCTGAGTAATGTGGAGCATTTTTCCATGCGACTTTTGGCCATTTGTATATCTTCTTTGGAGAAATGTCTGTTCATGTCTTTTGCCCATTTCTTGACTGGATTATTTGTTTTTTGGGTGTTGAGTTTGATAAGTTCTTTATAGGTTTTGGACTAGCTCCTTATCTGATAAGTCATCAAATATCTTATCCCATTCTGTAGGTTGCCTTTTAGTTTTGTGGACTGTTTCCTTTGCCACGGAGAAGCTTTTTATCTTGATGAAGTCCCAATAGTTCATTTTTGCTTTTGTTTCCCTTGCCTCTGGAGATGCGTCTAGTAAGTTGCAGAGGCCAGGGTCAAAGAGGTTGCTGCCTGTGTTCTCTAGGATTTTGATAGATCTTTTACTTCTTTGGTTAGATTTATTCCTAGAGATATTATGGATTTGGAGGCAATTATAAATGGGATCAATTCCTTGATTTATCTTTCTGCTTCTTTATTATTGGTGTATAGAAATGCAACAGACTTCTGTGCATTGATTTTATATCCTGCAACTTTGCTGAATTCATGTATCAGTTCTGGCAATTTTTTGGTGGAGTCTTTTGGGTTTTCTACATAGAATATCATGCCATCTAGGAAGAGTATAAATTTGACTTCTTTCTTGCTGGTCTGGATTCCTTTTATTTCTTCTTCTTGTCTGATTGGTGAGGCTAGGACTTTTAGCATTATGCTGAACAGCAGTGGTAAGTGTGTACCTCCCTGTCATATTCCTGACCTTGGGGGAAAAGCTGTCAGTTTTTCCCTATTGAGGATGATATTAGCTATGGGTCTTTTGTATAGGCCTTTATGATGTTGAGGTATGTTTCTTCTATCCCTACTTTTTTGAGGGTTTTTTTCAATCAAGAAAGGATGCTATATTTTATCAAATGCTTTTTCTGCAACTTTCAAGAGGATCATGTGGTTCTTATCCTTTCTTTTTTAATGTGGTGTATCACACTGATTGATATGTGGATATTGAACCACCCCTGCAGCCCAGGAATAAATCCCACTGGATCATGGTGAGTAATCCTTTTAATGTACTGTTGGATGCCATTAGCTAGTATGTTGCTGAGAATTTTTACATCCATGTTCATTGGGCATATTCATCTGTAATTCTCCTTTTTGATGGGGTCTTTTTTTTCATGATACTTAAAAGAAATTTTATTTTATTTTACTTTTTTAAATAATAAATTTATTTTTTATTGGTGTTCAATTTGCCAACATACAGAATAACACCCAGTGCTCATCCCATCAAGTGCCCCCCTCATTGCCCATCACCCATTCACCCCCACCGCCCGCTCTCCTCCCCTTCCACCACCCCTAGTTCATTTCCCTGAGTTAGGAGTCTTTATGTTCTGTCTCCCTTTCTGATATTTCCTACCCATTTCTTCTCCCTTCCCTTCTATTCCCTTTCACTATTATTTATATTCCCCAGATGAATGAGAGCATATAATGTTTGTCCTTCTCCAATTGACTTATTTCACTCAGCATAATACCTTCCAGTTCCATCCACGTTGAAGCAAATGGTGGGTATTTGTCATTTCTAATGGCTGAGTAATATTCCATTGTATTTGATGGGGTCTTTGTCTGATTTTGGGATCAGGGTATTGCTGGCCTCATAGAATGAGTTTGGAAGTTTTCCATCCATTTCTATTTTTTGGAACAGTTTCAGAAGAATAGGTATAACTTCTTCTTTAAGTATTTGATAGAATTCCCTTGGGAAGCTATCTGGCCCTGGACTCTTGTTTGTTGGGAGATTTTTGATTAATTATTCAATTTCTTTGCTGGTTATGGATCTCTTCAGATTTTCTACTTTTTCCTGTTTCAGTTTAAGTGTATATGTTTCTAGAAATTTATCTATATCTTCCAGATTGCTTAATTTATTGGCATACAATTGCTCATACTGTTCTCTTATAATTGTTTGTATTTCTGCAGTCTTGGTTGTGATCGCTCTTCTTTCATCTATAATTTTGTTTATCTGCGTCCTTTCTCTTTTCTTTTTGATAAGTCTGGCTAGGGGTTTATCAGTCTTATTAATTCTTTGAAAGAACCAGTTCCTAGTTTTGTTGATCTGTTCTATTTTTTAAAAATTTCTATATCATTGATTTTTCCTCTAATCTTTACTATTTCCGTTCTACTGGATTGAGGTTTTATTTGCTGTTATTTTTCCAGCTCCTTTAGGTATAAGTTTAGGTTGTATATTTGAGACTTTTCTTTTTTCTTGATGAAGGCCTGTATTACTATATACTTCCCTCTTAGGACCACTTTTGTGGCATCCCAAAGGTTTTGGACTGTTGCATTTTCATTTTCATTTGCTTCCATGTAAATTTGGAAGGACCACAAATACCTAGAGGTTAAAAAACATCCTACCAAAGAATGAGTGTGGTCCTTCCAAATTTTTTCTTGTGGTTGACTTCAGGTTTCATAGCATTGTGGTCTAAAAATATGCATGGTATGATCTCAGCCTTTTTGCACTGGTTGAGGCCTGATTTATGACCCAGTATGTGATCTATTCTAGAGAATGTTGATGATGTGAACTTGAAAAGAATATGTATTCTGCTGCTTTAGGATGAAATGCTCTAAGTATATCTGCTAAGTCCATCTGTCCAGTGAGCCATTTAAAGCCCTTGTTTCCTTATTGATCTTCTGCTTAGATGATCTCTCCATTGCTATGAGTGGGTTGTTAAAGTCCCTTGCTTTTATTGTATTTTTATCAGTTAGTTTCTTTAAGTTTGTTTTTAATGGATTTATATATTTGGCTGCTTCTAAGTCAGGGGCATAAATATTTACACTTTTTAGATCTTTTCAGTTAGACCCTTTATTTTTTTTAAAAAAGATTTTATTTATTATTCATGAGAGATACAGAGAAAGAAAGAGAGGCAGAGACACAGGCAGAGGGAGAAGCAGGCTCCATGCAGGAAAGCCGGATGTGGGACTTGATCCCGGGTCTTCAGGATCAGGCCCTGGGCTGAAGGTGGCGCTAAACCACTGAGCCACCCGAGCTGCCCCTAGACCCTTTTTTATGATATAATATCCTTCTTTGTCTCTTATTATAGTCTTTTGTTTAAAATCTAGTTTGTCTGACATAAGGATGGCTACTCCAGCTTTCTTTAGATGTCCATTAGCATGATAAATTGTTCTCCACCCCCTCATTTTCAGTCTGGGGGTGTCTTTGTGTCTAAGATGAGTCTCTTGTAAGCAGCCTATCATTGAGTCTTGTTTTTTAATCCATTCTGATACCTATGTTTTTTGATTGGAGCATTTAGTCCATTTACATTCAGAGTAATTGTTGATAGATATGAATTTAGTGCCATTATATTACCTGTAAAGTCACTGTTCCTGTAGATTGTCTCTGTTCTTTTCTAGTCTTTGTTGCTTTTCTTTTTTCCTGCTCAAAGGGTCCCCTATAGTATTTCTTGCAGAGCTGATTTAGTGTTCACAAAGTCCTTTAGTTTTTGCTTGTCTTAGAAACTCTTTATCTTGCCTTCTATTCTGAGTGACAGCCTTGCCGAATAGAATGTCCTTGGCTGCATATTTTTACCATTTAGCACATTGAATATATCATGCCCCTTCTTTCTGGCCTGCTAGGTCTCTGTGGAGAGGTCTGCTGCCAGCATTGTGTATCTACCCTTGTAGGTTAAGGACTTTCTTTCTCTAGTTGCTTTCAGAATTCTTTCTTTACCTTTGTATTTTGCAAGTTTCACTATAATATGTTTTGGTATTGACCTATTTTGATGATTTTAAGGGAAGTTCTCTGTGCCTTTTGGACTTGAATGCTTATTTCCTTCCTCAGATTAGGGATGTTCTCAGTTATAATTTGTTCAAATAACCCTTGTGCTCTTTTTCCTGTTCCTCTTCTTCTGGGGCTCCTATGATATGGATATATTTTGTTTTATGGATTTGCTGAGTTCCCTACATCTCTATTCATAATCTAATAGTTTTCTTTCCCTCTTCTCTTCAGCTTCATTATTTTCCATAGTTTAATCTTGTATATTGTGTATTTGATCATCTGATTCTTCTATACTCATTATGATTACATCCAGTTGGTTTTGCTTCTCAGTTATACTGTTCTTAAATTTCAGCCTGACTAGTTTTTAGGTCTTTTATTTCTGTAGCCAGGATTTATCTGCTGTCTTCTATGCTTTATCAAATCCAGCTAGTAGTCTTATGACTGCTGATCTAAATTCTTGTTCAGATATATTGCTTATATCTATTTTCAGGGAGTTCCTGGCTGTGATATCTTCCTGACCTTTCCTTTAGGGAGAATTCCTCCATCTTGTCATTTTGGCTAAGTTTCTATCTTTTGCATGTTATGAAAGCTTGTTATGTTTCCTGCACCTCAGAGTAATGCTATATTAAGAAGAGGTCATACACTGTCCAGGGTATTACACTTCAGGAAGTGTTTCTGGCGTATGTTATGTGGTCTCTGCTGTTGTGTTTTGGCTGCTCTTTCCCATTGGTCTGTCCTCTGCAGAATTCCTCCTTGCCTTTGGTAAGGAGTGCCTGGGCCTTCATCTAGGAGTGGTTTGATTTGTTTGTTGAAGAAGGCTGGGGGAAAAAAAAAGCTTGGAAAAAAGGAAAAAAAGAAAGAGAAAAAAGACAGAAAGGGAAGAAAAAGCCTCTAGAAACAAAAAGAAATGAGAGAGAATGAAAAAAACTAAACAATCAAAAACAAAACAAAACAAAACTATAAGCCTGATTCCAAAGAAAAAGAAAGGAAAAAAAATAAAAGAAAAAAGCCTGATTTAAAGAGAAAGAAAAAAGGAAATGAAGAAACAAACTAATAAATACACACAAAATTATAACCTTGATTCCAAGGGAAGAAAAAAAAAATTACAGCCTGGTCCTATTTCTCCCGGAACTGAAGGGGCTACTGTGGGGGCCACTGTATGATCAGCAGACTTGGTGCATGCAGGGTGCTGCCTTTGCTGCTTTCCTGGGAGAGAGGCTGCTGGCTGAGCAGACTCAGAGTTAGTCCTGCCCCAGTAAAAATGCACTTGCCACGCACAGTGGGGCAGGGTTTGAGGGGCTCCTACCTCTATTAGGGGCCTCTGTGTTGTACTCTGATATCCCACCCTATTGGTAGCAGGGTTAAATGGTGCCATCCCACACTCTCCTCTCTGGACAGGGTATCTCATACTCCTCACTGTTATGAGTCTCCTCACGGAAAAGCAAGGGCTGTTAGGGTGACTGGTGCCCAGCTCTCCTGTGTTTATCTCCAGCAAGGCTGGGATGTAAACCTTTAAATCTTAAAAGAGCTGGCACTACTTGGATCTGCTCCCTCTTCTGGGTTAAAGGCTTGTTGCACTCTGACTAGTGCCCTTTGTCCCAGAAAAAACAGTCCCTCACCTGCAGAATGTGTGGATTCTATGCTGCAGCACCAGGAAAAGCTGCTACCAGGTTATGCCACTTCTGTGTGAGCTTTTGTTCCCTGCCAATGAAAGGCCCTATGCTGGCTCCTGCACTTGCAGTCTTTCCTCCTACCCTTTTCCAAATGTACTCCAAGGAGAATGATCTCTAGCAGTGCGACCCCGGTGATCCCTACACCACTTTGTGGCAGCTCCCAGGCCAGAGAGCCCTCCTTCCAAGTGAAATAAATAAATAAAATTTAAAGATTTTATTTATTTATTTGACACAGAGAGAGAGAGCGAGAGAGAGAGAGCAAGAGAGCAGAAGCAGGGAAAGCAGCAGAGGGAGAGGGAGAAGTGGGCTCCCTGCTCAGCAGGACTTGATCTCAGAACCACAGGATCATGACCTGAGTGGAAGGTAGAGGCTTAACTGACTGAGTCACCCAAGTGCCCCCAAGTAAAAAAAAAAAAAAAAAAAAATTACTGTTTTTCCAGTAGGGACTTGAATGAATCATTATTTTCACTTATGTCCCATGGAGACTCATAAAAATTTCACTCTGGAAAATAAGGGATGGCAATTTTTTTTTGTATATTTTTTATTGGAGTTCAGTTTGCCAACATATAGTATAACACCCAGTGCTCATCCCATTAAGTGCCCCCCTCAGTGCCCATCACCCAGTCACCCCAACCCCCCGCCCACCTCCCTTTCCACTACCCCTTGTTTGTTTCCTAGAGTTAGGAGTCTCTCATGTTCTGTCCCCTTCTCTGATATTTCCCACTCATTTTTTCTCTTTGCCCCTTTATTCCCTTTCACTATTTTTTATATTCCCTGAATGAGTGAAACCATGTGATGATTGTCCTTCTCCGATTGACCTACTTCACTCAGCAAAATACCCTCCAGTTAGGGATGGCAAAATTTATGTCAAAGAAGAATGTAAGGAAAAGGCATTAAATAAAAGGGTTGTTGAATACACATATAGATGAACATATTCTGAAGTCAATTTGACCATTAGAAATGACAAATACCCACAATTTGAGAAAATTTCTAAACCTCCTGAAGGTCATCTATAAATTTCAACTATTTATAGTAGACCCCCAGGATAAGAAATTCTGATTTAAACAATTTAAGTTCATTTATCTATCTGGCCACAATTTGCTCTCCGCCCCCTTTTTTATTAAATGTTAGCTTATGTATTAATGGATTAGAATTTTGTCACATCTACTTCTTCAAATACATATTGTGTTATCTTAAAATATTTTCTAAGCAGTTGGGGTTTTAGACACACAGGCATAAAAGAGAGCAAAGACTTCCATTTTTGTCTATAATGGAGTAACAGGGACTAGATTTATCCTCCTGTCTTAAATAAAAAAAACCCCCACAGACAATATATGAAATAATGGTTTTTAGACTTTGGACAACAGTCACATAGGAAAAGGACTTCTAAAAGAAGGGAAACAAAGCGATCTCTGAATTAAGGACCAGAGTTCAGAGTTTTGGAAGTCCACGTTGGCCAGGCTCTGTGGGGCAGAGTGCTGCAGAGGAGAGAGCTGCATCAACAGACTGCTTCTGAGCCTTCACCTCCTCTTTACCAGACTGATCAGCGAAGGTGTGTGAGGAAACAAGCAGGCAGAGGAACAGGCCGATCCCTGGGGCTCACACAGCTCAAGGAAGTAGTTCCTGCTCTCACTAGCCTGAAGCGAAAGATCTCCTTTGCCCCTCCGAAGGGGTGTCACCTCAGTAGTAGGGCCAAATTAGCCTTAGACTAAAGGACTAAAGGATGTTCTGGATTGGCTTGGAACTTGAAAGCAAGTCAAAGAATCAAGCTACTTCTATGCAACTTAACTGTATCTTAGAACAAAGCTCAAAATTATTTAAGTACAATTTTCTTTTTAAATCCAACAACCAACAGTTCGCAATGTCTGGCAGCCAAACAAACCTTACCAGGCATGCAAAGAGGCAGGAAAATACGACCCCTAATGAAAAGAAAAATAATTGAAACGGACTCAGAAATGACAGAGTTGATAGAATCAAGTGGACAAGAACCAGCCTACCACAGGGCTACTACAAATAAAGCTGCCCTGGGATCCCTGGGTGGCACAGCGGTTTAGCGCCTGCCTTTGGCCCAGGGCGCGATCCTGGAGACCCGGGATCGAATCCCACGTCAGGCTCCCGGTGCATGGAGCCTGCCTCTCCCTCTGCCTATGTCTCTGCCTCTCTCTCTCTGTGACTATCATAAATAAATTAAAAAAAAATAAATAAAGCTGCCCTGAATGTTCATGTTTGAACAAAATGAACTCTTTTTTTTAAGAATGAACAAAAAAACCTCTTTTATTAGAATATTTTATTATTTATTTATTCATGAGAGACACACACACAGAGAGAGAGAGAGAGAGAGAGAGGCAGAGACACAGACAGAGGGGGAAGCAGGTTCCATGCAGGGAACCTGAGGTGGGACTCCATCCCAGCTCTCCAGGATCAGGCCCTGGGCTGAAGGCGGCACTAAACCGCTGAGCTACCCGGGCTGCCCCCCTGCCCCCCCCCAAAAAAATCTTAAACAAACAAACAAACAAATTACCACAACTGACCTATGGACTCATGAAGAGTAATAAGCTCTTATTGTATAAGCCAATGAGATTTGAGGTGGTTTGTTTTATAATAATAGTTGTGATAAATATTTCAAACTTTGTACCCTACAGAGAATACCTATTATCAGATGCTTTTGATTTAAAAATCAATTTATAAAATTAGAATATCACTTATCACAAAGAAGGCCTCACTAGATTCTCCCAAATAACAGTTATATAGACGACTTTTAAAAATCCTACTGCCTTAAAACTGGAAATTTGTTCTTTTTAAAAAAATTCAAACATAGTCTACTTGATAATGGAACACTCCTAACTCTTTTTTCTTTGAAGATAAAAAAAATTCCTGAAGTGGACAGATGCTGTGAGTCCAATCAAGAATTACAAATGAAAAAATAGGTATGAGAAAAAGACATAAAGCACGCAGAGAAAATGAAGAATCCTCTGTAGGAATGTGCTAGATCATCCTATTGCCCATTTGTTTGACCTGAAACTATATTTCCCAGAATCTGCCTTTCTGTATGCTTCTGGGTTAGAATTGGCCAAAAAATGAACTTGAGTAATATTTGAGAATGGAAATGATGCCCTTATAATCATTTTGGCATCCTGACAGCTGTAACAATAAGACACTACACTAAGGCAGCAAACTTCCAATTCCAACATCTTATAAGACTAATTTAAGCAAAAGGGAATTATTAGGGAATATTAGATAGTTCAAGGGATTTCTTTTTTTAAACCAAGTTTTTTTTATTTCTTATTTTAAAATATTTTATTTATTTATTCATGGGAGACACATACACACAGAGGCAGAGACAGGCAGAGGGAGAAGCAGGCTCCCTGTTCATCAGGGAGCCCAATGCAGGACTTGATCCCAGACTCCAGGATCACGACCTGAGCTTAAGGCAGAAGCTCAACCACTGAGCCACCCAGGCATTCCTCAAAGGATTTCTAAGAAGACCCAAGAACTAAGATTTTAAAGCTACATGCAACCAGATGATATAGCCACAAAAAAAAATCCCTCTACTGCAACAGGATTGTTCTAGTGGGGATGCCTGGGTGGCTCAGTGGTTGAGCATCTGCCTTCGGCCCAGGGTGTGATCCTGGAGTCCCAGGATTGAGTCCCACGTCAGGCCCCCTGCATGGAGCCTGCTTCTCCCTCTGCTTGTGTCTCTGCCTGTGTCTCTGTCTCTCATGAATAAATAAATAAAATCTTAAAAAAAAAAAGGACTGTTCTAGTGGAAAGACTACTTATGATGCTATAGGCTTGATACCAGGATCCATTGTAGCTACTCAAAAAGGGCCAGATGTCTATGCACTGTGCTTTCTAGAATATGTACTCTCTCTGTCTTTGACCCCCTCCTCACATTGTTCTCTTTCTTATCTGAATCTCTGAAAGGTTTAAATGACTGGCAGGAATATCATATGACTTGAACCTTAGCTATAAGTGTGTCTAGAAATACACTTTTTAATTCTCTGTACTCTTAAAGTATGTCTGTGTCCTCCAGCCAGAGACTGCCGTGAACATAGCCATAACCTTACTTGTTGCAGTGAGCAAGAACACACATCATAGGAAACCATGGGGAACCCTCAACAAGAGGATTTTAGATAGAACATATTACAGGATTTGGCCTTTGGTCGTGTGATTTGTGGAGGGCCTAAGGAAGAAAGGATTCACTCTATGTAGGGTGCCATCTGCAAGTGTGTGTGTGATTTTATGATTGAATATCTCAATAAATTTTATATATAGGCAAATAGAGTGAGAAAACAGGTGTAATTGGTAAAGAATTAACAGTCACTTATTTTAGCCAAGAGAGGAAAATGTTTGGTATTTTGGGGGTGGCACAGTGACCTTAATTTTGTCTGTGTTTAGACAAAATTATGGTGTGGACTTGCTTTATCTCATTTAATCATGGTATCAGAGTGACCTTGTCTGGGCTGGTATTCTGTGAGATGGTTTATGACCAATAGGAAAACAACATAGTTTAGTGTTGAATGCTTGGCCAGCTTCCGAATGTCAAAGGCTGCTCTTTTCTTTCTCAAGTGCAATCTAGAAAGAGATTGGAGTGGCTGTTGAGTAAGCACATTCATTGTTTTTGCTCCGGGTATCATCATACTTAATGGTGAAACTCTGGTGTTCCCCACCAAAGTCAAGTACAAGTCTCATTTACCCACTATCCATAGTCATTTAGTATTTCCCAGAAGTTTAGTGAAAGCAGTAAGACAAAATGAAATAAGAGAAAAATCATCAGAAAGGAGGAGATAGATTATTACTTGCATATAATTGCCTACCTGGGAATCCAAGAAAATCAACCAAAAAATAATTAGAAGTAAGGAGTTTAATAAGGCAGTTCTGGTTACAAAATCAGTATACACAATCAATGCTTATCTTTTAAATCAACAATCATCAGTTAGAAAATACAATTTAAAAAAGGCATTAAGATAGAGGCTAACATAAAATATCTAGGAATAAGCTTGGCATAAGAAAAGTATGCAGAACCCATATAAATAAAACTAAAACTTCACTGGGAGACATGAAGACTTAAATAAATGGTAGGGCATACCACATTCTTGGATAGCATAACTCAATAATGCTGCCATTTCAATTCTAATAAAAATGTCAAAAGTATTTTTTTAACTAGACAATATAATTCTAAGGTCACCTGGGAAGATTAATAAAAGGCTGAAGAATTTTTGGAAGACTGAAGGGTGACTTACAGTGCTAGAAAGAAAGAAAGATTTATTATCAAAGTAGCATAATTCTTTTGTAAGAATAAAAATAGCCCCCCAAACAGGCTCAAGTATATACGTTTGATATAGGATAAAGGTGGGATTTAAATGTTCTTTTGCTTCTGCTTAAGGTATAGAAAGCTGTGAAGCACATCACTCCTGCCCTAATAATGAGGAAATGACAGATAAACTGCAAAATCATGACTTTTGTTAAGCCCAGGAGAAAAATGAGGATGTGAGGCCACTGAATCATCTGATTCAGAAGAGACACAAGTCCCTCTGAGGTGAGGTGGGCCTCACAGCTTCCGTGGTGGTCCAGGTGGGTAAGAAACCAGTGAAACTGTAACACTCTCAAAATCCACCTGTGTGTTAGTGTGTCAATCTGGAATAACTGTACCCAAGGAATTCACACTCAGCTGTCAACTCTTTCCCACAGACTTCCACCAGATGCTCACAAGAAATACAGGGGGCCGGAGACTGCCTCTCCCCAGCCTGGCCTCAGAGGTGCAGGCAGGAGAGAGGCAAGTAATGGCTGTTGGGGATACAAAATGCCATGTACTTCTCTGGATTCCTCTTTTAGGAATCAGAAGCCTTAAGCTCCCAGGGGTAGGGCAGCAAACTCACTTGTTCACAGGGCTCAAAAGGGAGATGGGGCCCGAGGCTCCGCCCACTTCACTGGGCAATTTTCCCTGGAATTCAGACTGAAGCTTCAAGTCTCTAGGGTGGTCAAGTCTGTTATTCCCAGGGCAGACAGAGATGCATAGCTCAGTAGATGCATGAAAGGCATTTGATAAAATTGAACATCCATTTGTGATTAAAAATTCTCTGCAAACTAGAACTTCCTCAGCCTGATAAAGGATATCTGCAAAAGCCCTATAGCTCCAATCATCCTTCATGGGGAAAGATTGGTCATATAAATCATGATATGTCCATATAGTGGAATACTACTCATCAATTAAAAGGATGAATTACTGATGCAAGCAACAACGTGGATAAATCTCAAAAGCATCATGCTAAGTGAAGAAGCCAGACTCAAAAGGCTATATACTGTATGCTCATATTAGGTTGATAAGCAGGAAAAGGCAAAAGTATAGGGGCAGCAAACAGATGTGTGGATGCCAGGGGCTGGGGTGTAGGAATGTGGGGCTGACTACAAAAGGGCTCAAATGAGCTTGGTGGGATGATGGAAATACTCCATCTCTGTGTCTTGCTTGTGGTGGTGGCTACACAACTGTCTATGTTGGTCAAAATTCACAGAACTATACTCTTACAAAGTACGGATTACATCCCAAGAAACCGGACTTTTAAAATCACAGTTCAGGAAGAAAGCATTGTGCTATATGCAGTGCCTAAATAATTGTTAAACCACCTGAAGAAAAATAACTTTTGATTTCTCACACCATGAAATAAGATAAATTCTAAATGGATTATAGATATGAATGGAAAAAAATCAAACCATTAAAAACTTAGAAATATGTGGAAATTATAGGTGATGAATGCATAGGGGATAAAAGCGTTAAGCACAGTAAGGAAGTGAAGACCTTAACATAGTGATTATACATAGGATGATGATTACCAAGAGCTAAGCGGAGTGTGTCCTTGAGAAAGGACTTGCTACAGGAATCTCTCTTCTCTCTCCCTCCCCCTCCTTCCTCCCCTCCCCCACCATCTCTATTTCCATCTCAATAATATAGATAACAGTTATATGGATGGTTGTCTTATGATTACTTATCACTCTGCAGCCTTCTGTATATGTGCCATATTTTACAATAGAAAAAAAAAGGTAAAATTGGGGCCCAAATGCAAATTTCTACGTTTTACACACAGAGGATTTAGGCACAGAGAGGCAAAGTCTATTGAAGATTAATTTCTCCCATTTCTTGGTCCAGCTCTCCACTCCCAATCCAATGCTCTGTTAGCCAAAGCAGCCACATGGTTTAACACAGGTTAACAGATTCTGAATCTTATAAACCAAGGCCAACTTAAAAGGACCTAGGTTACTGATAGGAGATGTTTAATCAAAAATGAACAAATGGTGAAATCTGAGTCGGGCTGGAGAAAGCCTTTTAAACATCAAAGTAAAGGCAGAAGCCATAAATTAAAACATCAATTGATTTGACTGCTCTCACATTAAAGATAACATACAAATTTTAAAGTATCAAAGCAAAATCAAAAGGCAATATTCAATTGGGGAAACATTTTTTAAATATATGGCAGGTAATGGGTTAACATTCTTGAACTACAAAGAGCCCTGAAAATCAACAAGACCAGGGCTCAGTGGTTGAGCATGGGCGTTTGGCTTAGGTAGTGATCTGGGATGGAGATCTTAGGTAGCTCTGGGATGGAGTCCTACATCAGGCTCTCCACAGGGAGCCTGCTTCTCCCTCTGGCTACGTCTCTGCCCCTCATTCTGTGTCTCTCACAAATAAATAAATAAAATCTTTTAAAAAAATCAATAAGACTAATATCCCAATAGAATAGGCAGGAAATATAGGTAGGCAATGATTAAGGGAAGAAATACATATTTTAAATAAGCATTTAAAAATATTCATTCTCTCTAATAATCAAATATTGCACTTTAGAACTGTGCACTTGTCACACAATTGTCTAGGATTAGAGAGACTGGAAACACCTAGCATTGAGAAGCTGTAGAGAAAAGAGCACTCTGAAGCATTTGATAGGAGAGCAGTTCAGCAACAAGAGCCTCAAAAAATTGCAATTCCTTAACTAGTTATGCTTAAAGATATTTATAATAGTAATAATCGAAAATGACCTGAGACATTCCAGTAATGGGGAGCTGAATAGGTTATGTTACTTTTTGGCATTTTCTAGCCAAAGTAGCACCTTTTTGGGACTTAGAAAAGGCTCCTCTTGCTCCAGAGAGACCTTACCCCATCCGGTCCCATGGCTTGTGCAGGCAGCTGCTAGTTCATTGGATACCATGGCTCTGATAACGCATCATGTGATGCTATGCTACATAGCCATTAAAACACGTGTTTGAATAATTTGGAATGCCATAAGGATATGTTCACAATATGCTATTAATCACACAAAATGGATGAAGTGCCAAGAATAGTTTCTGGAATGTAATAAAAGCTATTATTTAATTTAATGAATTAATTTATTTTTTAAAATAGAAAACCTATATTTATTTGTTTAAGCTATTATAAAGACAAAACAATTATTGTCTGAAATACTTTATCTCAATTTCACTCGTTATGGAAACCGACCCAAGAGGTTAGAAATTAAAGAGGATAACCTGAGAGTTTATAAACGACAGACTGGTGAGACATGGTGGAGGGAGTCAAAGCTAGTCAGAAGCACTTGTGCTAGTGATAGAGTATGTGGCTGGGATGTTTCCCAAGACGCTTCCTAAAGATCCCTGAATAAATTTATCTGGGTCCCAAATCATTAAAAAGACCCTTATCCCCGTGGAGAATGAGCAGATGCTGAAATCTCTTTGTCTTTCTTTTTAAGGGGTATGGGGATCCTTAGGCTCTGCCCCAGTAAGAGCTATTATATTAACACAAAAAAAGATTTTATTTATTTATTTATTTATTTATTTATTTATTTATTTATTTATTTATTTATGAGAGAGAGAGAGAGAGAGATCATGAGTGGGAAGGGGGGTGGCAGGGGCAGAGGGAGAAGCAGACTCCTCACTGAGCAGGGAGCCCACTGTAGGGCTTAGGCTCTGAAAGGGCATATTTTAGACTCCATCTCCCTTCTTTCCATGCAGTCTACCTACACCTCCAAGCCCCTGCACATTCTCACCACGTGGGCCTACCAGGTTACAAAGATGCATATAGTGAAGGCTGGAACTGGAGGCCTATTCACAGTGCACTTTTACACAGAAGGTTTTGGGATAGATGATAAACTACAAATATCCTCGTGGTTAAGTTAATTCCCTTTTGTTAAAAAAGATCATAGTTCCTTCTGCTCTTGACAGCTTTTTGTCTCAATATAGTCTGTCTCAAGAAAGAACTGGTTCAGGTAAGCTTAGGAGAAGGAAAAAGACTTTCTTCAACATCCGCTCCACAGTAGAAGAGGCACCAAGTTCTTCCCTACATTTATGAGTAGAATCCCACCAGCCTAAATCATTCTCAGTGATCAACATCTGCATCCTCAAACTGGCCAGTAATTGCTGCTCTAGTATCCACCTCCATCCCATCTTCATAATCTCTTCCTGAATCTTGTGTCCAGGCTCCAGCCACTGTTAAACTGGCTGCTTGCAGGCTGAGAAGGCATACCTTCTCATCCCTCCAGTGTGATTTGGCCTTCTGCTGTTAAATGGGATAATCCTTCATAGGTGTAAAATGTACGATGTCTCCCTGCTCTTGCCCATGTGCTTCTACATCACAGTAATCATCTGAATCTTCATTCTCAGGAGCTGGATGCAAAGCCTGAACATTGCCTCCAATGCCGATTAATCACGAGGCACAAATTTAAATTCAGCAATACCTTCAACTTATCATCACTGTCTGCTTCTTCTTCAGCAACAGATTCTTTTGATTCTTTCCCAAATTCGGCATTCACCATAACATACACATGTTATGGATTTTAGGTTCCTGGACACTGCCTGCAAACTAATGGTCGGGTGTTCCAGAGAGAATCCTAATCCAGAGCCATCTAACCAAGACAGGCAGCTCTCAGCGATGCCAGGGGCATTGCTATTCAGCAGAGTCTGGCTTTCTGGCTGCTGCACTGGAGCCCCTCAGCCAAGCTGGCTGCAGGGAAACTTTTGAGGAAGCTTGTTGCTGTGGGGAAAGAGGAAACACAAGTAGAGAGGGAGACAGAGCACAGCAAGGCCAGCTGCTCCCCTCATCCTGTCCCAGTAAGAGCTATTATTTTAACACAAAATAAATTTTATTTATTTATTTATTTGAGAGAGAGAGAGAGCGAGCATGAGTGGGAAGGGGGGGGAGGGGCAGAGGGAGAAGCAGACTCCTCACTGAGCAGGGAGCCCAGTGTAGGGCTTGATCCCAGGATCCTGGGATCAGTAGTGTTAAGAGATGCTTAACTGACTGAGCCACCCAGGTGCCCAAAAGCTATTATTTTAAAGTAAGTTTTTAAGTGTGTACACAAGCTCAATTTAACAAAGAATAAGTAATATATGCATAGAAAGAAAACTAGAAAAAATTACAATGATATATACCAAGATTTTAAGTGTATTACATTGGGCTGATAAGACTATAGGCAACTGTTATTTTTAATTTTTTTTAAAGATTTATTTATTTATTCATTCAGAGAGAGAGAGTCAGAGAGAGAAGCGGGCTCCATGCAGGGAGCCCGACGTGGGACTCGATCCTGGGTCTCCAGGATCACGCCCTGGGCTGCAGGCGGCACTAAACCGCTGTGCCCCCGGGACTGCCCGTTATTTTTACTTTTTGTGTTTTTCTATACATTTGATATTTTCTAGGTGGAATATATATTATCTAGGTGATTAGAAAAAGAAAAACCCAGTTAAATCCAAAATAAATCTCATTTAAAGGGCCAAACAGAACTAGGTCAACAATACAGCTTACTCAGGAGAAATGTGTGCTTTTGGCTACTTTAATTATTTTGAGTTTTCACATAAAAATTTAAGCCTCATGGATGGAGAGAAGAATCAGTGGAGAGCAACTGTTTAGAATGACATTCAGGGCAGCCTGGGTGGCTCAGTGGTTTAGCACTGCCTTCAGCCCAGGGCCTGATCCTGGAGACCCGGGATCGAGTCCCAAGTCGGGCTCCCTCCATGGAACCTGCTTCTCCCTCTGCCTGTGTCTCTGCCTCTGTCTCTCTGTCTCTCATGAATAAATAAATAAAGTTTAAAAAAATGACATTCAGTGATGGTGGTGGAAATGAGCACATTAGAATGTCATGTCTAAATGGGAGGAGTTTACATGAAATAGGCCATTGATGTGCAGGTTGTAACCTGAGCAAAACTGTCTTCTGACCCAGCTCTGCTCCTCACAGATGTTAGGGGTCTAAAGAAAGCTTGGCACGGGACAGAGAACAGATGGAGCACATGGTGGGAAACCTCTGTGCCCTCCACTCAGTGAGTAAGGGGGGAGATAAGGAGAGAGCCATCTTTTTGCAGTTCGTGCTTAAGCCTAAGTTAACTTTATAACATGGCTAGTTCCTTCTTTATATCTGAGTTCTTTGTTCTGATCAGGTGTGGGGTGCCAAGTAAGAGTGTTAAATGTGGCATTTCCCTTAATGGTTTGTTTTTCCTTAAGCCATTGGTGTTAATTACTGGTGTTAATGGAGAAGAGAAAGGCCACAGACTGAGTGAAATAATCAGATGTCCATGTCCTTAAAATGGGGTTTCATATTTACCCCATTCGCTCCCTCCCTCCTTCTCTAATATTTCCCTGACCTGTTTACAACCCTCCAGGAACCCCTCACAGGCCTAAAAACAAAGCTTAAACTCTTTATCTTGGCACAAAAGACCTGCTTTTCATTCTAGCATCTTCCCGTGTCACCACATCCTCCAACCATACCAAACCAGCATTAGTTCTCTTAAACACGTATGCCATGTTATTTCATGTCTCTGGGCACTTACTGATATTATCAAATGCCCACTGCATGCCAGGCACTATGCTAACTGTATTAGCCTATGCCTCATGCCAATCCTATCTTGTCTCCATTTTATAAGTGAGAAATCAGGGGTTCGAAGACACTCAATAATCTGTCTCGAATCACACAGTAAGTGGCAGTGTCAGAATTTGAACCCAGGTTGTTTTTTTTTTTTTCACTGCTTTATTGAGCTATGATTGACATACAAAAAGCTGTAGATGTTTAATATATACAACCTGATGTGTTTGGAGATATACATATGCCTGTGAAACTGTTATTAGTATCAATGCCATAAACTTAGCCATCGACTTCAAAAATTTCCTCCTTCCCCTGGAATCCAGGTTTGAATCCAAAGCTTGAATTTTTTTTTTAAAATTGTGGTAAAATAGGTACAACATCAAACTTACCATTTTGACCATTTTTAAGTGTATGCTTCTGCAGCATTAGGTCCATTTACATTGTTGCTCAGCCGTCATCACCATCCATTTCCAGAGCTTTTCATCTTCCCCACCTGGAACTCTGTACCCATTAACACAAATTCCCCAGTTCTTCCTCCTCCCAGCCCCTGGAAACCACCCTTCTACTTTCTGTCTCTGAATTGGACCACTCTAGGTGCCTCATGTAAGTGGAATCGTACAATATTTGACTTTTTTTGTGATTGGCTTCTTTAGTCTAGCATAGTGTCTTCAAAGTTCATCCATGCTACAGCATATGTTAGAATCTTTTTCCTTTTTAAGGCTGAGTAATATTCCATTGTGTGTATAGATCACGTTTTGTTTATCTTTCCACCCATCAATGGACACTTGGGTTACTTCTGCTGCTTCTTGTGAATATTGCTGCTGTGAACACAGGTATATAAGTATCAGTTTGAGTTCTGCTTTCACTTCTTTTGAGTATTTACAAGGTAGTGGCATTGCTGGATCATCTGGTATGATGTTTCGTGACATGCACAGGGTAGGAGGTTACAAGCCAGTCATTTTGTAGACTCCCGCTCAATTGGTTAGACTCATGCTATGATTTTGGCTGGAATGTTGTAGATCACATCTCACGGGATGGCACAGGATACGTATTTGGTTATTGGTATTTTTAACTTTGATCACTTACGATGCTGGGGCTAGCCAGGTGTCTCTGCTATAAAGTCTTTTTGTGATTAATAAGTATCTTGTGATGAGATACTTTGAAACCATGTAAATATCTTTCCTATCAGCCTCTCACCCACTAGAGTTTGGCATCCATTGATTGATGTTTCTTGATGAATAGATTATAACTACGATGGTTATAAAATGGCGATTTTTTAATACCACCATCATTTCTCCTGCATTTATTAGTTATCTTTCTGCTATATAGAAGAGCTTTCTCTTCTCATTTATTTATGCATCAATTCTATCAGTATGGATTTATGGGTACTACCCTATCCAGTGGGTTCTTATCTGTTACAATCATATATTTTAATGCTCACAACTTCTCAGACTCACTCAGTGGAAGCTACTTCAAATTGGTTCTTGTGTCCTCTTGACATTTCTTCATCACTGGGCACTTCCATACTTTGAACAAAAAGATGGTTCTAAGCTCATCATGTTTCCCCCCTGGATCAGTGATCTGAAGACAGTATGTTTATCTATGGAAATAAGGCTACTTCTAAATGTTTGAAATGCAAAAACAGTACTACCCAGGCTGCTTCATGTGTACCCACTGTCAAGCTACGCGGGTTTTGGGTGTCACCACGGGCTTGTTACCAGATTCGTTAGGTGTCAACTCCAACAGAAGATGTGTGCATTTTACAGCCAATGAATGTTAGCTGTAAACCTGGCCCCTGAGGGAGCCCCTATGAAGGCTCTGATAGCACTGATAGGGGCAGCAGAATCATTGGGTTTCCTTCTCTCAGATACTCCAGGGCCTGCCAGCATGGGAGCTCTGTTTGGAGAGAAAACAGTTTTTACATATTTCTCCTTAATGGTAATAGAAGTGAAACTATTGTTGTAAAGAGACACCAGGTTTAGACTGTGCCATATGGCACCAAGCAGCGTTCATCACTACAGCTTCCAACGGCTGAACTCAAAATAGCCCATATTTCTGCCTTGATGGAGAATTAGCCCTTGACTGCCAGGAAACACTCATTGTAGCAGCTCTTCAGCCATGTAATCTAAAATAATTACTAATTAAATGAGAATAAAATAGAGTCCATAATAACAATAATAATCACTGTAGCATTGGTCATTATCCAAGTTACTGTTTGGTGGAGCATGACCTAGGGGAAGATGGCTTGCCAAAAGGGGGAAGACCAGTGAGGGAGCTGAGGCTTTCTCACGACTGCTGAGGTAAGGGCTTGGGCCTGTGCTGGGGGCTTGATGACTGCACACCCAATTTCACATTCCATCTATATGGCCGATCTCATGTTGTTTCAAGGCATTTGTTCACTAATATAGCAGGCAGCACGCCGTGGAAAACCAAGGAAAAGGAACAGCTGTGCGGCTCTTGTCAATGAATTTATATCATCGTAGGAAACAATTCAGGCAATTACCTTGTTTTTGAAGCTCCACAAGCGTCACTCTTATCACCTTCTTGGGATAAGGAAGGCCCTCTCATAAGAAGGGTGTGTCAGTCCAACACCAGGAGGTTGGAAGTGAGTAGGTGGGTTAACTTCAGGTGGAGTGGGTTTCAGATCACATGCATAGGCTGGCCAGCTCTCTAGGAAAGTATAACGTGGAGGCTGTCTGGGTTAGAGGCAGGGTTTCTGCTTCCCTTTGTTTGCATGACCAAAAAGAAAATGTATTCCTTTACTTACTCGTTCATCCCACAAATGAGTACCTACTGTGTGCCAGACATGTGCTGAGTGACTGGGGGCATGCAAAGAAGAAAGTGCACAAGAGGAGAGCAGGGGGCTCTTTGCAACATGACATCTATGAAGGACCCTTAAAGAAATGTTGAGGCCTGAAGTCAAAGCAGTGTTTGGTTAGGCAAACAATGAGGGGAGAATGTTCCCAGCAAAGGGATGCCATGTGCAGAGGGCCTGCATGACCATGGAACCTCATGAGTTTAAGGAGGTGATGGGGGTGTGTTGTATACAGAGAGGTATAGAAGTACTGAGTGGGGGAGACTGCAACAGAGGAGACCTTGGTGTGTGTGTGTGTGGTGGGGGGGTCCCCCTGGTTTCGGGGGGGGAGGCTAAGGAGGAGCCCGGATTTTGTTCTCAGTGCCAGCAGAAGCTTTGAGGTGAGTGGTGACAGAATCTGGTTTCTGTCCATAAAAGTTCAGTCTAGTTGCTGGTGGAGAACAGCCTGGAGGGAGTGGGGCCTGGACTGATCCCAGAGACCAGGTAGGAGGTCACTAGAGAATTCAGGTAAGAGAGGACAGTACAGTCAAGGAGATGGCAGGGCATGGCAGCAAGTAGCCTGATGGGGCATTCATTTAGGTAGTAGACTTGGCTGGGGGTGGCCAGGACTTGCGGAGGTATCAGAGTTGGTTCTCAGCTCTCTGGCTTGAGCAACTGGATGAATGGATGTGTATGCTAAGGTGGGAGCTATCAAAGAACAACTTTATCTGAGTGTTAAAATATTGTTTATTGTGGCAAAATATACGTAACAAAACTTACCATTCCAGCCATTTTATTTTATTTTAAAGATTTTATTTATTTATTCATGACAGACACAGACAGTAGAGAGAGAAAGATAGAGACAGGCAGAGGGAGAAGCAGGCTCCATGCAGGGAGCCTGACATAGGACTTGATCCCAGGTCTCCAAGATCAGACCCTGGGCTGAAGGTGGCGCTAAACCACTGAGCCACCTGGGCTGCCCCATTCCAGCCATTTAAAAATGTACTCTTCTGTGGCATTCTTCACATTGTGGCACCATCACCACCATCCACCTCCAGAACTTTTCCATCTTCTCCACCTGAAACTGTACGATTACACATGAATTCCATGTTCACGCTTCCCATGACTCCTGACTTCCACCATTCTACTCTGTCTCTATGAATTTGACTGCTTTATGAACCTCATATAACTACACAATATTTGTCCTTTTGGGGCTGGCTTATTTCACTCTGCACATTGTCTTCAAGGTTCATCCATGCTGTAGCATGTGTCAGAATTTTCTCCTTAAGGCTGAATAATTCTATTTTATGCATGTGCCATCATTCATTCATTCATTTATTCATTCATTGATGGGCATTTGAATTGCTTCTACCTTTTGGCTATTGTGAACATTGCTGCTACGAACATGAGTGTACAAATACCTGTTCGAGTTCCTACTTTCACTTCTTTGGGGGATATACCCAGAAGTGGAATTGGTGGATCATGTGGTAACTTTATATTTATTATTTTGAGAAACCACCAAACTGTTTTCTACAGCGGCTGCACCATTTTACATTCTCACCCATAGTGCACAAGTGTTCAGTTTCTCTATATCCTCGCCAACACTTGTTTTTTATTTATTTATTTTTTGGATAATTGCTATCCTAATGAGCGTGAAGTGGTATCTCATTGTGGCAAAACACTCAGATTTTTAGATGAGAGAGGTTCACGTGGCACTGTCAAGTGAATGGTTGGCTACATCCAGTAGGATTTACAAAGAGCAGTCTTCTGACCTACGGTTCACTTCGGATTCTGTTGACCATGCTGTGCAGTGGGCTCTTGTGAATGCCTCATCATTGTGGAGTTTCCATATGTGTTGTTAAGGTATTTTCTCTCTGCCAGAATGCCTACTATTTGAGGATGGGAACATTTGGGCATTTGGATTCACTTCTGGTGAACAAATGGCATTTTGTACTGGTTCTCCCTTTTCTAATCCATATTGCAGCTCCAGAGGATATTAAACAAGAATAACTATGTGCTGCACATGAAAGTGGTGGAAAGCTTCAGAAAGGGTATTTATCACCGTGGTCCTGGGAGGTATATCTAGCTGAAATCAAATAGGTTTGATGATCTTTTGGAGTGAATAGACGGCATTTTTGTTTGTTTTTCTTTTGTTTTGTAACAAAGAAAATGCAGCCTTAAAGCGTTTTTCAATTTCTCTCTCAGCTTCCTTTCATTCTCTGATTTCTTTACTCTTAATGGGATAACATAAACCAGTTTTCTGTCGTCTATTATTCATCAAAGCTGTCGATTTAACCTGAACAGAACGAAGGCAAGGATGTTATTAAAATAAAACAACTTCCAATTGAGCTGCTAATAAATGCTGAAATGCATCCACATTTCTTCTATTGATTATATCCTGCCGACAAAGGCAAACACAAGCATGTACCGCACGCTGCCCGTGGAAATGAAAGATTTAATTAGATGAAAACCGAATGAGCTGGAAGATCTACTGCACTCAGCTATCAAACAATTGTTATTCATAATTGGCTGTTTGAAATGTCCCTGCTTCTTGAGCCTTTTTCACTTAAAAAAATTCCCTACCATGCAGTAAGATGAACACGGTCGTTAGTAAATTTTCCCCTGTGCATTTTACAAGCTCAAGGTTGTAGGCTAGAATGAGCCCTGTCAGGCCGTAAATCAGGTGTAATAGAACATCCTGAAATTGAGAATTAGCAGGCTAGAGCAGAGAGACAGCATGTCTTCTCCATTTCAGGCCCATCTACAAATGCTTCAGGTGGGAAAAGAGGTGCTGTTGGGGAGCATGTAAGAAGTGGTCCATAAACTCAGAGAGTGGGATTCTTTAGAACTCACTAGCTCTGCAAGTGTGTGCATGTAAAGTTTAACGTCTGGCAAATGCACTCCAGTTTAGTGGTGGGAGTGTATTAAAAAGTTGGTATTCACTTTACCCAGGAATGTTTCAAGCACCTATCAAGTGGCCTGCTTTTTAAGATAGTGGGGGAAAAGAAAAATGCACAGAAATCACTGCCTGTGGCAGCCACGTAGCAGTTAGCCTTTTCAGGTTTTCCTTCTTGGAAGGCCGAAGCTTAATTTTCTCATTTGCACAATGGGGATATTAATTGTACCTATCTCATTGATTTGTTATGGGGATTAGGTGAGACAATGTAGGCAAAGCTTTTAGCACTGTGACTGGGCACATGGTCTGCACTAAATGAATGTCAGCTATCAGCAATAAGAATTCACTTTCCACATGCATGAAGCCAGGAAGGGAAGACATCATTTCTTCTATTTCCCATAGGATCCTTTTTAAAATTTTAGATCAATTTAATTAACATATAGTGTTCTATTAGTTTTAGAGGTAGAGGTCAGTGATTCACCAGTTGCATACGACACCCAGTGCTTACTACTACATCACGTTCTCTCCTTAATGCCCATCACCCAGTTACCCTGTCCCCCTGCCACAGTCCCTCCAGAGGCCCTCAGTTTGTTTCCTATAGTTTAGCATCTCTTCTGGTTTGTCTCCCTCTTTGATTTTGTCTTATTTTTTCCTTCCTTCCCTTGCCCTATGTTCATCTATTTCGTTTCCTAAATTCCACATATGAGTGAGATCATATGGTATTTGTTTTTCTCTGACTTATTTTGTTTAGCATAATACCCTCTACTTCTATCCACATCATTGCAAATGGCAAGATTTCAGGTTTTTTGGTGGCTGAGTAATATTCCATTGTATATATGTACCATATCTTCTTTATCTACTCATCTGTTGATGGACATCTGGGCTCTTTCCATAGTTTGGCTATTGAGGACATTACTGCTATAAACATTGGGGTACATGTGCCCTTTGGATCACTATGTTTGTATCTTTTAGATAAATACCTAGTAGTGTAATTGCTGGGTAATAGGGTAGTTCTTGGGAAAACTTTTCATCTGAAATGAAAGAAGTGTCAATATCTCAGTCTTGAGGTTCTTACAGATTCAGTAAGATGGGAGTTGATGATCATTCAACAAATATATATTTAGCATCTTAAATAATTTTAAAAATAGTACTTTGTTTTTCTGATTACAAAAGAAGTAACAGCTGCTCCTTGACAGTGGAGCTGTGAGGGTCATGGTTAAGAGGCAGGTAGTAGAGCCAGATTGTCTGGGTGCACATTCCTGCCCACTCCCCAAATGTATGAAGATTGGATGAGTTAAGACACATAAAATACTTGCAACTGGGGTTAGCACATAATGAGAGCTCAGTAAGTTCTAGTTAGAACTTAGTGTTTAATGAAATACAGTAATAATCAACTAAGAGATCCCTCATCCTCATGACCCTGAGATAACTGCTAATAAATATTTACTAAAAGTGTGCTATGTGATTAACACAGCACTACGCATTGTGTGGCTAAATATCAGTTCATTGCTGAACTCTTATTGCCAGCAGGCACTGCACTTGGTGCTTTGCATGTTTTATCTCATTTAAATTTTTTCTTTGTATTTATTTATGATAGTACACAGAGAGAGAGAGAGAGGCAGAGACACAGGCAGAGGGAGAAGCAGGCTCCATGCACCGGGAGCCCGACATGGGATTCAATTCCGGGTCTCCAGGATCGCGCCTTGGGCCAAAGCCAGGTGCCAAAACGCTGTGCCACCCAGGGATCCCTGTTTTATCTCATTTAATTCACACATTTAATTCACGGTGGGCAATATTATTTTCCTCTTTTTTGAGATGAGAAAACAAGCTCCGTGATGTTAGGTCACTACCCAAGGTCATATGAGTGGTAAATGATGGAACTAAGACTCCATTGCAGGTCTCTGGCTGCAAAGTGGAATTTTATGCTGCTCTACCTTGATGAGGCCTCATATTGAGTGGACCCATGACAGCCCATCTGAAAGAGAGAAGCATCACCCACGTGAAGTGGGAGAACTGGCGGAGGACACGAAACACGCAGTTCATAATTTGCTCCGTGCTGTAACTGTAATTCTTCTAACCAGGACTCTGACACTTTTTCAATGTAGTGATTTGGGCATTAGAGCAAAGCTGGCACATGAGTTCTGCATCCCCAGCACAATGCTGCATATTAAACAGGGACTCCAGGAATCCAGGTGGGGTTTGCAAGGAGCCTTTATTGGACTCCTACCTGTTTGGGCCTGATTCTGGTGTCAGAGGGCTCTGAGTTTATGCTACACCAGAGTCTTAGGCTAGATATTTTTTCTTTACTATCCGGCCCCCTGCAGCCACCACTTCTGTATAAAAACACTGCGGTGTGTTAGTTCTTGTTTCTCAAGTGTAATTTGGAGTCAAGTGGAACAGATAAACAATGTCAATGAGAATATCTCTTGCAGACACTGACAGGACTTATCCGTCTAGAAACGAGGAGATAAAGGATGCATAAATGTTTAATTTTTCTTTGCATGTTAATGTAACCACTGAGCTCTCTTGGTCCCCGAGCAAATTAATCATCACAGAATGAGAGTAAATGACACACGATCTGTATTGAGCTGTTGTCTGTTGGATCAGCCACCCCTTGGCATGGTATCATGGAAGAGGCAGGGCTCTGCAGCAGGGTGGAGTGAGCAGCTGTGATGGCTCTCAGCATATTAGAAGTCTCCTTGGAAAGCTTAGGACACTGATCTTCTAGCTTGAGGTTGGTTCTCGGCATGTTTGTGGAGTGAAGGTTCATCTCCCTTGTGGAGGAGGTCCAGAGCTGGACTCCAAAGTCCCGCTGTTAAGGTTAGCTTCTCCAATCCCTAGCTGTGTGACTTTTATAAGTCCCAACCTCTCTGAGCTTTATTTGGCTCATGTGCAAAATAAAGTGGTTGCTAATAACTAAATATATAACACACAGTATGTATCAGTGTTTATGTATGTAAATCCACATATACACATAACGTAAAATTTACCATCTTGCCCATTTTTAAAGGCACAGTTCAGGAGGCTAATAAACTATACTTAAATATAATTGTAACACTATGAATATTGTCACCACTTGCCCAAGAGGCTGTTGTCAGAGCAGATTACAAACAAGGATGAGAAGATGCTTGCTGAAGCATGCAGTGCTTTGTAGGCCTCAGTTGCTATGGCCTGCATGACCCCACCCCCTCTCTGGGGCTTGACCTTCAGATTGCTTTAGCACTAACATTCTGCACAAACACTACTTCTACCTGGCAGAGGTCCCCAAGTCAACAGGGAGGCAAGCCTTGCACGAAAAGGCTGCGTTTTCTCTAGTGGGGCATCAGTGCATGTGGAGGTTTTGTCACTTTTCTGGTCACCCTTTGGAAGGAAGCCATTGGTACAATCTGTCTGACTTGCCAGTGACCCTGTTGTATCTGTTTCTGTCTGTATCCATATCTGCAACCGTATCTGTAGCCATATCTATCTTCTGTTTGTTTATTTATTCAAAAATGTTTATCTAGCAAGTCCTTGTTGCTGGGTGCTATTTGAGGTGCTGGGGATACCACAGTGAACAACAGACAGATCCCCTGCCTTCACGGAGCCTCCGGTAAGGTAGACAATAAACCAGGGGATAGATAAGAACAAGGTAGAAGTGAGGGATGCCGTAGAGGAAAATCATGCCAGGCCAGGAGCTGGAGGGTGACAGGGGCTTCTCTTTTAGATGGATCAATCAGGGAAAGCCTCCTCAGAGGTGTCACTGGAGCAGAGCTGAATGAGTGAGTGGACTGGCCACAGGGAAGTGCGGGGAAGTATGCTCCAGGCAGTGGAGGGAAGAACTTTCCAGAGGCCACGGAGGCTCCTCTCCTCCCTGGGTCTGTTCCACCATGCGCGCCCGGGGCCAGCTCCTTCCACTCTCTGGCTCTGCTGCATCCTAGAGTGCGGTCCTGGGCCACAGGGTCACAGGTGACCCACATGCCCTGCATGATGGTATGGAGGCCTGCAGGTAGGGGGACGTAAGTGAGGACATGTCCTTAGTTTTTAGGCGGTGACCTTGGAGTTGTAGATGTGACTTTGTCTTATGTTTCACTGGGCACAGCATAACCAGATTTAGCAAACAAAAATACAGGACACGCAGTCAAATTTGAATTTCAGATGAATAATTGTCAGAAGTTCAGAAGGAAAAAAACAGAAATAAAAATGAATGAACCACTAAAGAAGTAATTAGCAAAAAATTATTGTGCACATACCAAAAAGGCAGTATGTAAACCAACTCAAACCAAAATATAGAATGAAGCTCAGATGTCTAGTGTCAAAAAGCAGCTTGTAGAAAGCATTCGCTTGTAGGGCAATGACTATTGTTCACAGGGAACAATTTAAGCTTTGCTTATGATTTTCAGAGGCATGAGCAAGAAATGACCCAGGTCAAGTTAGCCGTGCTTGTCTTGCAAAATAAGCTAAATAAAGCTTTGCTCATTTGACTGGTTTTGGTCAGGAAAGTTTGAAGTCAGGTCTCTCTCTGTGTTTGATTTTAACACAACTGATATATTTTTTTTGAATAGGGCATAGTTATACTAAAACAATGATTGGGCTATTAAAACATTGTGATTTAACTTTTATTTTAATTCCAGTATAGTTAGCATAGTTATATTAGTTTCAGGTGTGCAGTATGGTGATTCAATTGCATATATTACTCAGTGCTCATCATGACAAGTGTACTCTTAATCCCCTTCACTTGCTTCCTCCATCCCCCATCACCCTACCCTGCACCTCCACCTCTGGTAACCATCTTTGTTCTCTGCAGTTAAGAGTCTGTTTCTGGATTTGACTCTTTTTTTACTTTGTTTATTTGTTTTGTTTCTTAAATTCCACATGTGTGAAATCATATGATATTTTCCTTTCTCTGACTGACTTATTTCACTTAACATTTACTCTCTAACTCCATCCATGTCTTTGCAAATGGAGAGATTTCATTCTTTTTCTTGGCTGAGGAATATTCCAGTATGTGTGGGTGCATGTGTAGACACATCTTTTTCTTTTTCTTAAGATTTTATTTGAGAGAGAGAGTGCATGAGCAGGGGAGGGGCTTAGGGAGAAGCAGACTCCTTACTGAGCAGGGAGCCCAAAGCCGGACTTGATCTCAGGACCCTGGGATCATGACCTAAGCCGAAGGCAGACACTCAGCTGACTGATCCACCCAGGTGCCCCAATGACACATCTTTATCCATTCATCTGTTGATGGATGCTTGGGCAGCTTGCATATTTTGGTTATTGCAGTAATGCTGCACAGTTATTTAACTTTTAATTTGGGAAATACATATACCAAAAAATTATTGGTTATTTATCTGACATTCAAATCTAACTGAGAATCCTATATTTTTTATGGCAACCTTAATTGTCCAGAACCTAGTCGTATAGACTCATCTAGCTTCAAGAGAGTCTGAAAACCTAGTCTTTAGGTGGGCAGTATTGCGTCCAACTACAACCTGGGGTTTTAATTACTGAAAGGAAGAAGGGAAATATGGATACCAGGGACAACTAGCAGTCTTTGTCAAAACTTACAGTCTCATTCATTCACTTATTCATTCTACCAATATTTATTAAGCACCTACTGTATGACAAGCATTGGATAAACAAGATAGATAAGGCTCCTACTGTCAGAGAGTTTATATTTTAGTGGAAAAGACAGACAATAACAACTTAAACACGTGTCGAATTTCGAGTAGTAATAGATGTTATGGAGAAAAATGAGGCAAGTCAAGTCCTAGAATGTGATGGGAAAGCTGCTTTTCAAATGAGAAGGGTAAGGGAAGCTTTTTAGAGAAAGGATGTTTGAGTAGAGACCTGAATGAAGTGAGGAAGTGTGTGGAGCTCTGGGAAGAGCATGTTGGCCAGAGGGACCAACTAGCACAAAGACACTATTGACCTTGGCATGTTTCAGGAACTAGAAGGCCCATAGGGAGCCATGGAGGGATCAAGGGGCAGAGTATAGGGGAAGCAGGCAGGAGAGTGCCCTGAAGGCCATGCATGACAAATGCTTTTTTAAATTGTAGGAATGATGAGATGCCACTAGAGGGATTTGAGCAAGACAGTTATGTGATTTAATTTATATTTTCACTAGATCACTGTGCCTACTGGCCAAAGTGGCTCTAGGGAACAAAAGTGGGAGAAGGGAGAGGAGTTAGGTGCCTGTGGCAGGGTACTGAGCTTGATAGGGCGGGCCATAGGATAAAGGGACGGAGAAGTGGTGGGATTCAGGATATAGAGGTACTAACATCATCATCATCTGACAGAGGAGGGAGGCTCTGAGAGTCAGGGCTGGAATCTAGGTCTGTGTGACTTGGGTGCTCTGCTGGGAGGAGGTGTGGGGTGCTGCTCACAGGAGGAAGGTCTTGTAGCTTTGGGAGATGGCCAGAACCCTTGGTTCCAACAGTGCAACAGGAGCAAGAGGGAGGAGGACTGGAGACGACGAGGGCCATGTTCACCCTTTCCTCCTACGTTCTTCCCAAGCATTGATTCTGCCCAAGACTCCAGATCTAAGACAGTCTTACTGTTTTTGGCATCATTAGGATTAAAGCTTATCTCCTCCTCCGTGAAAAAAATAAAAAGTACCTGCTCTTGGAAGTTGGCAGCTCTCAGCAGTAACACCAACAGCACATAAACTTTTCAAAGAGGGAGGTGACTGTTTTATTTTCTGGGTTTCTCGGGTCCCTGGGTTGGAGAGGAAAACAGCTTTGGAAGCAGCCACACCTGGTTCTGAATCTCATTTACCAGCTGAGCCTTGGTTTTTTGCATCTGCAAAGTGGGATCATAACACAGCTGCTCCACATAATAGCCGAGGGCTTTAGAAGAGAAAATGTGCCCGAAACTAGTAGCAGCCAATAAATGTGATTCATTTTATGATTTTGTGATCATTTTGGCTCTAGCTTGCTCTAAGCACTGTTCTTTATCTTTCCACCAGTTCCCTTACTGACCCTAGTCTATTCATTATTGCTCACCCCCTTCCCTTGCTTGCTTCTGTTTTGATATCTAGAGCCCCACATAATGTGGTCTTGTTGGAAAACAGAATGAAAAGTAGCGGAAACATGTCAGGGCAGGGTGTATGGAATATGGAAGGCCCTTCCATTAACCTGTTCTCTAGAATTGGAATATGAAATATTCATTTAAGTCCAGTGAAAAGACATTGCGAACTTGATGTTCTTGCTCAGTCCAGAAGCACACTGCTGATAAGCAACAAATTAGAAATGTGAGCTTTCTCCAAGTGCCATCAAGATGTGTGTTGCTGGTGGAGCTGGTCTTTCCCTGCAGGTCACTTAGGCTCTTCCTGAAGCATAAATTTGGATGGAAATGATCACTACATCTGATGAGGCCTGAGAGCTTGGTGTCAGATTTGGGAAAGGTATTTGAAGTCCTGTGTATTTGAATCGTGTGTAAACACATCGTGCAGTGTGTCTGGTTGTTTTTGGTGGGGGGCAGGAAGTGGATCTTGAGGCAG
Organism: Vulpes vulpes; assembly: GCF_048418805.1. Taxonomy (NCBI): domain Eukaryota; kingdom Metazoa; phylum Chordata; class Mammalia; order Carnivora; family Canidae; genus Vulpes; species Vulpes vulpes. The sequence goes on along the minus strand of NC_132783.1, from coordinate 113,547,908 downwards.
TGGATTTCAAATATAGATCAGCTGGTCAGCTGGATGAAACAACTAATAGGCTGTGGACTCACAGCGGGAAGAGCTCTTAGAAACCTACAGGAACAGTTCTTTTTTCAAATAAAGATACAAAAGCCCAAAGAGGGGTGCCTATTTGCTCAAAGTCACATGGCTTTGCCTGAAAGTAAAGCATGGTAGGACTGTGATAGGCTTTGAGATCAGAAAAGTTGGATTCAAATCCTGGATCTGTCATTATGTTCCTTGGGTAAGTTACTTAACTTTCTTTTTTAATATTTTATTTATTTGGGAGAGAGAGAGAGAAAGAGAGAGAGAGAGAGAACGCAGGAGCACAAGCAGGGGGCGTAGCAGAGGGAGAAGCAGGCTTCCCATGGAGCAGGGAGCCCGATGTGGGGATCCATCCCAGGACTCCGGAATCATGACCTGAGCCGAAGGCAGATACTTAACTGATTGAGCCACCCAGGCACCTCGTTACTTAACTTTCTAAAGCTTCAATTTCCTCACTTGTGAGATGGGGCTGCTAGATGTTCCTACCTCACAGAATGAGTATGAGGGTTAATAAAAACATCTATGTAAAATAGGACAATGCTTGGCACCTAGTTAAGTACTCAGTAAATATTGGTGTTTTGTCATGTTGATGCTAACACATTTTTGAGGCTCCTGGAACTGACAATAGGAAAATCTGTTTACTGCTAACATGCCACAGGACTTTGGTTTGGTCCTTATGAGAGAGTGTGGCGAGTTGAGTTGTGTTACACCAAAAGATCCATGCATGTAACTCCCGTTTCCTGTGAATGTGACCTTATTTGGAAATAGGGTTTTTGCAGATGTCATCAAGTTAAGATGCAGTCATACTGGATTAATGTGAGCCCTAATTCAATGCCTGGTGTCCTTATAAGAAGAGGGAAATTTGTACACAGACACATGGAGGTAGTAACACCATGTAAAGACAGAGGCAGAAATTGCAGTGAAGCAGGTGATCATCAGGAACTGAGGGGTGGGGGAACAGGAAGCGAGTGCTTAAGATGATTTCCTTTTGGGGTGATAAGAATGTTCTCGGGCTAAATAAGAGTAGTGGTTGCACACCATTTTGAATGTACTAAATGCCACCGAATTGTATAATTTAAAGTGGTGAGTTATATGTGATGCAAATTTTTTTTTATGTGATGCGAATTTTATCTAAGAACACAGAAGCCAAAAATAATCCCTCTCCACCCCAGTCCTCTTCAAGGGCTGTTGAGGTGGCCTCTGGAAAGATAAAACTCTGGCTGGGCTCTGAGTCTGGTGGAATTACCCAGACTGAATGCCATGGGAATGTGGGAGTCCTCACTCCCTCTGTCTGCCCTTCCTACCTCTCCCCAGAGGATCTCTCAGGGCTGTCTGCACCAGTGCAGAGAGGTTAAGAACACAAGCTTTCAGAGATTTTAATCTAATTGTGAATCCTGACCTGGCAGATGCTATAAATCCTCTCTGGGTCAGTTTCCTTGCTTATAAAGTAGGAGTGAAAATATCTACCTCACAGGGTTTGCTAGCATGAACTAGGTAAAGCATTTAACACAGCACATGGTATATTATTACTGCTCAATAAATGGTTGTGACTATTATAAATAGTAATTCTATTATCTTTTGTATCCACCTGAACATAGTGTTGGTTGCCAAGATCTAGAGGTGGCAAGAAATTGTGCCTTAAGCCAAGTTCTCTAAACAGAATCCCAAACCCCAACAGCCTTCTTGTGGGGTGAGGAGAAGAGATTCAGCAACAGTGGAGGATATTATCATCTTAGTTGCAGTGTTGGTTTTGAAGGTGTCTGATAAATAGTATCCTTCCCTGCCTGAGTCCTATACCAATGGGAAAATAAGATAGAACCCAAGAAGAGAGGTGACCAAGGGATGCCTGGATGGCTCAGTGGTTGAGCATCTGCCTTTGGCTCAGGGCATGATCCCGGTATCCAGGGATCAAGTTCCGCATCAGGCTTCCTGCAGGAACCTTCTTCTCCCTCTGCCTATGTCTCTGCCTCTCTCTCTGTATCTCTCATGAATGAATAAAATCTTAAAAAAAAAAAAAGAAGATAGATGAACAAAATATCACTATTATACCAATGAAACTGATTTTGGAGAATAAAGGGAGTTCATATGGCTGATCCCCGGAATGAGACTTCACACTCTGTTATAGACAGCTGGATAGCTGCAGAGCTGCCCAGACCGAGGCCTCCCCTGCTAAACTCATGGTGTGAAGGAACAGAGGGGTGTGCTGGGCCTCAGTGAGGGCTCCTTCCCAAGCCCACCAATCAGGGCAGGTATTCACCCTCCCGGTGGAGATCTGCCAGGAACACTGCTAGTAGAGCTCTGTCCTGACAGCAGTCATGAGAAGGATGGAGGTGGCTTAACACTGGATGGGCACAAGTCCCATGAGTTGTGCCCATGGCAAGGCAGATATAATTTAAAGCTTCCCCCACATCTAGATGGTGCTCCCGCATCCTCTCCACGTGGTCTGACATGGTGATGGCCATGGCTGGTGCTTCCTTCCTTCATGTCCCCCAAGGAGTTCTTTGTTACAAAAGGAGATAAAATAGCAAAATAACCAAGGAAACAACCAAAAATAAAACCCGAGAACAGCCTCATTTTGTCCAACATTTGGGGAATGGTAAAATAAATTATAGAATATCCGTTCAACAGAATGTTAAGAAGCCACTTAAAAAAGGCTGTTTACAAAGGGTTTGTAATGATGTAGGAATTATATGATGATGTCAAATGAAAAAAGCATGATACAGAATTGCACATATAGCTTGAACTCAGCTATATTAAACCTCCCTAAGATTATGCATAGGAAAACAAAAAAAACTGGGAGGAAATTTGCAGAATATTAACAGTGGTTGTCTATTTTCTCTGCTGTAGTTTACAAATTTTCTGTAATAAGCATGTATTTCTTTTGTATTGGAAAAAATCAACTTTATTAAAAAAAACTACTTTTATAATGGTGAGGGTTATACATTATCACATTATCAGTCAAGCCAGCAATTTAGAACTTCATGGATTCACAAGATTATAGAATGCTAATAGGATTCATAGTGTTGAAGTTTCCTAGTTGCTTGTACTGATTTTACTAGTTTAAGGATCAAAAAAGTTTTTGAAGCTCTCCTGGAAACTATGGCTTCTTTCTTCAGAACATGTCATATGCAATGTACTATCATTTAAGTTGCTTTTAGTTTACAGTTACAGAAAGCCCTATTCAAAGCAGCTTAAATAGTGGAGGTTTGTGTAACTAAAACTTTAGGGATATCAGGTAAAGAGTGATCCTGCAATTCAACAATTTTACCAAGACTCTCATTTCTTCTGTTTCTCTGCTCAGTCTTCTATAATGTCATCTTCATCCCAGGGCTGGCTACCCTGTGGGTTCCAAGATGGCTAGTGGGAGTTCCTGGAATTTTATTCTTACTTGTTCTCGTCTAGCAGGAAAGAGCATCTGTATTTCAGTATTCACAGCAGAAGTTGTAAGATTTGATGTGATTGTAAGGTTTAGGCACATGTTTCATCTCTGGGTCAATATCCCGGCCAAGAAATAGAGAACACTGATCTCCTTAACTAGGTAACTTGTCCTGCCATGGAGCTAATATGAAATTAGTGTTCCTGGGACCACATTATTTTTTAAATTGTAATTGGTTTTGTGTGCATACAACTTACTGCATATAATTTAAGCTTATTCTTAAATTCCTCAGACCTTGCCCATCTACCCAGGTTAAGAATTCTTGGTTTAAACCCATTTCCTTATTTTAGAGATGGAGTTTCAAGACCCAGAGGTCATAAATGCCCAAAGCCATACAGTTACCTCACTGACAGTTTATTGCTTGCCTCCTCACCAAACTCCCTCCAACTTCACATGCAATCTGCAATCATGAGTCAGAGATGAGTATCTAGTAAGTAAAACCCTTGACAAATCCCTCTCTAGGACCCAGGACAGATGCGTTTTGATGAAGAGATGGAGAGGACCTTATGCTAAGGGGATAAAAGGGTCCAGAGTGGGAGAAATGGTTGTGTTAAGCCTCACATCTAAGACAGCATGGAAAGAAAATGATAAAAACAAGGAGAGAGGACGAATGAGATTATATTATTCATGCCTGTATCTTGAAGATAATCATTGTAATTTCCCTTCTAAAAACCCTGCTTGCTTAGAGGAAACGACCGTATTCTAATAAGCACTTGTTTATGAAACTCACAGTAATTGGATTGGAATGTGAATTATTAAACTATATGCGGGGTGGCACTTCTTGCTAGGTGTTTAATGATTATGTACTAATGTGTGGGGCTGGCCTGTCGGCTGCAAAGATAATTCTCCCGGGAAGAAAATTGTTTATCTCTGGGTCAAGGCTAGGGTGTCTTTCATAGACTTCTGAAAGACCTGGGCTGAAGAGACTCTTACGAATCACATAGGTCAGTTGCCTCATTTTGAAGATGGGGAAACCAAGGCTCAGTGTGGAAGGCTTTTGTGGAAGACTATACAGTGAGCACACCAGCAATGAATTTTTCCTTTACTTGGTTCTCTTATAGGTGCTTTATGGTGGGATCCGTGACTTGACTTCCTCAACGGCCATTTCATTTTCCTTCTGTCTGGAGAAATTGGAAAGCTGACCCACTTTCCTTGTAGCGAGGATTCCAGAAGTAAGGTAAGTTCCACCAATACGTTGCCCTTATATAGGTGGTAGAGATGTGTTAAGGGGCAGTCGTGGTGACCGGATTTAATGTCCCAATGGCTGGCCACCAGCCTCCAGGACTTTAAGGGGCGGTGGTGGCAGCAGGTTTCTGATGCTGGGATGATAACTCTGGTAGCATGTCCTTGAGCTCTCTGGGCCCTGGGAGACCCCCTGACTTTGCCCCTTCTAGCCTTCCAATGTCTTTTTTTTGTTTTTGTTTTGAGGAGATAATTCCCTATATCGAATCTCTTTCTGCTTGACATGCCTAGAGTGATCTGTTTCCTGCCCTGAACGCTGACACATCCCTCTTGTGTTAGCACAAATCATCTTTTTGACAGGTGATAGTGTTTCATTCTTGGCTCCTGATCTTATGTTTTCTATGTCCTAGAGAATAGAGCCCTGTTCATGTCATCTTTGAATCTGAAGCTCATGAAATCCAAAATTAGCTTCATTATTTCCCCTCCAAAACCTACTTTCCCTATAGACTTTCTTTAGTCTATCCTCATCTCTGTTTCCTTCCCACAACTCAGGTTTGGAAGTAGTTTTGGCTTTCTTAGTGCTGTCATACATTTGCCAAATCTTATCATTTCTATTTTCTTTGTTAGTTAGGACTGTTGGTTTTAAACAAGTCAATTATACTAGATCAATGAACAGAGAGAATGTAATAGATAATATGTATATAATAGATTATTTTCATAATTATAAATACTGATATCAGGTGTGGTTGGAACCAGGGGCTCAGAGAATGCCAAGAGGACTTGGTCCATCCTCCTTCCTTAGGTCTCGCTTTTTGCCGATCCCTCTCCAACAATGATGGGCCCTTGTACCTCTAGGTTTGCACAATTTTTACATCAAACTTTGTGAGGATAAGGGTTTTCTTTCTTATTATTCCCAGAAAAAGTTCTGGAAAAGAGTCTTTTTGGTTAAAATTGAGCCAGCCACTTCTTATGGGTTGAATTATGTTCTCCTAAAAGACACACTGAAGGCCCCCGGCAGCTCAAAATTTGATGGCTTTTTGGACATAGTTTTGTTGTAGATGTAATTAGTCCAGTTATGATGAGGTCCTATGGGAGCAGAGCACATTATTGACCTAAAGTGATGCTGTCCTAGTAAGGAGAGGAGAATGAGACAGAGAACAGAAAGCCACACGAAGATGCAGAGACACAGCAAGAAGAGGGCCATGAGGCAGAGATTGCCACTATTGCACCATGAGCCAGGGAATGTCTGCCAGCTACTAGAACTCTTTAGCTGCAGTTGTCACTGGCCTCTCAGTTTTGTCTTCATCTCCATTAAGGTATTTGTAATGGTCAGTTTGTGCTGCCATAACGAAATACCACAATTCTGCTGAGGCCTTTCTCCTCAGCGTGCAGTTGACCCCCTTCTTGCAGCATCCCCAGATGGCTCTTTCTCTGGGCCTAAGCATCCTTAGTGTCTCTTCCTCTTCTAAGGACACCAGTCCTACAGGATTAGGACCCACCCTCATAGTCTCATGTGATTAAATTAACATGAGGCCCTATCTCCCATTAAGGTTACATTCTGAAGGGCTGGGGGTTCAGGCTTCCACATGAATTTTGGGTGGGGGGACACAGGTTCAGTCCATAATAGTACTCAAGACTTTCTACTTCATTTGTTTGATGTTTGTGCGCTTATTTTAGCTCCCTTAGAAGGTGGTAAGTTCCTTGAAGTTAGAGAGGATATCTTGGTTTATATCCTTTTATCTCTCATCATGTTTATTTTTTTAAATTTATTTTTTATTGGTGTTCAATTTACCAACATACAGAATAACCCCCAGTGCCCGTCACCCATTCATTCCCACCCCCCGCCCTCCTCCCCTTCTACCACCCCTAGTTCGTTTCCCAGAGTTAAGAGTCTTTATGTTCTGTCTCCCTTTCTGATATTTCCTACACATTTCTTCTCCCTTCCCTTCTATTCCCTTTCACTATTATTTATATTCCCCAAATGAATGAGAACATATAATGTTTGTCCTTCTCCGATTGACTCATTTCACTCAGCATAATACCCTCCAGTTCCATCCACGTCGAAGCAAATGGTGGGTATTTGTCATTTCTAATGGCTGAGTAATTTTCCATTGTATACATAAACCACATTTCTTTATCCATTCATCTTTCGATGGACACCGAGGCTCCTTCCAGAGTTTGGCTATTGTGGCCATTGCTGCTAGAAACATCGGGGTGCAGGTGTCCCGACGTTTCATTGCATCTGAATCTTTGGGGTAAATCCCCAACAGTGCAATTGCTGGGTCGTAGGGCAGGTCTATTTTTAACTCTTTGAGGAACCTCCACACAGTTTTCCAGAGTGGCTGCACCAGTTCACATTCCCACCAACAGTGTAAGAGGGTTCCCTTTTCTCCGCATCCTCTCCAACATTTGTGGTTTCCTGCCTTGTTAATGTTCCCCATTCTCACTGGTGTGAGGTGGTATCTCATTGTGGTTTTGATTTGTATTTCCCTGATGGCGAGTGATGCAGAGCATTTTCTCATGTACATGTTGGCCATGTCTAGGTCTTCCTCTGTGAGATTTCTCTTCATGTCTTTTGCCCATTTCATGATTGGATTGTTTGTTTCTTTGGTGTTGAGTTTAATAAGTTCTTTATAGATATTGGAAACTAGCCCTTTATCTGATATGTCATTTGCAAATATCGTCTCCCATTATCATTATGTTTAATACGCTTCTTGGACTTAGTAAATATTCAATATTTCTTGTTGAGTGAATGAATGATGTATAAAGTAGTTCTCGATTAATAAGAATTTCTCATTCCCCAAGCTTTTGGTGCAAAAAGAGTTATATAGCACAAGCAGCGTTGGACTAAACGTCAGAGACCCAGGTTCCTTTCCCAGCTCTGTCACTTTCTAGCTGAGTGATCTTAGACAAGTCACTTAACTACTCTGGGCCTCAGTTTCCTCATTTGTAAAATGGAAATAATAATGCTTTTCTGTTTTACAAGGTTGTTTATGAATATTAGTGAAATCATTTAGTCATTCAGAAAATACTTTGGGGCACCTACTGTATACAAGGCACTGTTCTAGGCACATGGGTACAATGGTGAACAAGGTTCCTGTCCTCATGATTCTTGTGGGGGACAGGTGATTAATCAGGTTATCAGTATAAGAAGTAACTTTGGAAAGTTCTAAGTTCTGTGTAGACAATAAAGTAAGGGATGTGATAATGAAGGCTTGCTTCCCAGAAAGGGTAGTTGGGGAAGACCTCTCTGAGGAGATGACATGTAATCCACGAAGTGAATCATGAGAAAGAATTAGCTATTCACAGGGAAAGAGCATTCCAGGCAGAGGGAGCAGCAAAGACCCTGAGCGCGGGGGTGGGAGAGGTAGGGGTGGAGGTAGTGAGTGAGTGTCATTACAGCAAAGTAAGGACATTTGAAACTGAGGCTCAGTAATGGGGTACGTTTCATGGGCATTTCAGAAAGATCCCTGGAGTTGAGACTTTATCCCTGATTCAACCACCATGTATATTTGGGACATCACTTGCTATGTGTGCATCTTGGGACACATCACTGCCTTTTCCAGGTTCCTCTTCCCTGCTCTGTCAGCCTGCCAGCATGGGGGGACCCTGTGGATAAGGCACTTTGGGAATATAAAGTGCTGTACAATTTCCAGGTGGTATCGTTATTTGAAAACATGTTACCCACGATTAAGGGATTTAACTTTGAATTCAGCAAGTAGGTTACTGATCAAATTTTCTGAGGAGAGCTGCAGTCACCCCCGTTTAGGGCTCAAAAGTGCCTATGTCAGGCTTTTCAAAACAAATTGATAAGAATTAAGTAGATGCTGGAGTAGGGAACAGCAAGCTGTCTTTCTTCCCTACTTTCTTCCCCACGGAGACTTTATACACAAAATTTGGTATGGGCAATCACCTTGTTGGGGCTTTTGGGTGCCTATGAAACTACCTTGAGGGCAAGGTCACTGGATGTGAGCGTGTGTGTGTGTGTGTGTGTGTGTGTGTCGTATTTTGCATTGCAATAGAATGTTCCAGAAAAATATCTTAAGCATTCCACTGCCGCCAGAACTGACGTGATTGAACATGGTACACATATTTCTTGAGTAGTGAAATTGCACCCAAGACACATATAAATGACACAGTAGCAGGGCATTCTTTTACGAAGAGCTGATGACTTCAAAGTTCTTGGTAGTAAAGTGTATTGCTTTTGAACTTGTTCCTAGTTTTCTCCCCCACACTCAAGGACTACCTTCCTTTTCCCCAATCTCATCTGCTCTACATGTAGACTTTCATAACTTAAGCATCTTGAGGCATGCAGTGTTTCCCCCTGTATTGCTCATTCTGAAGGTTGCCAGATGCCGAGGCTTTAAGATAATGAATATACAATCTGGAAAGGTCACTTTCAGGAAAAGGGAGCCCTGTTTCCTCTTTCCATCCAGAGGAGGTGCTAAGGGAATTTTACTGGAGCCGGAGTCTAGAAAACAACCAGGACCATGCTAAAAACCTCCCTGGGTGATCCTTTGGCTATTGGCAGGTTGAAGAATTCATCCTCTCTCTCTGTCTCTACCTCCCCTCTCTGCGTCTGTTAGCTGGACTCTGTGGTCTCTGTCTCCACATCTCTGTCTCTCTTTCTTTCTCTTGTTCTTCCCCACCCCACCTCTCTCATCCCTTATTGATTTGCTTCATTGGAATAAAGTTCCGTTCAACTAGTGGGGCTTCCATAATTGGAGCTCTGGGGCATATCAAATGAAACAGCTAATGGTGACTTTTTTTTTCTGAGGCAGGTTATCAATTATGAATGCCTAGGCAATCAGAGATCACAAGAGTCCTGTTTCCCCAAATGAAGTAGTGGATTTTAGAATGAGATGAAATGAAATGGAGCTAATAGGTTTTTTTTTTTTTTTTTTTTTTTAAAGAGAAGGCTGAGGCATTTGGAACTGTAGGTATGAAGCTCAGGACTGTGGACACCTCCTTGCTTTGGTTTCAGAGTTTTGGACAACTTGTGCACAAAGCCCAAGAGCTAGCAGTGTGCACTGGAATGAACAGGGAGAATAAACACAGATGGCGGGGGGAGGGGGGGAGGAACGGGGTTTTCAGGCTAGCTGCTCTGTAAACAGGCCACTGCAGTCCAAGGGGCTGATGTGAACCTTACATGGGCTGCCAGGGCTGCATCCTTCCTCTACCTCACTCCAGTTAGCCATCTCTACCAGTGGCCTGGGACTGGTGATTTCTGAGAAGAATGATACCAGAAGACTCCTCGTACCTACCTAACATTCTTCTCAGGCCGTTATCTTTGCTGCTTTCCTGGGTTTATTCATCTAGGGAAATGCGACAGTTTCCTGTCTCTGTCTCTCAGTGATTCTCACACACTCTCTCTCTCTCTCTCTCTCTCTCTCTCAAGTACACACAGACACACACACAGTCTCTGCACAGTAGCTTCACTTCCCAGTGTAACTAGAAGCCCACACAGTCTCAGCTGCAGAAACAGAAATCCTGTGAAAGTGCACTGGACTAATTGTTAGGGGCAGTGATGGATGACTACAATTTTTAGGACTTTCTGAATTCACTAGAAGTGAAATTATTAAGGGTGTACTAATGCATGTTCAACGTAGAAAAATTCAAAAATCTAGATCAATAACAAAAGGAAATTCACTCTGTGTCTAAGGAATGTGTATAAAGAATATTAAATACTAGTTTCTTAAATTGAAAAAGTAATCTGTGAACAGTAAAACGTATTCAAACACTTCAGAAGAGCATGAACTAGAGTAAGATATCCTCTCCTTGGACACCCAGAAAGAATCCTAGACTGAAAATCCAGAAACTGACTACGACTGTAGAATGTATGTATCTCTGGGTAAATGAACTTAAACCCACCTCACCACCACCCCCATGAGAACATAATGTACTTAATGTTCTGCACTGTGCTTTTTAACTTAATATATTTTGGCCATCTTTTCATGACAGTACATACAGATAAATCATTTAATATGACAAATATTGCATAGTCACATGCGCTTAAATACCATGAATACCATGCTAATTTGTGAATATTCTGGAATAATATACTAGAACACAGAGAGAACCAAAAAAAAAATGAACACTCAGCACTACTGGGAAATGATACTTCATTATTCAAGAATCCATCACATTTATCTATCTTTGTGGAAGAATTTGACAAATTAATTAATTTGTCTTTTTCAAACCTGAGCCCTCCCTCCATGCAAATCCCCCTTGCGCTCCAAATTCCTGTCTCTCTTTGATGTTAGTAGAGCCACAACCCACAAACACTCAGTCAGACTTATTCATCTTTTGTTCAAGAACTTAAGGCAAGATTGAAGAAAAAGAACTTAGGGGAAGAAATAACCAGAACTGCTTTCCTGAGTCTGAATGGTGTTGGTCTTGAGAGCAGGTGTTTAGGTAATGGGCCATGCTTGCTAGTGTTAAATACTGATGTACAAAGTGTCCATGTGTTCTTATTGAGTATGTCTTTTGTGACATGTGAGACTTTCTAAGATGTGGGGACCCGAACATGGACTCCTCTTACCCAGGTCTCTGGGTGGTATGGTACCCTGGTATGACCATAGTGATTGTTAAAATATTAAGTTATATCAATTCAGTTAGTAATAAATGCTGCTCTGAGACCCAATTGATCCCTTCCAAGATTCCTGTTGTCCTGATCCTCCTCATGATCCAACAACTAAAAAACTGATGGCAAGCACAGCGAAGGCCTCTAGAACACTCCTCTAGAGCTGCTGTCTGTACCTCTTCTGATTGGATGGTGGGTGAGCCAATCTGGTTATTAGATATTTTGACTATTACCCCTGTCTATGAGTAAAGAATCAATGAAAACTCTGCCCTTGCCTCTGTAGAGACAATTCAGTGAGATGGAGACCAGTGATGATAGGAGCAAGGTGGGTACTATGACAAAACCAAGCCCAGGTGACAGGCTGGGGGCTATTGGTCACATCCATTTGATCAGATGGCACATTGAGGCCCACGTTAATTACTTTGGTTCCTCTAGAACAAGCATCTTTGGCAGGAACCCAGCAGCAAGGCAAATTAGAGGCACGAGGGGTAAGTAACTGCAACCACTGCTGGCCATATGGAGCTTGAGGGTGATGCTTATGATCTTGAAAACATCCTACCCAGGACCAAGAGTAGCGCATTTGCAAAACATGGGGTTGATGCCAATTCCTTTTTATTTGTCTACAAAGCCAATAAATAAAAGTTCTTTTTTCTTTTAAGGAAATCTGACATTTAGTGTATTGAATTTAATTGAGTGGATTAGATAGAAGTAGAGAAGGTTGATTTTCTTTGTCCTTACTTCTGCTAGGTAACTGGAGACCAACTGGAACAAAACCATAATCTGGCTAACACGGATGGTATCTTGTTAGCATAGTTTCTCTTTCCAGTCTTTTTATCTATGTTTATATATGCATATAGTATGTATCCATATTTTTACAAAATTGTGATTATGTTTTATGTAGTTTTGATTATGATATTTAAATTTAGCATTAAATTAAAAACAATGGCCAAATCATTAAATACTCTTCTAGGACAGGATATTTAATATCTATATAATATTTTATCTTAGGGCTACATTAAAATTTTTTTAACATCTCTCCTATTTTATACATTTAGGTGATTTCTACTTTGTTTTTTTGTTTGCTTTTATTTATTTTTTTCTTCTTTTTTAAATTTAAATTCAATTTAGATAACATAGTGTACTACTATTGGTTTGAGGGTAGAATTTTGTGATTCATCAGTTGCCTATAATACCCAGTGCTCATTACTTCAAGTGTCCCTCTAAATGCCCATCACCCAATTATCCCGTCCATTCTCCCACCTTCCCTCCAGCAACCCTCAGTTTGTTCCCTGTAGTTAAGAGTCCCTTATGGTTAGCCTCCCTTGTTGTTTTTATCTTATTTTATTTTTTCTTCCCTTGCCCTGTGTTCATCTGTTTTGTTTCTAAATTCCTCATATGAGTAAAATCATATGGTATTTGTCTTTCTCTGACTGGCTTTTTCGCTTAGCATAATACCCTCTAGTTCCATCCATGTCATTGCAAATGGTAAGATTTCATTCTTTTTGATGGTTGAGTAATATTCTATTGTGTGTGTGTGTGTGTGTATTATATATATATATTATATATATAATATACACCAATTTATATATCACATCTTCTTTATCCATTCATATGTTGATGGACATCTGGGCTCTTTCCATAGTTTGGCTATTGTGGGCATTGCTGCTATAAACATTGGGGTACATGTGCCCCTTCGAATCACTATGTTTGTATCCTTTGGATAAATACCTGGTAGTGCAATTGCTGGGTCATAGGGTAGTTCTATTTTTAACTTTTTGAGGAAACTCCATACTGTTTTCCAGAGTGACTGCACCAGTTTGCTGTCCTACCAACAGCATATGAGGGTTTCCTTTTCTTTGTGTCATTGCCAACATCTGTTGTTTCCTGTCTTGTTAATTTTAGCCATTCTGACCAGTGAGGTGCTATCTTATTGTGGTTTTGGTTTGTATTTCCCTGATACCCAGTGATGTGGGGCATTTTTTCACATGACTGTTGGCCATTTGTATGTCTTTGGGGAAATGTTTGTTCATATCTTCTGCCCATTTCTTGACTGGATTATTTGTTTTTGGGGTGTTGGGTTTGATAAATTCTTTATAAATTTTGGATGCTAACCCTTTATCTGATGTGTCATTTGCAAATATCTTCTTCCATTCTGGGTTGCCTTTTAGTTTTGTTGACTGTTTCCTTTGCTGTGCCAAAGCTTTTTATCTTGGTGCATCCTGGGTTGGCGCAGGCATGGTGACTCGTGTCCTTTTGGCTTGTGTCCGCCGACTGCCTGCGGCCTTGGCGCCGCTGCCCCTGGTTCCCATGCTGGCCGCGGCCCAGCCGCCCGGCACCCCCCTGTGCCCCGCGGGAACCCGGACGAGGCCTGGGGCTCTGCAGCCAGCCCCGGTGCTCCCGCAGGTTCCAGGCACACAGCTGTGCTGTCAGGATAGCGATGCACCCCCTCTGACGTTAGAGGGGATCAAGGACCGGGTTCTTTATGTCTTGAAACTCTATGACAAGATTGATCCAGAAAAGCTCTCGGTAAGTTCCCACTTTATGAAAGAACGGGGCTTAGACAGTTTGGACCAAGTGGAGATTATCATGGCCATGGAGGATGAATTTGGGTTTGAAATTCCTGACACAGATGCGGAGAAGTTAATGTGTCCACAAGAAATTGTAGATTACCTTGCAGATAAGAAGGATGTACATGAGTAAGAGATCAGACCCCCTTTTTTCACCGAGAGAGGAGTCAGAAGATGCTGGTGAGTGTCTGGAAGTGAGAACGCGTTTTGGCATTATTGCTGCCTTTGACAGAGTAATTCTGTTTAGACTTGTATTTAAATTGTCTGTTTTTCCCTTTGAAAATAAATCTATAAAACCAAAAAAAAAAAAAAAAAACCAACAACAAAAAAACCAAAACACCAAACAAAACAAAACAAAACAAAACCAACAAACAAACAACAACAACAACAACAACAACAAAAACCCACAAAGCTTTTTAATCTTGATGAAGTCCCAATAGTTCATTTTTGCTTTTGTTTCTCTTACAGGTAATTTCTACTTTTTGCCAGCACTATAAATAACTGTATGATGGACATCCATATCTACTACGCATCCTTTCCTTAGAGTAAGGAATCTCAGCTTCAGAGATAGTATTATGTTTCTAGTTCACGTGTTTGTACTTAGTTGTCACCAATAGAATTATCTTTTTTATGTTTTCTGGAACAAATACTTCCTTGAATATCCCTGAACTCCCAGAAGCTCTGTAGAAAGAATCTGGAGGCTGATTAGCAACCCTAGTCTTTGGGCACCTCTGACTTATGGATTTTTCTTTTCCATGGGATAGCTGATGACCATTGTCAATAGCACCTAAAGTATAAGCATCTATTGGCAGATAAGATCTTTCTTTTTTTCTTCTCCTCTTCCTTCTCTCCCCCCCCCAGCCCCCCACCCAGGTATGACAGATTGGTGAAACTTGAGTTAGATGCCCACCTCTATATCCATGACCTGTAGGCCAGGTGGTGTAAGTTACTTTGAAGGACTATAGCAGCTTCTTCTATAGCCCTGCACATAATTCGATGAAGCAGAAATTCCTAGAAAATAAACACTGGGCGAACAAAACAGCAGGATTCATAACAATTGGATTTGATAAGACAGTGTTGTAATCCAGGCTCTGCCACTTGCTGTTTGAACTTGAACCAGTCTTTCCTCTTCTCTGGAAATCAATGTGCTCATCTTTGAAATGAGACAGTAGGCCAAGATTCTTTCTAGGGTATTTTAGCTTGTTTAGTGGTATAGCTGAGACTCCAAACCAGGCCTTCTGTTCTAGGACTTTTCTACCCTTGCTTGCAGTCATCCTCAATCTGTGCTGTTTTTTACAATGAGTTCCTAGATTCCACCTTTGTTCCATAGGGCCAGAATAAAGACATTGACTTTTGCAGTTAACTTCCAAGAAAGATGTGTGTGAGTGTTTCTTAATATATGCTACAGGTGAAACTTGAATCAATGGAATTTAGGAGACTCATTTCTCCCCATTAACTTTGTGATGGCATTATGATTCCAGACATGTTTTTTTTTCTTCAGAGAATATGAGCTATTGGAAGCCCTTAGAAGTCATTTAGTCCAGGAATTCTTCTGGATGATGTGACCTTCTGGGTCTGGAAATGTGCTAAAATTGGGGGAAGAATGTTGTGTTTATGTGCATGCATGGGTCTAGTGAGAGGATCTATTTTTAAAGCCAGATTATTTGGAATTAAGTGTACATTAGAAAATGAGCATATTAAATATTCAATTTGATGGGTCACCACAAATATATAACTTGAGCACCCGCCACCCAAAACAGGATATAGAACCTTTCTATCAATCCAGATGCTTAACTGACCAAGCCACCCAGGTGCCCAGTCTATCACTCCAGAGGTGTATCCCTTATGTCCTTTATTAGTTAGTCTTCCCCTGTCTCCCCTTTGGCAACCACTTTCTGACTTCTATCCCTGTAGATTATATTTTCCTGCTCTAAAATTTCATGTTTATGGAATTGTGCAGTTTTTACTTTTTTGGTGTAGTGTTTTTTGCTCTGTTTTTGAGATTCATCCATGCTATTGTGTATATTAATAGTTGGTTCCTTTATATGGTTAAGTAGTAGTCAATTGTATGAATATATAACAGTTTAATTATTATTGTCCTATTGTTGGGCATTTGAAATTATTTCCATTTTACACTATAATGAATATAACTGCTATGAATATATTTATATGAGTCTTTGTGGACGTATGTTTTCATTTCTCATGACTAAATATCTAGGGATGGAATTGCTGGGCATTGGATAGATGTATGTTTAATTTTAAAAGAAATTGGCAATCAGTCCTCTAAAGTACATGTACCATTATACACTCCCTGCAGCCATGTATGAGAGTTCCAGTTGTTCCATATCTTAGCTAACATTTTTTGTTGTCTGCTGTTATAATTGTAATCATTCTAGTAGATGTAAAAATGATACCTCATTGTGATTTTAATTTGCATTTCTCTTATGACTAATGATATTAAGCATATTTTCACGTACTTATTGGCCATTTGTAAATCCTTTGTAAAGTGTCTGTTCAAATTGTTTGTCCTTAAAGCCAGTTTGAGTGTTCTGTTATTTGCAAATGGAAGAATTTTGATTAAAACAAAATCCATATGTGAATATGCAGATACTCTAGAGTTAGTTGACATTGTTGTTGTGTATTGATAAAAGGATAACTGTTTATCATTTGGACAAAGTTTAGAAGGTGATGCCAAACAGATGGAAGAGTGTGAATCAAGCTATAGGAAGTAAGGAACAATATATTCCATTCAATGAATGAACCATAAATAGTAGAGCATGGCTATAAATGGAGTGCTGGAGGCAAGGAGTGCAGTTTTAAAGCATAGCAAGACACAGGGCTGGAGAGACAGGCATTGCTAACCTTACAAGTAATGCTGAGGAATTTGGACTTTTTGCCCAAGTCAGTACAGAATGACTTAAGGTTTACTCAGTGGAGTGGCATAATCAGGTATGTAAAAAAGTTTCCTACTTTATGTATACGAGTGGATTGTACTGTAGAAGGGCCCTGGCAAGGGAATCTTTACGGAATCTGAGATATCTGTCACTGGAATGTGAAAATTTTTCTTCCAGAACAGATGAGTTTAAAAGACTATGACTACTCTTGTCAAGCAAGCTATACCACGCTTTTAGTGCCTCTCATAAAAGATAGGCTACACTTTTTTACAACAGGGGTTAGATGATGTATTTTCTGAAAAGTTATTGTTTAAAGCTCTATTATCTAGAAATCATGGTTATTTGCATTTATGTCTTTATAACATATTATGAAGAACATGTCTTTCAGGTTTGATGGGGGATGCCACCATGGGTTCTAAATTGCTTTCAAAAGGCAAACAATGAAAGGGGTCAGAACAGTCCTGTCACCTGCATC
Source organism: Vulpes vulpes (assembly GCF_048418805.1). Lineage (NCBI taxonomy): Eukaryota > Metazoa > Chordata > Mammalia > Carnivora > Canidae > Vulpes > Vulpes vulpes. Next base: position 113,530,717 of record NC_132783.1, on the reverse strand, counting down.
CATGGTTATGTGAGATAAGCCAGCTCAGGTGCTCAGGACAGTCTAGGTGGATAAAGAATCCCACCTTCAGGCAAAGACTGGGACAATGACAGAAATATTGTGTCCTTGTCAGAATTTTTAGTTGCAAGCACTAAATCCATGTTTGCTGGTTTACTCAAGAAAGCAATTCCTGAAAGGATGTAGGAGGCTCACAGAGTCTCAGGGAAGGCTAGAGATGAATCTTGAAGCTGGCTATTCATTCAGAAACAAAGCCCAGATCACACTGTGGAGGCACTGCTAGGAAGACGGCACTACAGCTTAGCATAAATACTGGTGCTTTCTCTGATGTTTGGGACTGGCCCACAGAAGCTGTGCTACTCTTGCTCCCTAATCTAGATACTTTTATTGCTTGACTCTGTTAATACATAGGTTTGGAGTAGAGCTTACTTCCTCATGTGGTTTGTTTCCAAATTGAAGGCTTGCTTGTGTCTGTTCAGCAGAGCTAGGTCACATGCTTTCTTAAGAAAGGGAGGCTGGAAAAGTGAGTTCTGTGGGTACCTGGCAGAGGAAATAGTGGGATTCTGGGAATAATTTCTGGTCATTAATCGTTTTGGGATAATTTATCTCTTGGTGGGAATGAAATTTTAGTAGATTGCAAAAATTGCAATAATCTTTCATTCTTCCCTCTATTCATGGCCTTGTGATGTGTCTTTGTACCTCTTCCTATCATAAAGTAGAATTGATTTACCTTCTTGATTCTGAGCTGTTCTTGTCACTAGCCTCGTCTAGTAGAGTGTAGTACAAGGGGTGGTGCCAGTGCTAAGCCTAGGCCTCAGGAAACGTGGGGTGGTTCCACTTGTTCTCTTGGAACCTTATTGTTGCCGGGTAAAAAACTTCAGCTGGCCTCTTGCATGATCAAAGATATGTGGCCCAGTCACTTCCTTTGCCTACCTGGCAGTCAGTTTATTACCTGACATGTGAGTAAAGTCATCCTAGACCAACTGGATACCAGTTGACCGGCCAAGTAATTGTAGGCACATGAGCTAGCCAGGTGAAGTTCACTGAGTCTGGTCTAGGTCTACAGTTGACCAACCATCCCATGGATCCTGGCAATATTAAGGGTTTTTTTAAGCTACTAAATTTTGCAGAGGTTCATTATGCTGGGATAGATAACTGATGCAGATTGGTAATCTGGATTTTGGTAAACTAGATGTTTGGCAAGTGGGGAGAACAAGTGGGCAGAACTTATTCATAAAATAAAGGGAATTCTTGGGTCCCATGTTAATAGCTGTGTCAACTTGGGCAAGTCAATTGAACTTGTCAGGTGTGTATTAGTTTCCTCATCTAATAGCTGGAGTTAATAAAACCAGTGTCTCTGAATGGGCTGTAAGTGTGGGACGGCACATTATAAAACATCAAGAAAGCATCACTTCTCCATGCCCTGCCTTTTGTTTCTTCATCACAACATTAATAATGTGAGGGATTGATAGTATAAGTGTGGAGGCTGAGAAAAATTAAGGCCATTCCACCTCAAGTTTAGCATTAGCACAAGTACAGCCATCTTAGGCCCCTGTGAATAAGAGTTGAACTTTACAGGAAAAACTGCAGAATGTCCTCAGCAGGGAATCCCATATCAGAAAGAAAACAGAGCTCAGAATTGTCCTCAGCAGAGAATCCCATATCAGATCTTAAGAAACTCCTCCACCCTTTCCCCCATATTGGAAAAAAAAAAAATTCCTCCACCCCTTCTGAAAATCCCCTAGACCAGCCCATAAAAAACCCAGCTGTAACCCACTTCGGGGTCCAAGTCCCTGCTCTGCTGTGTGGAGTATACTTGGACCCAAGCTCGAGCTTGTAAATAAACCCTCGTGTACTTGTATCGGTGTGGGCTCCTTGGTGGTTTCTCGGATTCGCAATCTTGGGCACAACTTTAGTCCATTTGATAGAGTTGAAAGCAGCTTGCTCCTTACCATGGCCATGGAGGCCCTGTGGCATCTGGCCTGTCCAATCTCTTCTCTGTCCTATCCTACTTCTCAAGGCCTCTAGTACCTCACAAGGGTCAGGTGACTACCCACAGGAGAATTCTTATGCATGTGGTTCCCTCCCCTGGGATGATCTTCCCATCTTCCTCTCTCCTTCTCTTTCTTTATTTGAACCAGGCTTCAGGAACAGTTTGTTATAATCCAGATAGGAACAGATTAAGTAGCATCTGGTTTGAGTGAAAGTAACCCATAAGATAGTTAAAAAGAAATTCTGTTCTTTCCTATCAAGGTGCTTTAATTCAGGGATCAGAGACTTTACCTACCAGAAGTATTGTGAGAGCCTGGTGCCGGCTGGTTAGAGGGCCTTCGGAAAAAATTGTTTCCTGGGCTCTATTCTTTCAGTCTCTGTCAATCTCTCTCTCATTCTCTCATCTATCTATTTACCTATCTATCTATTGCTTTATTGAGATAATTTCACCCATCTTAAATATACTAGTCATTTAAATGTACTTACAGAGCCCTGTAATCCCAATACAATCTAATTTTAGAACATTTCCCATCATTCCAGAAAGAAACCTCATGCTCATTTACACTCACTCCTCATTCATGCCCCTAGCCCTAGGCAACCATCCATGCCCTTTCTGCAACTATAGATTTGCCTTTCTGGATATTTTATATACATGGAATTACATGATGTTGCACTTCTGTCAAGGGCTTTGTTTTCTTGTTCTTTGGGGCTCAGCTAAAATGTTCCTTCTTCTTTCCTCAGACTACTGTTATTCTCCATGTCAGCTCCTCCTTTTTCCCTTGCCCAAACTTACTGCAATTGGTATTTATTTTGTTTCTTCATCCACTTGCTTTTGTCTGTCTTTGCCACTTGAATGTGATTTCCCCAAGGAAGGAACCTGCATTTCTGTGTTGTTGGCTGTTGTGTACATGCAGGAACTAGCTCACTGACCCACAGAGTGACCGTCTAGTAAATATTTGCTGAATGAATGAAGTGTATTTTAAAGAGCAGCTCCAAACTTTTCCCTTGTAGAGATCATAAACTACAATAAACAGCACTCGCGAATTGTCAAAACTGTTTGGAAGTGGCTTTCCTATCAGAAGGTCCAATGTAGCACATGTCCCTGTGCTAAATGATTTGGAAAACTGAACAAAGACTGGGGATTGATTTGTAGGCAGCATTTTCCAACCTTCTGTCATCCAGTCTGTGGTGCTCTTAGTTTGGGTCTTTGTTTATTTTTCAGCATGTGGGAGAGTTATGGTGCCTCCTATTGTTCTCCTAGTTCTATTAATACTGTTAGGCTATTTACTCGCTGGCCCTGCTGACAGTCAGGCTGCTCTCCCACGTCAGCTCCTGGCTTGTTCCTTCAGAGGTTTTACTGTGAGCTAAAACCATTTCCTTTGTTCATATGCAAACTAAAGATTAGCAGCATCTAGGGCTTTTCACCCGGGAGCCACCAGCAGGCAAAGAGTGTAAAAGAGAATGAAGCTGCAGGAGCCCTGGGGGGTTGAGAGCAGATTTTGATTTGAACAGAGGTGGCGAAAGAAGCCCTTCAGAGACTTTGAATGGGATTGCGAGGGCCTCCCCTCCAGGTGGGAACCAGTCTGTGAGCAGCCAAGCCAGTGTTAGAGCCCCTGGTTTGATGTATCTGCTCTTTGAAGAAGCTTTGCTTCCCTGAAGCCTTTGCCATTTCTGAGGGTAGAGAAAGGGGCCTGGGCCTGGAAGGGCTACATGGGAAGCTGGTGTTGTGCTGACCTCTATGGCAATCTCTCAATCCGCCCTACCTCTGTGAGGTGGGAACCATTAGCCTCTTTTTGTAAAACGAAGAAATGTATGAGGAAACCCACCCCAAATTCCTCAGCCAGAAAGTGGCAGGGTGGGATTTGAACCTTCTGGTTCCAAAGCTCTTTTCTTTAAAAAATGATTTTATTTATTAATAGTTATTTTATCATTAATAAGTAATCCTTAATTATTATAAGATATTTAGTAATATTATATTACATTTTATTGTTATAATACATTATTATAATACATTTAATATTATTAACAATAAATTTATTTTTATTAATAAAATATTTTTATTTATTAGTAAACTATTAACATGAAATCTGCTTATAACAAAATTTTAGAAGTATAATACAGTATTGTCGACTATAGGTACAATGTTGTACAGCAGATTTTTAGAATTTATTTATCTTGCTTGACTGAAATTTTATGCCTGTTCATTAGCAGTAACTCCCCATTTCTCCCTTTCCCCAGCCCCTAGCAACGAGCATTCATTCCACTTTTAGATTCTATGAGTTTGACTCTTAGATATCTCGTGTAAGTGGAGTTGTGTAGTATTTGTCTTTTGGTGACTGGCTTATTTGAATTAGCATAACATCTTCAAGTTTCATCCATGTTGGAGCATGTGTTAGAACTTTTTTTTTTAAGGTGAGATATACCACTATATGTATATACCACATTTTCTTTATCTTTTCATTTGTGAATGGACATTTAGGTTATTTCCATATCTTGACTATTATGAATAGTGCTGCAAGTGAACATAGGAGCGCTAATATCTCTTCAAGATCCTGATATCAATTCCTTTGGATAAATACCCAGAAGTGGGATTGCTAGATCTTATGGTAGTTCTAATTTTAATATTTTGAGGGATCTCTATACTATTTTCCATAGCAGCTGCACCATTTTGCATTCCCTCAAAATGCACAAAGGTTCCAATTTCTTCACATCTTCACCAACCTTGTTATCTGTTTCAAAAAAAGATTTTATTTATTTGAGAGAGAGAGAGAGAAAGAGAGAGAGAGAGAGAGAGAGAGAGAGAGCGAGCATGAGTGGGGAGAAGTAGACTCCCCACTGAGAAGGGAGCCTGACACATGACTCCATCCCAGGACCACAGGATCATGACTTGAGCTGAAGGCAGACATTTAACCAACTAAGCCACCCAGGTGCCCTCTTTGTTTGTTTGTTTGTTTAATAATAACTGTCCTGATGGCTGTAAGCTGATGATATCTCATAGTGGCTTTGATTTGCATTTCCCCAATGATTAGTGACATTGAGCATTTTTTCCATATATCTGTTGGCCATTTGTATGTCTTCTTTGGAAAAATGTCTATTCATCCTTACCCCATTTTTAAACTGCTTTAGTTTTTTTTACTATTGAGTTTTAGAAATTTGTTATAGATTTTGTTTGGTTGTTTTTACTATTTTTATTTATTTATTTTTTGGTAGGCTTCATAACCAACACAGGAGCTTGAACTTATGACCCTGAGATGAAGAGTTGCATGTTCTACCAACTGAACCAACCAGGACCCCCTTCCTTTTATATTTTGAAGATTAATTCCCTACCACATATATGGCTTGTAAATATTTTCTCCCATTCCATAGGTTGCCTTTTCTACTCTGTTGATTGTTTCCTTTGCTGTGCAAAAGCTTTCTGGTCTTGTCTATTTTTGTTGCTTATACTTTTGGTGTCATTTCTATGAAATCATTGGCAATACCACTGTCAATGAAGTTTTTCTCCTATATTTCCTCCCAGGAGTTTTACTATTTCTGGCCTTAGTTTAAGTCTTTAATACATTTTAAATTGACTTTTGTTTATGCTGTAAAGTAAAGGTACAATTTTCATGTAGATATTCAGCTTTGCTCCTTTTTTTAAAAGATTTTATTTATTTGTTTGAGAGAGGTAGAGAGTGCATGAGCAGGGTTGGGGGGAGAGACAGAAGGAGAAGGAGAAGCAGGCTCCCCTCTGAGCAAGGAGTCCAACATGGGTTGGACTAGAACCTAGTCCTAGAACCCTGAGATCATGAACCTAGAACCCTGAGATCATGACCTGAGCTAAAGGCAGATGCCTAACTGACTGAGTTACTCAGGTGCTCTGATATTCAGTTTTCTTAACACCATTTCTCCATTGTGTGTTCCTGGCATCATTGTTGAAGGTCATTTGATATGTACATGGATTTATTCTGGGTTCTCCATTTTGTTCCATTGGCCTACGTATCTGTCTTTATGCTAGTACCATATTGTTTTGATTATAGTAGCTTTGTAATACACTTCAAAATCTGGAGTTGTAATGCCTCCAGCTTTGTTCCTGTTTCTTGAGATTGATTTGACAATTCTGATCTTTTGTGGTTTTTTTTTTTAAAGTTTTTTTTTTTATTTTTTTATTTTATTTATGATAGTCATACAGAGAGAAAGAGAGAGAGGCAGAGACACAGGCAGAGGGAGAAGCAGGCTCCATGCACCGGGAGCCTGATGTGGGATTCGATCCCGGGTCTCCAGGATCGCGCCCTGGGCCAAAGGCAGGCGCCAAACCGCTGCGCCACCCAGGGATCCCTCTTTTGTGGTTTCATATGAATTTTAGAATTGGTTTTCTGTTACTGTAAAGAATACCATTGGAATTTTGGCAGAAATTGTATTGAATCTATAGATTGCTTTGGATAGTATGGAAATATTAACAATATTAAGTCTTCCTATGCATGAACACTGGATGTATTTCAATTTGTTTGTGTCTTCTTTAATTTCTTTCTTTTGTAGTCCTCAGTCGTATAAGTCATTTATTTTCTTAGTTAATTTTCTTCCTATATATTTTATTCTTTTTGGTGCTATTGTAAATGAGATTGTTTCCTTAATTTCCCTTTCAGATAATTTATTGTTAGTGTATAAAAAGACAACTTTTTTTGTTTGTATCCTGTGACTTTATTTAATCTGTGTAATGGTTCTGATAGTTCTTTGGTATCTTTTATAGGGTTACATTATCTGCAAAAAGGGACAGATTTAACTTCTTCCTTTCCTATTTAGATGACTCTTATTTGTTTTTCTTGCCCAAATGCTGTGGCTAGGACTTTTGGAATTACATTAAAGAGGAGAGAATGGATATCCTTACTTTGTTCCTGATCTTTGAGGAAAAGCTGTCACTTTTTAGCCATTGAGTATGAGTTTAGCTTTGGGCTTTTCATACATGTCCCTAATTAATATACAATGTTATATTAGTTTCAGATATACAATATAGTAATTCAAGAGGTCCACACATCACCCTGTGCTCATTATGACAAGTGTACTCCTTAATCCCTATCACATATTTAACTGATCCCTCCAACCCCCTCCCCTCTGGTAACCATCAGATTGTTTTCTATAATTAACAGTCTGTTTCCTACTTTCTTTCTCTTATTTTTTTTACCTTTGCTTGTTTGTTTTGTTTCTTAATTTCTAGACACAAGTAAAATCATATGGTATTTTTCTTTGTTTCTTGTGTTTTTGATTTTAGCCATTCTCATCAGGGTGAGGTAATATCTAATTGTAGTTTTGATTTGCATTTCTCTGATGGTGAGGGATGTTGGGCATCTTTTCATGTGTCTGTTGGCCATCTGTATGTCTTCTCTGGAGAGAGTCTGTTCATGTCTTCTGCCCATTGTTAAATTGGATTGTTTTTTTTCTGTCTGTATTGAGTTATATATCAGTTCTTTATATATTTTGGATACTAACCCTTTATTGGATATGTGCAAATATCTTCTCCTATTTAGTAGGTTGCCTTTTAGTTTTGTTGACTGTTTGCTTTGCTATGTAGGTTTTTATTTTGATGTTGTCCTAATTTTTACTTTTATTTCTCTTACATCAGAATCTAGAAAAATGTTCTACAGCTGATAAAATTGCTGCCTGTGCTCTCTTCTAGGATTTTTATGGTTTCAGGTCTCACATTTAGGTCTTTGATCCATTTTGAGTTTATTTTTGTATATGGTACAAGAAAGTGGTCCAGTTTCTTTCTTTTGTATGTAGCTGTCCAGTTCTCCCAACACCATTTGTTAAAGAGATCGCTTTTCACTGGATAGTCTTTCTTGCCTTGTCAAAGGCTAATTGACCATATAGTTGTGAGTTCACTACTGGATTTTCTATTCTGTTCTATAGATTTGTGTCTACTTTTTTGTGCCAGTATCATACTGTTTTGATTACTATAGCTTTGTAGTATAACTTGAAGCCTGGATTTGTGATACCTCCAGTTTTGTTTTTCTTTTTCAAGATTGCTCTGGCTATTTGAGGTCTTGGATGTTTGGTGACCCAGCTTTGCCACTGGCCTTAAATGTTGCTTGGATAAGTCATTTCTCTCCACTAGAATGTGAACACTGTGAGGGCAGGGATTCTCTTTAGTGTTCTTTTGTTCATGAGGTACCCCAAGAACCTGCACAGAGCCTAGCAATTAATGATAAATGTACAACAGCTGATAGTTGACTGATTGACTGGTTTTTTAAGGTCTCACTTTTTTCTTCTGAACACAGGGATTGGAACTGGAAGGATATCAAACTGGTTGATCTCTAAGTGCTCTTCTGAATCTGTTGTTGAATCACTAAAAATAATAAAAGTTAAATGAAAGAACATAGCCATGTGATTATAAAAACAGTCTCATTAACACTTAAGTGCCTGGTTAGAGCAACTGTCTAATTTAAAAATCTTTAGTTTTTGGCTATAGCTTTTCAATAGAGCATACCTCTCTCACAGATGTCATTTTTCTCATTTGTTCTTTGCGGCATCTCTTGATAAGCTGCCTGAATTTGTTAGAAATCATTTTGGAATAATAATAGGAAAGGCAGGGAAACAATACATTTATTACCATTATTGCCTTTGGAATGAACAACCTAAAAGATGCGATATTTAAAAATAGTAGTTTCCAAGAAAAGTAAAGGCAAACATATTTGAAGAGATTTTTTTCCACAGTTGGTGGCTGCAAACTTTACATTAACTTGGACGATAATGGAGTAATTGTTCTTTTTAAAGAAAGATTTTATTTATTTATTTATTTGAGAGAGAAAGAAATAGAATACATGAGCAGAGGAGAGGGGCAGAGAGAGAGGGAGAAGCAGACTCCCCAGTGTTCAGGGAGCCTGAGATGGGTCTCCATCCCAGGACCCTTGGATCATGATCTGAGCCAAAGATAGACACTTAACTGACTGAGCCACCCAGGTGCCCGTGGAGTAATTATTTTCAATAAACTTACATATTGTTCAAAATAACATGATATGATTTTTAAAAGTGCTTGCTGAGAATCTGTAATATTGCAGCTAATGTATTATGTGTGCTCCCATTCATCCTTGGTAATTGAGGCTTAAGTAATTTGTCACAGATGGAACAGTAGAGTTTTGAGTTTGTGACATATAGGTAATATCCAATGACTTTTAACTATTATTATTATTATTATTATCAATAAAGTAATATATCTACTGATTGACAAAGCTTCAGTCTGCAAGCTGGACTGCAATCTTCAGTCTGATATCTGAATCCACTATTAGTGGTGTAAAACAGTGCTGTACCCTAACAGTCTGTAGTGAAATAAATATACATCTGTTTAGTTTATATGTTTACATATATGTATTATTTTCTGTTTTATAGGATTTTATTTCTGCTAATGGAGATTTTTAAAAAAATCTCTTTTCCCTTCCCTCACCTCACTGATATAGAAAGATCTATTTTATTTCATGGAATTATGCCTTGTCAGAGAAAAATGTGAGTTTTTAAAGCTCATGTGGTTTAAGTTCTTTTATGTGATGGATGGGGAAGCTGAGGTCCAGCATGAATGACTTGTTCTAGGTAACCTGGTGAGTAGTGCCAGAGCTGGGGATGAGAGCCCAGTTTTCCATGATGCCACAGAGCCCCTCTGAGAGGTGGAAAGAGAGCCTTGGTGGCTGCAGCATTCCACACTGCCATCCAGCTGGGAGTGAGCAAGAACTGCTGGAGGAGGATCAGTGACCCTTGGCAGGGCTGAAGTAACTGAGCTCTGTGTTGTCAAGTGTGGAAAACCAGAGTGAAATGTCAGAGAACACTGTCTGGAAAATAGTTATAGTAGGCAAATTTTGTGCATTTATATAAATGCAATCATTGCTCAGTGACATAAAATTATTAATGCAATAGTCTTCTCTCAAAGTGCTCATTTGTTAGTCCTACAAAGTCCTATAGGACAAAGTATTAGTGTTAATTTAATCTAACTAATTGAATGAAGATTTCCTTCAATTTTTGGAACCAATGAGTTGCCCTATCTTTAATGAGGGCTCTGTGTTTGTGTTGGGGCACATGTTTAATGTTGAGCCAGGCAGTTCTGCAGCTTTCCTTAGCCTTAACTTCCTGCTTGAAAGGAGCCTCAAAAAAAAAAAAAAAAAAAAAAAAAAGAAAGGAGCCTCAGTTTAGCCAGAGATGAGAACGTAGGACCTTTTCAAGTCTTTTTCAGCTTGCACACGCAGCTATGAATGCATGTGGTCTGCTAGATTTACAGCAATATTTTAGAGCCCTTCAAAACCAATTATGGAGATCTCATTTCTTATTTTTCCCTTTTAAGCTGTTTGATTAACTTACTGTTTGCTTCAAACATTATCTGTACTCTTTTTCCCTCCCCACCCCCAACCCCCTAACAGCTGTTGGTATTAAACACTTGTGTTCCACAGATGCTCCTGGGGAAAAGTCTGTTCAAACTAGTCAGGCTCCAAGTCAAATCAAAGAAAGACATACTCATACTTTCTTTTTTTTTTTCATACTCATACTTTCAAGAGGGGTCTTCCAAGGAACCAGAAGATAGGTCAAATAATGATAATTTTCTGAACATGGGACTTTGAAGGAGCTCCAACTCCATTCTGGCCTCTTCTGTGGCTGCTAGATTGTTGCTTTTCACCACTGGTTTTTAGGCACTGCTGAGCTGGGGAGAAGAGATGAGACAAGAGCAAGTTAAAATACCACAAAACTCATTGTTCTTATTGAGATTCAATCATTTATCCTGAATAAATCCTCTCTAGATTGCTGTAAGCCTTTGGCTAATATGCAGTTAATTTTGACAATTTGCCACTGTTCTCACTGATTCTATGGAGAAAATTTTTGGAAGCCCTCATTCTCCTCATTGATATCAGTTTCTGAAATTTCTTTTCATCTCTAGGTTCCTCCATCATCCCATTTTTTCTTTGAAATATTTTTGTTGATGAAATCAGATTATTTTCTATCCACTTTAGATTTTGCTGATTGCATCCTTGTCATTTAACATGTTCTTCTGTCCCTGTATTTCCTGTGAATCAAGAGTAAGGTGCATGATTACATTTACATTTGACTTGTTTTTGCAAGACTGTTTCATAGGTGCTGTGTTCTTCCATTGGGAGGGCATGTAAGTATGGGTGGTCTTTCTTTTCTATGATTTTAGTAGCCATTGAAAAATCATTGCATAGATCCATAATTCATTAGAGAGAGCAAAAATGGTGCTATTCCAATTCCAAATTTCTTCACAGTTTGATAACTGAAATTCTTATATAGTGAAAATGTTTCTTCATTAACTAGTTCAATATACTGAGATATAGCTTATAAAGGAAAGACATACAAAGCTGTTATTTTTACAAAATGAAAATATGGATTTTTAAATATGAGTTAATCATGTAAGCACTGGGCACAGTATCTAGAATAAATCTCATATAGAGTGGTAAAGTTATTATGATTGTGTAGAGTGGTGAAATATATTAGCTGGCACCATTTTTCCTCATCATACTTTTAGGGAAATACAATGAAAAAGCCACCTGATGAGAGACATGAGATTCAAAGGTTATGGGTCACCAAAGAAGATAGGTAAACTGCTTTACATTTAAATTTAAATTTGATAGGAATGGGTGGAGGTGAGATTCCAGAGGCTTTTAGCAGTTTGGATTAGGATTAGCAAAAGTAATAGAAAATAAAAATAACAGCCATTTAAATAAGGTAGAGAGATATTTTTTCTCATGTGTAAGTGGTTCAGTTAGGTAGTATTGTAAGAGATCTATGCTCCTTCCATCTTGTGTCAAAGTCACCTCCTGTTCCAAGTGACTCCTGGAGTTCTAGTCATGATACCCACACTCTAGCCAGCAGGAAGTAGGAAGGGCAGAGGAGAGCACATACCTCCCAACATGGACATTTCTCAAAGACCATGAACACAAACTATTTCCTCTTATATCTAATTGGCCAGAATGAAGATGGCTGCACCTAATTTCAAGGGAAGCTGGAAAATGTATCTGTACTTAGATCATGTGCCCAGGTAAAAACCAGGGATTCTGTAGGTGAGGAAGGAGGGAGAACATATATTGAGAATAACTGGTCATCTCTGTCACAGAGGGGGAAGAGGAAAGGAAGCCAAGGGACGGCACGAAGCTAGGGTAAGTGAGTTAGAATTTTCTAGAAGTGAAGTGCACGAGGACTTTTAAGAACAAACATGCTGTCTTAATTTGTACTGTCCCAGAAATAGGACTTGAAACAAGAATTTGAAGGCATATACTTTATTTAGGAAGCGCTAGTAGGGGAGTAAGGAAGTAAGGCAGTAAAGGGAGGGCATATATAAGCTGCACTTTTCTAGGTTAAAACTTTAATTAAAAAATTTAAATTTCATCTTTACCGAGGTAGAATTAACACATAAAGTTGTAAGATATTTAAGGTGTACATTGTGATGAGTTGATATACAGGTACAGGTATGTTAGCTTGTCTTGTGAAACATTTCCCACATCTTGTTCAGTAACACATCCATTACCTCACATATTTACAGAATTGTTCAAGAGCAAAAATACTAGGAGGTGAGAAGCACTGGGACCATTTGATAAGATTGCCTACCTTGGAGGATGTGTGTGTGTGTGTTCAGGCAATCTTATTTATTTATTCAAAAATATTTATTGAAGACCTAAATGTAAAGCACAATAATAACATACTACTCTAGGCACTGAGGATATAGCAGTGGAGGAAAAGAAAGGGCAAAATGCCTGCACTCAACAAGCTTTCATTTTACCTTCTCTGGATGATGAGCACAGAGAGACTCCAGCTGATGTCTGCGTCACAGTTAGCTCTAGGATTTGATTGTTCTCTTCTGTGACTGGAAGTGTGTCATACCTGGTATCAGATAAAAGCATGTCTTTCTAGGGAGGCATGAAGAGAGCGAATTGGATGAAGGTTGTCCAAATGTACAAATTTTCAGTTAGAAGATAAATAAGTACTAGGAATGTAATGTACAGCATGATGACTACAGTTACACTCTGTATGGTATATTGGAAGTTGTTAGAGTGAATCTTGAGTTCTTATCACAGGGGAGAAAACTTTTTCTCTTTTTCTGTCTCTCTTTTTTTTTTTTTGGTATCTATATAGGGTAATGGGTGTGAACTAAACTTATTGCAGTAATAGCTTCATGATGGGTTAAGTCAAGTCAGTATGCTCTATACCTTAAATGTATACTGTGCTGTATGTGGATTATATTTCAATAAAAGCTGGAAAGGAAATAAAGAAGATATTTAGCCCCCCCCCCCAAAAAAAGCATAGCTTTTTCTGTTTCTGAGACATGTTCAATGAGGATTTATTTTTCCAAAGAGGACTGGATAGTATTTGGCTGTTTTTGTTTTTGTTCTCTTTTGTTGAGAACCTTGAGAATCCAGGGCAGACAAGTGGAGAGGAGGCTCACTCTGCAGCCACGAGCGAGCCAAACTAGAAACACTAGATGGGAAGTGTGAGTGAGAGGATAGGAGACAAAGGATTTCAAAGAGGGTTCCCCAAATTTATCATAAAGCTCCAATAAAGCCTAAACTCTGATACCTAAACTCTGATACCACTTCCCAATTCCCTCAGCACATCTCACATCTTTTAAGAATCTCTAGACACAATGATGGGGTATGGATTTGTCAGCACGTTTGTTCCAGAGCTCTGTGGACTTGCTGGGCTGGGTGGCAGCTGAGGGGTTCTGGGGTTGAGCCTCCTGCCTTAGGATTCAGGAAATGGTCCCAAGAAGTCTGCTGCTGGGTGAGGAGATGATTCAGGCATGGGCGGGGGAGGTAAGGAAGAGGGGTTCCAGCTCCATGAGGCTGAATTCTGGCACAGAAGGAGATGTGCCAGTGGCATGACCTTTTCCTCTTTCCCCAGACAGCCAGCTTTCTTTGCTTAAACACAAGTCGAGGGAGGCCAGCTAGTGGCTAAGAGGGTAGAATCTGGAAAGGGACAGTTCTGCCTTTGCTCATAATGGGAACCAGGACTACCTATGTGAACCAACTCTTTCTTTCTTTCTTTCTTTCTTTCTTTCTTTCTTTCTTTCTTTCTCTTTCTTTCTTGCTTTCTTGCTTTCTTGCTTTCTTTTTTTCTTTCTTTTCTTTCTTCTTTCCTTTCTTTTTTAAACAGCTGTGTCTTTTGGAGCTTCAATTTTGTCCCTTATAAAGTGGGAGAGACATCGCTATAGACTAGGGTTTTTAAAGATAATATGCAAATGTTTAGCACAGTGCCTGTGCTTAGTGAATGATATCCATTTCTAGGCTTGGCAGATTTGAGGATCCCAGCTCTACAGATGAGGAAGATGAGAGGCACACAGTGAGTCTCTGTGCTCTGCTTCCCATGTTCTCTCTCCTCTTAGAATCCCCTGTCCTTTCCAGGCACAGCAGGCCCCAGAATCTTGGCCAGGCTTGAGTGCTTTGCTTACCACCCTGAGGAGGCAGGGGCTGTGGGCAGAGAGATCCATTCTTCTGCCCACCTGGGTCAGCACTGCTCCCTACTCTTCTGGGTCTGCCAGGAGCAGACAGGGTCGGGGTCAGAAGTGAAAGGGAAGGGGAATGGGGCTCCCAGGGAGGCATCCAGTAGCTAAGTGCTGACCTGCTGGTGGAAAGCATTCAAAATGATTCTCTGGCATTTCTCTAAGAGCATTCATACGCAATCCAGGGAGGGCACAATCCCTGAAAGGCAGGTGGAAATGTATCCCTGCTGTTCTCAGGAGGGCACATTTGGAAGGCTCTTGTCCAATTAAAGTATTACAGAGCCCAACTACTGCTCAAGGTTATTTCTGAAGAGGGAGGGGTTGGTTTTTGTCTCCTCATAGGGTGGAGATGAAGAAGAGAAGCCAGCATCTGATAAAGAACAAGAGGATGCTCGAGTCTGTGCTGATGTGGCTGGCCTTAAGTCTGCGTGTGGGTGTGTATGTGAGTGTGGGTGTGTGTTTGTATGTGTGTGCTTTTGTTCTGGACCTTTCTCTCTCTCTTGTCTCTTAGTGGCTCTGAAGATTTGGACCATGTTAGTTGTGAATCCTGGGTATCCTTGAGCAAGTGAAGATGATAATAGTACCTGCCTCACTGAGAGAAGGTGCATGTGAAGCACTTAGCAGGGTGCCTGGCACATGGTAGATGCTCAATAAACTGTGTATGTTTTTGTATAACTTTTCCTTCTGTGTATGCATATCTCTTATTGGGGCCAGGACCCTATACTAAGGGTCCTGGGTTGCAGATAACGAACATGTTTGCAGGTTAGCTCCATGGGATCAGCACCAAGAACAGCACCTGGCTCAGCTTGGGGCCTTGACAGCTAGCTGGTGATTGAATAGATGAGTGGCCAGACTGGAGCTAACATAAGTATAGAGGGGGAAATAATGTAGAAAACATCAATTGTCACATGAACCCACGGGTGGGGATGAGGAAGGCCTCAGGAAGAGATATAAGCTGGGGTCTTGAATGCCACAGGGACAGGCTTGTCAATTCTCTGTCTACCTGTGCACAGTTACTTTGTTCTTTTATCTCCTGTAGATTAGTTTCTTCTGCTCCTCAGGCTATTTGGTAAATTCTGGCTACCTCATAATTATCAGTCCAGCTAGTTTCAGATACTGAATAGATGTCTGAGTCTTGATTTCATATTCCCAGGAGTGATCTGATTGGCTTGGGCCAGATCTATTACTTCTTAGTCTAATCAGAAATGATAGAGAGTAGGGCTCCCTGGCTCTCATCCCCTTGCATAGATCGGGGGAAATTTCTAGATGAGCTGGCTCTTGTGAGCTAGTAAAGGACTGGTTCAGTGGTTGCCTTGCCTTACTGAATTTGGAAGAAGGGACCCATCCACAGAAGGGATGAGAGTGGGCTGGGAGCATAGTCTTTAACTTCAGAGTCTGGGTGGGAAGAAATGAAGAAATGTGTATGGAGAATTAAAGAATGAATGGATTCCCTGTTTCTGTCTGGATGGTTTATATGGAGTGGTATTTGGGAGCATATGAAAGAAATTCTTCCCATTGAGGCCTGAAATTTCCTGTGTACCAGCCTTGTAACATTTTCTGTTCTAATAGGAATGATGAGTGTTAATGAATGTTAGACCTTAGTTCTTGAGCAAGGTGTGCTAAAGATCATTGCACTATTTCCTGTAAGTTATCTATAATATTACCCCAGGGAGAATGAGTTACATAGGCAAATCCATGTCAATTTTAATATTCTAAAATAAGTTTGGCTCTTCTATTGAGCTGTGTTTTTCATTAATCCAGTTATTCTCAGGGATGATCTCCTCCTGACCACATTAAAATTACCTGGGAACTTGTTAGAAATGCAGATTCATGGCCCCTACCCTGGGCTTACAGAAGCTTTCCCCGTGAGCCCCATGCATGCAGGATTTGGGAAAACCATTGCCTTCATCTCTTTAGGGAGAGGTTTGTCTCTTGGCTCAAGACTTCATAGGATATATCTCTGTGAAGCCTTTTCTGAGCAAAGTCTTTGAGATTAAGCCCTCAGGAGGCCTTAGGTAGGTATTGCCATTAAGTTCCAATGATAGCTTCTCTCAACCTTGGGAAAAGTTATAATTGCTGAAGAGATAGATATTGGCCTGGAAACTCCTTTTAGAGGCTCAGCTATAGAAGGTGGTACTACTCTGTCTTTTATCTTTCAGAAGAATAAGTGATGTCAGCATGAGGTTCACTCTGAGATAGTGGACACTTTCCACCTTCAGGCAGAGGTGGTGTGTAAAGCACTCTTAATTGAATTGCGATGGACCAATGTCAAATTTCAGCCTTTATTCGTAGGTGGAATGGGAAGAAAAAGAAAAGATGGATTCAGTATCTGCATCCCTTTACCTCACTGAATTCCTGCAATGGCCCACAAAGGTAGATAATATCGTTGATAGATACTGCCATCCTTGAAGAAAAGTGAAATAGTTTGACCACTATTTGACCAACAAATGCTAAAGTGGGGATTCAAACCTAGACAACTATATGCCAAAAACCAAATTGTTAATTAAGTCTACAACATTTGCACATGGCACTTAGCCTCTTCTTTTTCCCCCTTCTGTTTTTCCTTTTCCCCATCCCTGCATTGTGCCTACACTGAGCTTCCTGCCCTCAGGGGAGGGTGAGGCAGAGCTTCTAGGCTTTTTGTCTTCCCATCCACTGAGTTCAAGTAGTGTTGAAAGAGAGATTTACTACTCTCCACAGCCCTATCTGGACTGGAAAAAATATCCCGTGGTGTGGAGAGGTGATATAAACAGTGGACGCTGTGGGTCTGGGATCCTGCATCCTGCCCCCTGCGCTCATAGGAGAACATTGTGGTGCAGCCAATCTTATTGGAGAGGCAGGGCAGGCCAAGCACAGAGTGCCCCACTCAGAAGCAAGGGCAGGTTGCTGGGCCTGAAGAAGCCAAGTGTGAAGCCACAGGGGCATCTTGTATAGACCTGACCTCACTCCCAGGCTACTGGCCCCCAGAGACCTCACCCATGAACTTTGACATGATCCTGGTGTTATCTGTGGGTAAACGTATGTACTGGGAACCAGAGGTACTATGTGGATTGAAAATGAGTTTGTCATCTTGACAGAATAAGAACTCACATTCAAGTTGAGCTGAGTCATAAGAGTGAAAGAAATTGTGTTTTTGCACAAATGAATGTGTGAACTGGGAATCAATAGTAGCCTCTACACATACTTGGCTCATTTGTTGCGCTCATTGACCTGTGAGGTAGGTGGGGCTCTCTAAGGGCCCCTTTTGTTGCTTGTCATTGCACAGCATTTAGCTTTGAAGTCCGCCCCATTTGCCCTCCTTTTGCAAACAGGATTTCCCTACCGATTTGGGCGCCTGGCTGGCACCTGTCTGCCACTAGGTGGGGTTGCAAATCACAGGATGTGTGGGGGCTTGCTGGGGCTTGTCGGAGATAGTGGGACAAGCCGTTTGAAATGACAAGTGAGGGCGACTTCCTCCTCCTTGGTGGTCAGAAGTTCTTGGTGGTCACAAGTTCTCTTCTTCCCCTGCCAGAGCGTCTAGTGCTCTTTATTTTGCTAACCTGGGTTTTTAAAATTACAAAAGTAACGTTACTTTGCAAATAATTGAGAAATTTGTCCCTTTAACCCATCCCTGTTTCTTCTCCTCAGAGAGATCCACCAGTAACAGTTTGGTCTGTATTCCTCCTGTTTTTGTTTTCCTTTGAGTTTAACATGTACAACACGAACTCCTAGGTACATACGTGCCTGTGTAGGTGTATCCACATATCCTCATACACAGCTAAGTATACATCGTTTTCCAACTTGCTTGTTTTCACTCAGCTTATTTTATAAGCATTTCTCAAATCAATACAGGTAGATGCCTCATATTTATTGCCTGCCTCGCAATCTATGGTATAAATGTACTACAATTTTTAGAACCACCCTCCACCTTCTCTTCTCCTCTTTCCTTCCCTCTTTTTGTTTTGACTATTACTAACAATGCTGAAATGAATCTTTTCATACCCATAACGTCCTGCCCTTTCATTAGTATCTGCTATTTTAGTGTAGTTTGCTTTGTTTTACTTTTGCATCAACTGGGTCCTAACTTATTCACATTGAAAATTTCTGTAGCTACTGCCAGAATTGCTCTTCATAAAGCTTGTCCTATTTTATTTTATTTTATTTTATTTTATTTTATTTTATTTTATTTTATTTTATTTATTTTTGGGGGGTTTGTCCTATTTTAAACTCCCATCAACAGGTACAAAGAGCAGTGTTTCTAAAACCTGCATTATACTTACCTGTTTAATAACAATGCAAGGACCAGGCTGACAAATCCCCGTGTCCTCCTCGCAGGGATCTGCCAACCTGGTCCTCAGCACTTAGCACAGTGCCTCTCCACCACAGGTGTTCAGTTGGTATTTGTATGAGTGAGAGAGAACATGTAGAGTAAATACTTGCCAAGAACTCATTCTGAAAATTATACTTGGGGAAATTTTAAGACAAGACATTTAACTGACAAGAAAAATATTCCAGCTTGGAGGATGTTAATTCTCTAAATTCACTTGAGATGATGAAAGTAAGAAAAAATAAAAACAACACTTATTTTACTTCAAAACTTTAACCTGTCACTTTGGCTCAATAGATACATGAAGAAGGGAAAAAAACCAACTTTGGCTTCTCTAGGTGGGTTCAATTTGGATAATATATTTGCACAGAAGTGTAGACAGGAGCCTCCTCTGGGAGGCTGGCCATTTTCACTGTGGATTCCCAGGTAATCCCTCCAGAGCAGGATCTGGATCAGTTGTCCTACTAAGTATAAGGCACATTGCCAAGGCATGGCCTGGTCCCTTTGGC
Source organism: Vulpes vulpes (assembly GCF_048418805.1). Classification (NCBI taxonomy): domain Eukaryota; kingdom Metazoa; phylum Chordata; class Mammalia; order Carnivora; family Canidae; genus Vulpes; species Vulpes vulpes. Next base: position 113,511,456 of record NC_132783.1, on the reverse strand, counting down.
TGAGAGGCAGTGAGTGGGGCCAGTTCATGGCAGAAAGGGTCTGGCATATGTCCTGCCTTTTTTTGCTCTGTGGCCTTGGGCAGGTCTCTTTGCCTCTGTAGGCCTCACTGCCCTCACTTCTAGAGTAGGAGTGATCATTTTGCCTCTTGGCTGGTTGCAAGGCCCAGAAGCAGGTTGAGAATGGTAGCGTGCTATGCGAATGTGAAGTGTCAGTTGCAGACTATCTTGCTGGCCTCTTGAGAAGACTTGACATAAACAGGTGAGAAGTGCAGTGGGAAAAGTGAGAGCCCTCTGATGCTGAAGGAGAACAGTGCTCCAGGGGTCCCTAGGGAGAATAGTTAAGCAGCAGGATGGAGAGATTGAGAGGAGGTTGGAGGGCTGGGTGAGGCCTGAGGACTGAAGCCTCCGGGGGGCCAGAGGAAGGCAGCTGAGACTTTCAGGGACACAAAGGACTTTCTCCATTTCTCCACCACACAGGGACCTGTCTCCTTGGGGCTGCTTTGCTTGATTTGGTGTGCTGTTAACCTTTGCTCAGCCCCAGGCTGTGTTTAACTTGGGGCCATGGGCAGGGGGAGAAGGTCACAACAAATTTAGTGGGAGGCATTTTAAGTACCTAAAGCAATAAATCCTCATGTACCTCGAGCCTGCCCAGACTTCCCCAAACCTGGGAATTCAATTTTGTGCAGCGCACACAGTTTGCCAAGCACGCTAAGTCATCAGGAGAACAACTTGATGTATTGCTGTGGGGAAAAAAATTGCCGTGTCCCTTTCTTCATTCAAATTAACACCTTTTCATACTGGCCTGACAGGTGACTGATCACCTGAGAATACATCCTGGCTTCAAGTGATTTGATAACTCTTCCTTCTCTGTTTCCCTGTCTTTATTTTCATGCCTTAAAAAGTCAGGAGAAAACATTATTATTATTATTGCTAGAGAATCACTACCTGATTCATAAGCCCTAAGCCCTGGGGCCTGGCATATGGTAGGCATGAATAAATGATGAACGAATAAATGACTAGATTTGGTTGATGTCTGCAGATTGCCCTTTTTCCTTCCCAGAGGATCAGAGGAAGCTTTTGCTTTGTTTTGTTTTTTTGACATTTTTTTTCCTTTGCATGGTGGACACTGTGCGAGGTCAATGTGTGCACTGCTCAGATGCCCCTCTGAGGACGTAGAGGACTTGGCCCAGCTGCTGGGAGTGCTGGTGGCCCCTGGAGTGACTGAGTTGTAGAGAGTCGTCTTGCCCAAGGTGAGGCCTTCCTGGGGTGACCCAAATTCAGCAATTGATCCACATGGGGTTATAAAGGCCCAACCTTCTCAGCCCAACGGGGACAATTCCAAAGGGTCGTTTTAGCTCAACATCTCTCCCCATGGGGTGGGCTGCTGTTGGGTTGCATCGCAGTTTCACGTTCCCTTCATGCCATTCCCTCCCTTCCCTTCCACAGATGTTGACCCCAGGAGCACCCCTCAAACAACATCCAGCACTCTAGATTCCATTTTGGAGTCTGCTTCCCATGGAGATGGACCTGCCACATTTTGTTCTGTTTTTGCATAGATTCCACTCTGACCTTGCTCCTCACTGGTGATACTATCAGCTGACATGTTATCGAGTGCTTGTATGAGGCAGGCACTCTACCTGCTTGCTTGCTTGCTTGCTTTCTTTCTTTCTTTCTTTTTTTTTTTTTTACCAGCCTCCTTTCATTCAGTCTTCTCGAGAGCCCTGGGTGAGAGGCTCTATTAGAATCTGTGTGCTAGAGGTAGGGACATGAGGCTGGGCATTCAGTGACTCATCCAAGGTCACGGGTGGTAAATGCTGGAGTCAAAACTTGAACTCAGTGGCATTCTAGAGCCTGGACTCTTCACTATTCTGCTTCCTTCTAGTGCCTCTGCTGGTAACTTCAGATAAATCTGGGGAAAGGAGTTTGATGACCTCAGGCTAGCATTTCCCAAAAGGTTTTGTAGGACTCAGATGCTTTTTGTAAAGGAGTTCTAGAGTCGAATAGGTGGGAAATATTTCATATTGAGGGTCCTATTACATTAATCATCTACATTCATGTAGTAGCAGCTCTGAGGAGTCCTACGTAGGGAAACCTGTTGTGTTTTCCAAACTTATTTGGCCATAAAAAATCCATGGTGTTCTGTGAGAAAAAACCATAGGAAACACTGGCCTACACCTTCAATGCCTATTTTACTTTACTGAGGGAGAGGGGGTTGGTTAATGTGTGCTGGGTTACCTTTTCTGATCCTAATCATTATGGTACTAAATGAGTTGTTTCAAAGCTGTAAAATAGAAATAACTCTTTATCTCGTGAAACTCATGTTGTGATCAAATGAGGAATGAGCTACAAAAAGTTTGACAATCCTTAGTTACTGTACAGATGTTAGGAGTTTTAAAAGTATTAATATTTTTGGATTCAAGGGGCTGACCTATCAAAAGCCTCATATAAAATTTGGTTTTATCAAAATTTCTGAGGGGAATCTGGTCTCCACATATATGTATGTTAAGGATTGTTTGAAAGAATTATAATTAGAACACAGAAGATTAATGTATTAAAGCTAAGTCATACTTAAAATGGGAAATACTTATTCATCAAATAATTTTGGGGCATGCATTATGTACCTATGCAAATGTCCCTGGGAATTTAAGAAAGTGTACATTATGGACTTGATCTTTAAAGAATTTACTATATACAGCACAGAGGGCAAACACAGGGCATACCTTTTCTGTTTTCAGCTGGCCCTGCCCATTGCAGACTTTGCCAATCAATCATTCCACTCTAAACCACTGAGCCCAGATGCAGCTTCAGAGTTCTCCCTCCAGCACTTGAGGCAGCCACTACTAACATGGTCAGTGGCATGGGAAATGAAACCTATGTCTACAGAATGATGATCTGTAGAGTGTCAACCTGCATACATAAAGAGTATGCACCAAGTGAGAGGGTGACAGGTGCCAAGATAATTGTAAAGTCAGAGTATACAGTATGTGTCTGGATAAGGGGAGTCAGCTCTTCCTAGAAGAGGCAGGAGTTAAACTAGGTTTGAAGGATGACAGGGACTTGGATGGTAATCAGGATCAGGGAGGGTATCCCAGGACACCCCAAATACCCAAAAGACAGCCTGAATCTAAAATCTTTGCTGATGATTTCACCACTGCAGATAGGCATTGCTGTTTCCTTACCCTAGATTCTAGAAGACTGGTACATCTCAGAGTCACTTTGACCTTCTGATTGGCTGCCAGCATCCAGATTGTGATTTCAGTCTGTTGCCGAGTCAGAGACAGAGAACCCAAATTCCAGGTGCCCATAAATTACTTCTAGTTATTGCAATGACAAAAGGCCTCTTCGAAGGTGACTTGCTCACTCCCTGTTTTATAGCCTCATACATCAAAGAGGAAGATGGAGCGGAGTCAGTTACTGTGAGGAAATCCAGACTGCAGGAGAAACGGGTGGCAACTGTCTGCGAAATTGAGCACTTTCTGTCAAAACTTAATTAAATTAGCCTCGATTCTATAAATAATAGAGCAAGTTTCCCTCCCCCATCCCTCTAGACCCCCTTGATGTCTCCCTCTATCTCCTGAGAGATAGATAGATCTCTTCTGAGTGTGGTGCACTAGGAGGCAGTTTGTAAAAATTAGGCAATGATAATTCAGACTTTGCATTAATTTACAGAAGCAGAATATGCTTTGGGTTAGAAGGGGCAGCAACCTGCAAGATGTGTGACATGCTCAGTGAAGTCTAAAGGAGAAGACAACCAGAGGAGATGTGGGGGGCTGGGAAACTTGCCTCCATGCTTCTAAGTAGCCAGCTCTATGATATTGGTTGGATCTCTTTCCTTTTGGCTCCTCAGTTTCTCTATCCAGGTCACACTGAAGGCTTTGTATCAGCCAGATTTATTTCTCATCCATGCCACATGTTCACTGTAGGTCAGCAAGGGCTTGTTTCCATGTCTCCTTGCTCTGGGACTCAGGGAGATGGAGCAGCTAGTTTCTGTTGCTGCAGATTGCTGTGATGGAAGTGACAGAGGGGAGCACTGGGGGGAGGAGGGGCTGTCTCTCACTGGAAGTCCTGTGGCCGAGAAGTGACAGGTGTCATGTGCTCTCACAATTCATTGCATGGAACACATCCTTTGGCCCTACACAAACATAGGGGACCAGATAGTGCAGTCAGTGGTATTGTGCACCTGGCATTTGGTGAACAGCATTGATGAATGTCCTGGCCTCTTCCAACACTAAAGTTTTAGAATTCTTTAGCTTTCATCAAACTATGATTTTTTAAATTTCTACATTTCAACTTTAAGATTCTTGTCTACTCACCTTCATCCACCAAGTGCTGATTGATCATGCCCTAATTTCCTCAGGAATAGGTCTACTATCCCTAACTAATCTTAGTGTCCATCAATAGATGAATGAATAAAGATGTAGGACACACACACACACACACACACACACACACAGGAATATTACTCAGCCATAAAAAATGAAACTTGTCATTTGCAACAATACAAATGAATCTAAAAGATATAATGCTAAGTGAAATAAGTCAGAGAAACACTAATACTGTATGATTTAACTCATTTGTGTAATTTAAGATACACCTGCTCCCAAACACCAGGCTCTTATCTATAGAGAAAAAACTAATGGTTATCAGAAGGGAGGAGGAAGATGGGTTAAATGTATTATGGGAATTAAGAGTACACTTAACATGATGAGCACTGACTAATGTAAAGAATTGTTGGATCACTGTTGTATACCAGAAATTAATATAATGCTGTATGTTAACTGTACTGGAATTTTTAAAAAATAAATAAATATTTAAAAGAAATGAAAGATGGTAGATAAATAAGTGGATGATGATGATGACAGGGGAGACAATGAGTTTACTTCCAGAAATGTGGACTGCCGTGGGATATCTAGATGGATGAATCCAGTAGACGTGGAAAAAGGCCAGGAGCCTCCATGTATTTGTGTTCTTTCCAGATGTTTTCTTGTGGTTGATTTCTAGTTTTATAGGTTGTGGTTGGAAAAGATGCATGATGTAATTTCGTTGTTTTTGAATTTTTTGAGACTGTTCTAGGGCCTAATGTGTGATATAGTTTAGAGAATGTTCCATGTGCATGTGGAAAGAACATATCTTTTGCTGATTTTGGATGGAATGTTCTGAGTACATCTGTTAGATCTATCTAGTCCAATGTGTCATTCAAAGCCACTGTTTCCTTGTTGATTTTCTGTCTGGATTATCTACCTAGTGATAGAAGTGGGGTGTTAAGTCACCTACTGTTATTGTATCACTGTTGATCTCTTCCTTTATGTTTGTGAGTAGTTGCTTTATATATTTGGGTACTCCCATGTTGGGTGTGTAAATATTTACAATTGTTATATCTTTTTGTTTAATTGTTCTCTTTATGATTATGTGGTGTCTTTGTCTCTTGTTAGTCTTTGTTTTTGTTGTCGTTGCTAGTCTTTGTTTTAAAGCCTGTTTTGTTTAAGTATTATTGCTACTCTGGATTTCTTTTCATTTCCACTTACATGATAAATGCTTTTCCGTCCCTTTACTTCCATCCACATGTATCTTTAGGTCTGAAATGAGTTTTTCATATAGATGAGTCTTGCTGTTTTATCCATCCTGTCACCCTCTGCCTTTTAACTGGAGCATTTAGTCCATTTACATTCAAAGTAATGATTGATAAGTATGTATTTATTATCATTTTGTCACTTGTTTTCTGAATGCTTTTGTAGCTCCTTTCTGTTCCTTTCTTCTCTTGCTCTTTGATGACTTTAGTGATATACTTGAAATTTTTTTTACTTTATTTTTTGTATATCAAAGTTTTTGATTCATGATTACCATAAATTTTATTTATATTATTTTATTCGTATAGCAGTCTATATTAAGTTGATTATCATCCACTCTTTTTCACTCATTGTTAGCATGATGGCCCAGTGATGAAATTGGAAGTTACATGGGCTTAAGTTGGAATAATTGCCATATAGTTGCTCTGCAGCCTTGGGCAGGTGACCTAACTCTTCTGAACCCTAACCTCGGAAATGGGGACAAAAATAGTACCTAACTCATTGGCTTAGTTTGAAGTTGAATGGGATCATTATGTAAATTGCTAAGATAGCATATGGCTCTGCCTTAGTTTAGGCATTTATTTTTCCTGTCCAGATGATTGTAATAGCCTCCTAACTTATTGGTCTCCTTGTTTCCTCTGGTCTTGCTCACCTCCACTGACTCTTATTTATACCAAAATTTTCCTTCCAAGATACAGCTCTGATTACCTCATTTTACTACTCAGGACCCTCAAATATTTCTTCCTTGCCTAATGGATAAAAGCCAAACTTATTAGCTTCAGGTGCCTCAACAATGCTAAACTATAGGGGTACTCAACAGATACCTGTAGAGTACAGATTTGCTTATTTACCTGTAATCCACTATGATACAGGCTGGCTAATTCTTGTTGGAAGACCTGTGACCATCTAGTAAGGTTTTGAGCAAGATTGAGCACTGCACAACTCCAGGGGGTGCTTTTCACATTATACGCTAGGTGAATGGCACCACTAAAATACAGTGATGTTCCCTGGAGTCGAGCAGTGCAGGGGATGGAAGAGTTTTGGATTCTGGTGTGGTCTCTGTTCTTGAGCAAGTCCCTTAATGGCTTTGGGTCTTAATTATCAAATGCAGGCAGCAAGGCCTATATTCTCTCCCTTTATACCTGTGGGGGAGATTGCGAAAATGAAAGGGATTATAAACTGGGAAGTGCTGTCTCTCCCAAATTCTCTTGCTATTATTGTCGCTGGGAGTAACTGTATCAGTGAAGACTAGAAGAACCTAATCGCCTGTAGTTTCTAAGATAAAAGCCCCATTTGGAGCAGTGGGTGTGTGATAAGCCCAAGCATATTATTTATTTATAATTTAGACTACCTTGTTTTTCTTATTTCAACAGCATTACTCATAATAGCAGAAAACAATAGTCTAGCAAAAAAGAAAATAAAAATATCCATAATCCCACCCACATAGGAGCAAACATTACTTTTTTTTTTAGAATCTTTCCCAGGCATAGGTGGTATATGTACCATTTTATAGCTTGCTTCCCTCCCCCACTTCATGTGCCACAAATCTCTTTTCATATTAATAAATATACCGTCATAGTGTGATTATTGATGGATTCATATTACTCTGATGTGAGGATACACTTTATTTAACCAATGCATTGTAGCTGGCACTTAGGTCAATTTTTACATTTTCCTGTTAAAAATGGGCTGCAAGAAACATCCTTATAGCAAAATCTGTGTGCACATCCATGCTTATTTCCTCAGGTTAAATCACAGAAGTGGAATCACAGGGTCAAAGAGTAGGCATATTTTTTTTTAAAGGCTTTTGCAAAGAACTGTCAATTGCCTCTAGTGAGATTGTATGCTCAATTGGATTTTGAAGGTCATTTCTGTCTAATAGTGGAGCGTGCAAAATAAATAAACTTTGAACTTTCAAATGGAATTAGTCTCTGCTGGGTTGTATTATGGGTTTAGTCAGAAATGTGGGAATGGTGTTCAGTGATATAGTAGGGAAGCCCTATTAATAGGTCTAGGCTATTTTCTTTTCTTGAGATCTTCTTAATATTTAAAAATTGGGGTATCATTTTTATAAAATACAGTTTTATTTTAATTGATTTGGATAGAGATGGCTAGAAGTCACACATATCTGATTCTCTTCTCCTTCCAAGCATATAGAAGATATTTTCCAATTCTTTGCAGTACGTGGAGCTGGTGACTACATCTAGCCAGTGGGTTGTGAGCAGAATGATATGGGTCACTTCTGGAGTGAAGGACTTAATCGCCAGTAACAGACACCTTCCCTCACTAAGCTCATGACCAGATCTTTATCTTCTCCATGTTCCCTGAGGAGTCCCTCTGTTACTAAGGGTGCACTACAGGACTGTGGGGCCTCTATCAGCTTGGGTCTCTGAGCATCTTCTTAGGACAGTTGCCCTGGAAAATCACCTATGTTACAGTGGACTTTGTGTGAATGAGAAACCAACTATGCTAAATCACTAAGATTTTGGGGGTTATTTTTTTTTAACTGAAGCATAATCTAATTTGTTCCAAATTATACAGTATGTAATTTGTTTTTTTATTAAAGATTTTTTTTAAAAAAGATTTTATTTATTTATTCATGAGAGACACAGAGAGAGAGAGAGGCAGAGACACAGGCAGAGGGAGAAGCAGGCTCCATGCAGGGAGCCTGATGTGGGACTTGATCCCGGGTCTCGAGGATCGCCCCCTGGGCTGAAGGTGGTGCTAAACCGCTGAGCCACCTGGGCTCTCCTACAGTATGTAATTTGATTCCAGAGCTAAGTTATTAGTCATCTCACAAATACTTCGCAGAGAGCCTGTTCTGTCCTGGGCACTGTGGAGGAGAGAAGAAAGATAAACTTAATCTCTGTTTGTAAAATCTATACAATTCATGGTTCATCTCTATTGTTGGTTGAATAACATGTATATATATTGAATATTATAGATAGGTGTAGCATATACTCTTTAAAGGGATTTTGTTCATGACAAGCTACTTCATATATTAATAACAGGTGTAAAGAACATCTGTTCTAGTTCTAACCAGCGTAGTGCAGCTTTCTTCCTTTGAAAAACTTCTCTCATGCTCCATGTGGTTCAGATGGGGTAGATAATTATAGCCTCCACTCCCCTAGCCACTGGAAAAGCCATATTAACTTCCCTGGAATTTTTCGAGTTGAAGATGGGTGTGGTAGCCCTCACCTGCCCCCTGTGTCATAAACTGTAAGGAATTGATCCCTGAGGAGCCTGAGACAATGAGGACAACTCAGAGAGACCAAAGTTGACATGAAATCAGGAATATTGAACAGAGAGTGATTCTGATGCTGTTTGAGCTTCTGGATCCTGACTAGCCTGGGTCCAGCACCATCTGTGTGTGTCCACATGCGTCAGCCTATACATTCTTTTTTTTTTTGTTTAAACTAATTTCAGTTGGTTTCTGTCTCTTCCAGTAGAATTTTCATTAATATAACAAATATCGTATTTGTCGACAGAAATAATCTCATTGCTGATAACCACCAGCATTTATTGAAACCTTTACATACATAATCTCATTTGACCCTGATAACAATCCCATGACATCGGTATACTTATTAGTGTCATCCCCACTTTACAGAGGAAGAGAGTAAAGCCAGCCAAGATAGGTCACTGGCTCAAGGGCACACAGTTTGTAAGTGGTGGGAGGAGAATAAGACTCAGCTCAATTCCCAAGCTCACAGTCTTAGCATTTCTCCATGAGCATGAGTATTTTTTGTTTTTATTTTAAAGATTTATTTATTTATTGGAGATATATAGATAGAGCATGAGCAGGTCAGGGGAAGGGCAGGGGGAGGGGGGGGAGAGAGAGAGAGAGAGAGAGAGAATCTCAAGCAGACTCCATGCTGAGCTCAGAGCTTGATGTGGGACTTGATCTCATGACCCTGAGATCATGACCTGAGCCAAAATCAAGAGTCGGACACTTAATCAACTGAGCCACCCAGGTGCCCCCAGGCATGAGTTTGGTAACAAGGTTTATAGAAAGTGTTTTCTATTTTTTTCTTTCTCTGACCTTCTCTTCAAAGCATGACAAAATCATTTGTGGCTGTTTTGTAGAAGTATGTATAATTCTGTTTTGCAGAAGTGAAATACAAATCCTTATAATTTTTTTTTTTATTTTAAAAGAATCCAGAAGAAACATTCGATAATTTGGTGTAATTCTAGAATCTTTGCCTAGGAGTACTGAGATCGAGAAGGTGAGAAATTGTGAGAATAAGAATCTTCAGTGAATGAATTAATGTTTTCAACTGCGTAAAACCCCTGATTTTTTTCTGCTGTATTACCCCATGTCACCCATGGTTTTTATTTTATTGCTTTCACTCCTTTTGAATGTCAGGCCAGCTTGGAGAAACCCATGGGTCTTTCTGGTGAACTGGCCATAGGGCAAGGGCGGCTGTTGCTGAGTGGTTTTTAAGCTTTCTGCAGTAGATGAACACAGCTGTCTGTGCTCTCCAGTGGAGCGTGAAGCAAAGGGGAGGCTGTGGGAGGCAGCTGGTCTCACAGGCACAGCAGCATGGGGGCTGAGGCTGCATGCATGGTTGTCATTATGCTAATGGCATCTGTAGAGCCAGAGCCAGTGACCCTTTGAGGGAAGCAAGAACTCTTGAAGGTCCACTGGCAGTCTTTGTGCTATCAGTTTCAAGGCTTGTGACACCTGTAGTTGGCACCTCCTAATTGATTTTGTTCTTTGCTTGTATAGTGAGCATTGCTCCATTAAAGTCCAAAGACCTTGCAGACCTAACAGAAGTTTAAGCAGACCCAGGTATTGGAGGTGGCCATTGAGTATAGTGGTTTGGACTGTGCACTTTGGAGATACCATGCCTGGATTTGAGTCTCAACCTTTGGCCTCATGGTCATGTGAGTTCAGGCAGGAAACTTTACCTCTGTGCTTCCCTTCCCTCATCTCCAAAGTAAGGATGATAGTAGTACCTGCATCCCCCTAACACCATTGAGTATTGTTCAAAGTATACAATGAATACGTGTATTCATGTAAAACACTTAGTTCACACTGGACACTCCAGAAATGGCAGAGAGTAAGCCTCAGAGACGACTGGCATTTGCATGGAAAATAGCAGTTCTGAGTGAGTCTTGATTAAGCCTTTGGCAGCCAGGTGACCTTGGACAAGTCATATTTCCTTTCTGCCCTTGAAGTCCATGTGGTGATGTGAGAAAGCATCCAAAGGGATGTCTGGTATGTCAGATGTACTTAGTAAAAGTACTTTCCTTTCTTTCCTTCTAGGCCTCAGTTCTTCCATCTGTAAAATGAAGGTGGCTGAAGTCTTTTATATATCTTTAATTGTTTAAGAATTTGAATCTGCTGTCAGAGGTCCTGATGAAAAAGGGTCCCCTTTCTGGGATGGGCTAGATGAACCAAAACATTAGAGTAGAGTAGGACTCCCTCAGGATTAAGGATCACCATCCGACAGAGTTGCCACCCACTGCCACTCATGCCAGAGGGTAGGGGTCTGAAGAATGGGCTAGGGAAGAGGCAGCATCTAGAGGTGGCAGTGATAGGAGTCAGCAGCAGAATCAGGTCTTAAATCCAGGTTTGGCTGACTCCTAGTCCAGTGCTGTTTTTCCAGAAGACTAGGTGGTTGGATACTGATATCAGTTCTGCCCCAAATGGAGTCTTACCAAGCTGGGGACAACATGCTGGCCACCTCAGTTTTCTCCTCTGTGAAATGGGGGTTTTCATGAGATTGCCTCTAAAGTTCTTTCTGACTCTGAAGTCCTAGAAACCTCTATCTGCCCATCAGACTACCTTTGTTGCCTTCCAAAGAACAATGTTGAACTTGACGAAGACTCTCCATCAGGCCCTGTGTACTTACCACTTTCTTGATGACAAAGTGTGAAAATTGCTTTTATTGCTGGATAGGGAAGTTGGTAATAAAAGCCAACTCCTTGGGTGCCCTAATTCCACTTTAGGAAGAATGAACATATTGTTTTAATTAATCATACGAAAGCAAAATTAGCATGATTGTGTGAAAGGTGTTGTAAATCATCCTGATCCACATCATTGAGCAAAGACCATTTAGTTATTCCAGAGTTGTTAAAGATTTTATCTACCCAAGTGAAAATTCAATTAGTACTAGCTCCAGCTTATATAAAACTAAGGATTTTCAACTGTGGGAAAATCCTCTTTGTGTGTGTGAATACCACCTTATGCCACTTTGATAAATTACTGTAATTAACTGTATCCTACGCAAGCTAAACAAAATTTACTGAACTGTTGTTGTATAAAAGGGATATCTTCTCTTCCCTTGTTTGGGAGATTACTCTAATCTATACATGATATTGCCTCGAATATCATGCCTTTTATGCTGAGGTTTGAAAATATCTACAGAATTCTAGCTGGCACCAGTAAGACTCAGCTGGTTTTCATCACAATCCACCTTTTCCCCTCCGGGTGTAGAGACATCAGCTATGGGCTTCACTATGATTCAATTAAATGTGCTATGTTTAATTAGCTAGCTGGAGAAACACTGCAAGCAGAACCGACTTGGAACATCCTGATAGCTTAGCCAAAGGGCTGAGTTATTTTGGGAAGGGAAGAGGATGGTGGAACAGGCAAAGAATGGAAGGCAAGGAAACTTCTGCTCACAGCTCCCTGGCACACACTCTCTGCTTCAGCCACAGGTTCCCCCCCCACTTTTCCTGCACACCTGGCTCTGCCTTGCCTTTCCCACCCAAGTCTTACCTTCATTTCAAGGCCAATGCCTTACTCCTTTCAGAAGCTTTCCAAAAGTGTCTGTTTTGCTTGCAGATTTTGCCGGGCATACCACATTCTCTCCCCTGCTTTATCAATGTATCTCTTTATGGGTTCTTTGAACTTTTCTCCTTCTTCACCCTCTATAGGGTCTAATTCTCAATAAGGGAACGCCACAGAAGTTGGCAGGATTTTTACTGGAATGGCCCAGTTTCATCCTGAGCTTCATCATATCAACTGTCTAAGTCTCAACTCCTGGCAAAACTCTAGGAACAAGGTCATTTGGAACCAGAGTTTTTCTAGTGGTTGTGGTCATTTTGGAAAGATTTTTCAGCCAGCATGATGGCTGCTATAATTAGCTAAAACTTACTGCATGCATGCTATATACCAAGCCTATTGCAAAGAGCTTTATATGAGTTATCATCTTTATCTGTATCGGGACCGTAGGAGATGGAATTATTGTTCCCAGTTTACAAAAACTGAGGCTCAGAGAGGTTAATAAGCTTGTTCAAGTTCACATAGCTAGAAAGAGAACAGAAAACAGGGAAAGACCTATGTTTACTGTTCATTAAAAGGGCATGATCAAGGATACAGATGAAGATTTTCATAGGGCGAGATGTGGGAAGGTCTTGAGTGCAATAGCTTCTGTCCCGGTAGAGTTGGGGTATATCACCTTGTTGGTGTGAATGTGTTTGCCACTATGGAAACTCTCTGAACCTCACACTTTTGGAATTTCCTCATGTAGGCATGATTGATTTCCAGCCCCTCTCCTCTAGAGAATGGATGGGGGTGGGGTGGGGATGAAGAGCCCAAGCTTTTAATCATGGCTTGCTCTTTCTGGGGACCAGTCCCCATCCAAGGGCTCACCCAAAGTAGCCTCATTAGGACAAAAGATGCTCCTAGTACTCTTATCACTTAGGAAATGACATGGTATTCTGGACTTCTGCATCAGGAACTGGAAAGAGACCAATGTATATATTTTCTATTATCTCACAATGCACTTAATAAAATGCTTGAGAGCTATTCAAAATCATCATCATATCATAATAAAAAATTCCACATTAGAATAATGCATATAAACCCTCACCGTGTGTGGATATCCCTATATCATTATGCTACAAACCCATTAGTTATTCTCTTCATTTTATAGATGAGGAGACTGAAGCCCAGACAAATTAAATGACATCTCTGAAGTTTTACCACAAATCAGCATGGGGACAAGGCATGAAGACCAAAGTCTACACTATGCCTTTGCTTTCTTTGATGAATTTGCCATGTGTTTCTCCAAATGAAACTTCTGATGTGTTATTGGTCTCTGTCCAGAGGTTTATGCCATATTATGTGATGCGCTTCCGCAGCCAACTGGCTGTGTAATGGAGATTGTAAGGGGTTGAGGGAAACAAGAGAGCCCATAAACCCAGGTTCATTAAAACTACAGGAATGATTACGTGGTTGTTCTTTCAAAGGGCCAACAGGCAGTATCAAGCTGGAAACCCAGTAGGCTTTCTGATTTGTCAACAGAACACAGCACAGCCTCGAGGAGTAGCCCTGAGGAAGAGGATTTTAAACAGAAAGAAAGAACTAGGCAGAACTGAAGGACAAGAGGAGGTTGCGCTGCCTGTTTTCCTGCAGAACAAAATGAGTTTAGGGCTTTAGTTCAGGAATGTCAGGGAATTGTAGCTTGTAGTGTGGGAAAGGATTTTAAGTTTGCTTTGTACACCCATGTCCTGTGTGGCTGAATCACCACCTGATGACCACCTAACTACTGTCCTAGTGGCTCCAGGGTCAGGTACCCACTGCCTCTGGAGGCAGCTTATTCCAATAGCCATTCACTTAATCAACAAATACTAAGAACCAAAGCAATTGTGCACTTGTCAGGCACTGCACAAGACGCTGGGAGCAGTGGGATGATTGATGTTGCCTTGGTCCCTGCTCTGGTGGTACCAGCAGTCTAGTGGGAATTAGGGGTGCTCAACAATTCAGTGCTTGGGTTATAAGCTTATAATATTATAATAACAATGCACAATTATAATTATAATATAATTATATTATAAGCTTCAGTTATAAGTATAACTTACAATGTCTGCTGTGAGTTGATTGTTTTCCCCCAAATTTATGTATTGAAGTTCTAGTCCTCACCCCAAGACCACAGAATGAGGCCTGATTTGGAGATAGGGTCTTTACAGAGGTCATCAAGTTACTGTGAGCTCATTGAGATGGGCCCTCCTCCAATAATACTGACGTCCTTATAATAGGGGGAATTGCGGACACAGAGACCAGCACAGGGGATGAAGTTGTGAAGAGTCAAAGCCAAGATGGCCATCTACAAGCCAAGGAGAGAGACTAGAATCCGTCTTTCGCTCACGACCCCCACAGGGAACTAACCCTGCTGATACCTTGATCTCAGACGTCCAGCCTCCAGAAGTGTGAGATGATATGTTTCTGTTGTCAAAACCCTTCTTGTTTGTGGTACTTTGTTGTGGCAGCCCTGGCAAGTGAGTATAATGTCATGAAAGATAAATGTGCTGTGAGAGAAAATAATGGGATTGAGGGAGGGAAATGTAGTGCAGATTTGGGGATTCACAAAGGCCTCCCTGCGGAGGTGACATTTAATATAAAGTCTCAGTTGCCCCTGGTACCTCTCTCATCCCCTCTCTGACTACGACACCCCTTGCTCACTGCTCTTGCTGTTCGGCCTTCTTGCTGTTCTTGGAAGATAGTGGAGATACTTCTACCTCAAGGCCTTCACTCTGCCCGGAATGCTTTTCCCCCAAGTAGTCTTTGACTCATTTTCTCACCTCCTTCAACTATAGGCTCACTATCAACTTCTCAATGAGGCCTACTATCACCATGCCCACCCTACTTATAGTGGCAACTTGCCTATTACCCACCCCTGTCTCCTGTCCCAGAGCTCCCACTCTTCCTTTCTTTGTTATAATTTAGCTTTCTTTTTATTCCATAGTACTTAAGTCATTATTTATGTTTATTCTTTACAGTGTTTATCTCTGGCTAGAATTGAAGTTCCATGAGAACAGTGATTTTTTTTTTTTTTTTTGGTCTGTTTTGCTCACTGATTTGTATCACAAGCACCCTGAACAGTGCATGGCATGGAGCAGGTGTGGAACAATGCACAGCTGTTGCACAAATATGTGAATAAAGCCAGCAAAGAATCAGGGAGAGTGTTTGAGACAGCGGGATCTAATGCCTTTTGGCTCAGAGGAAAGAAAGTGCCCATGATGCTTATGGATCAGAAGGAAGAGTGGGTAGCCAAGCGGAGAATGCTGGGTACAGAGGTCAGAGGATGGGTAGGAGCCAGATCTTTGGACACATCTGATTCTTAGGAGTTTTTTCCTTATACTGGGTTACAATCAGTCTCCTTATAAATGTAAGCCCTGGTCTTAGTTCCTTCCCTTTGAATAATATCAAGAAAACTTTTAACTTACTGTGGCCCATCAGATATTTGAGGTTGGATATGATGATGACTCTCTACCTATGAGTTTTCTTGAGGCTAATGGTTCCAGTTGCTTTGGCAAGAATATATTTTAAAAAACCCACCACAACACTTTTCTAAATACAAGTTTATTTCTTGCTCACATAAAGTTTAATTCAGTGTTTTTAATGAGTAAGGGGCTTGTCCCCAAGCAGTAATTCAAAGACCCAGCTTCTTCTGTCCTGTGGCTCTGCCTTCTTCAACAAATGACCTCTGTGGTCCCTGTGGAAGGAGAAAGAGCATGAAGGACTGCATATGGGAGATTTTTAGGGATCAAACCTGGCCATACAAGGGTAGCTTTTGAATTTCTTCACAGTCTAGTCATTCCCTTGTGGTTATGCATTGATTTGTCAGTATTTCGTGGAAAACGTCATTTTCAGAACTGAGCATGGAGCCCAGAAATGGTCTGAGCTGGGTAGAACTGAGGTGAGTCTGTTGGAACTTAGACACTGTGCTCTTAGCCCTCAAGACCCTGGGGAGAAGGGTTGTTGGTGGTCCATCTCTTCTCCCTTCCTCTGCCTGCTCAGAGGTTCTTGGAACCTGCCTCAGGAGGGGACATCTTCCTTTCCAGCCATGCCTCTGCCCCTCCCACAAATTTACAGGTGATGTATCACAGTAGTTACAGCATGGGCTTTGGAATCTGGCAAGCCCCTTCTCTTACTAGTTGTGTGACCTTGAGCAAATGTCTTCAGCTTTTTAAACCACTGTCTCCTCCCATGTAAAAGGGAGATGATGATGATGATGATACAGGATTTCTTGAAAAGTCAATGAGATAATTGACTTAAAGTGCTTAGCATAGAGCCTGGCATATGGTAAGTGCTCAGGAAGCAGTGGCTAATAATGATGACAATAAGGAACAACTTTTTCCTCCAGACAAATGGACTGACTCAGTGTTTTTCAAATAGCTCTTGTTTCCTTCCTCTATATGTTTGTTGCCAGTTTCCCATTACCCACACTGTCTTCCATCTCTTCTCTGTCAGGCTAAATCCCCACCTCCCCCAGGTTCCCAACTGGACTTACTCTCACCTTAACTCAAAATTACACATCTGCCGGACCTTGTCCCTTTTGAGAGATGAGCAAGAATAGACACTGAAGAATTAGGGGGAAGTACATGGCACAGGCTTTTCCTGAACCCCATTGTCCTCCCATCTAGAAGCTGCTGGTATTTTATTCATGAGGCTGGTCCCAGGCTTCCCAGCTCTTCTCTGTTGCAAACCCAAGACTTCCTCTGTTTTCTGAAAGAACAGCCAGCACAGACAATTTTACGGTCTGACAGGCTGTTGCGGAGTATATTTGGCGAGTCATTTTCTGTTTTCCAAAACTAATTAGAGATGGATAAATTTAAATGGTTGTGGAAGCCAACAACAAAACATTATGTCCTCATTAGCTGAAATAATGCTGTGGCTTCCCCTCTCATATGAAGGATCTTGACTCAGAAAAATGAGGCTCTGGCCGAGTGGCATGCTAGAGCTGGTATCTGCCTATGCCTGCTCATGTGAGCCATCTCTTCCAGTGCCATCACCTTGGTGGTGTGGAATTGGCCCTGGTAGGGGGATTTGCTCCATGGAAATGGCAAGTGCTACAAATCAGGGCTCCACCCCAAGCTGCTCGTTAAACATTTACCAACACATCACTGCTCTGGCTGTTGTAGAGGGACCCACTCCAGCTACTCTTGAGGCTTACACAAAAACCCCACCAAGTACCAGGCATTATTTTGATGAATAAAGTGTCTTTGGAAATAGTTTTTTCCCTCTTGGACCCAAGGCTACCATGAGTATGACAGAGGACTTTGCTTTGGGGACAGAGATGGAAAGTGGGGACAGAGGTCAAGACTGGTAGTTTTCATAGTAACATGGGTTGGGAGTGGGGCTGGGGAGTCATTTGTAAAGCAGCGCTTCTCAAATTGTAAGGTGCATGTGAATCATCTGGGCATCCTGTGAAAATGCAGATTTTGACTCAGTAAGCCTGGAGGGGTGCCTGAGATTCTTCACTTCTAGCGGGTGCCAGCACTGCCATGCAGCATGTCGCCAGGAACAAAGTTCATCGTAGACAGAGAAGTCTAAAACTTTGAGAAGACTCCTCAAATAATGAATCCACCAAATCCCAAGGACTGGTGCCTCTCTTGCCCCAGCCTCAGCCTTGCCAGTTTTGTGGGAGAAAGGGTGCTTTAACTAGAGAAGCACCTTTGCAGGATTAAGCAGAGCTGGATTCAAATCTCATCTCCCCCAAATAGTATGATTTCAGCAAATTGCTAAACTTCCCTCAGCCTCAGTTTTCCAAGCTATAAAATGGGACCATCGCTTCATGGGACGGTTGTGCAGATTAAAGGAGAGAAAGTAGGAGAAGTGCCTACTGCAGCCCCTGGTATGAGGTGGACATCCCACAAACGTAACCCGCCCTCTCCCACACTTCCTGATCTGTCTCAAGCAGAAAGTCAAAAATTTTCTTTAGCAAGCAAATCACCTTTTAACTGCAAAACACCATTTTTTAAGTTATGAAAATTAAAAATTGCTTTTGCATCATTGCAAATTTTTTTTAAATTATAGAAAAGGAAATAAAGATACCCATCTTCCCCCTACCTAGTGATTACACAGTTAACATTTTAATGTATCTCTTGACATACTTTTTATATTTGTTATATTTTGCAACAAAAAGGGATTATATTCAACATATTGTTTTGTACTCTGCTTTTTAATTTAAAAATAAAGGTTTCCTCCACTATCCAAAAGTTCACTTTCCACCAATTCGCTTTTACAAAAGAACTACATTAGTACCTATTTATGCTAACTGAAAGAAATCCAAAGAGGATTTTTCCTTCTGTGAAATGATGATTGCTTCTTCTCCATACACCATTTTACTTTAGGAAAAGTTTCAATGGAATGCTCTACCTTCAGATATTGGGGGAACCTGTATACCTGTAGGTTTCTGTGTATATAGACAGAGATGTTATTATTCTTTTAATGGCCTTACATTTTAAGTGGCCTTCTAAAGACATGACTGGAGACAAAATCCACCTGCTAGATTCAGTTCAACTTTCAGGAAGGAGTGTGCCAGGCTGAGAGGAACAGTGTTCTGGAGACTTCCTCTTGGTTTCTATAAGCTGGGGTCTCCAGACACCTCTGTGGGGTCAGAATGAAGGAGGCCAAAAGTCAACAATGTCTTGGGCTTAAGGAAGCCCCACCCAGCCAAATCTGGAGGGAAAGCAGGAGCTCCCTCTGTGGAGACACCAAAATAAGGTTCTCATCCAAGGACAATCTGAGACCAGGGAACATCTAAGGGATCTGCAGTCATGGATCTGCAGATTGAGTCATGGAATGAGAAATACTGAGTAAGGGAGAAAGCACAGGAGGTAGGAGATAATGAATTCAACTCTCTGCAACCTATTTTCCTAGAAGGATCCCCAAATGCTTTACCATGTCTCCCTGAGAATGGTTCTTCATGAACTTTTCATGCTGGAAGCTTCTTTGGGGAGGAAAGGCATTCATTTACCCATTTACTCTTTTCATCCAAGAGTCTTTATGGAGCTCTTACTGTGTGCCAGACACTTCTCTCAGTCCCAGAATGTTATGGTGAACAGGATATCCAGGACCCTTCCTCTCACAGTGAAGTCAGGGAGACAGCAGCCACTTCAGTGAAAACCAGGCTAATGCTGGCTGGCAATAAGTACAAGGAAGGGAATGAAATAGGGTGACATGGGGGAGAGTGACCAGGCTATTCAGACAGGGTAAGCAGGGAGGGCTTCTGCCTGGAGGAGGAGGAGGCATTTCAGCTGATGCATGAAGGTTGTGAGGATTTCTTTTGAATCAAAGTCTGCCCTTCCTTCTGGAGCTGCATTGTTGGAAATGTCTCCCCGTGGCAGGATCAAGACCTTCACATGTCCTACCCTCCACATTGGGTGTGCCTTTTATACCATCGGTCTTCTGTCTTTTTCAGACAAACGTCCTCAGTTAGTTCAGCTGTTGTCATGTGACCCAATTTAGCTTTGCCCAAATACTTTTTAATCATAATTGATTATTGATTAAGATATATGTTTATATATCTTAAATTTGGCACCCAGAATAAAACATTGTGTATGACTAGTGTAAAAGGACTCTATTATGCTGTTTGTACCAGACTTAGTATTTTTATTCATTCAGCCAGAGTAGTAAGAATTTTTTTGTTGTTGTTGAGTGTATCACATTGTTTTCTTAATTATGCTTACAGTCAAATAAGTCACCCAAGTCCTTTAATATCTTGTAACTGGTGCCATGGAATTTTGGAAAGTAAATGCAGAAGCTTATATTTATTTGTATTAAATTTAGTCCTGTTATTTTTGGCCTACTTCTTCAAGCAGGTCTGGGTATTTTTGTCTCCTGGTTCTGTCAGTCAATATTTTTTATCCTTTCAGCAATTTACCAGCAAGGCAAAGTGAGTAGCAACTCAGGTAAGAAATGATGGCAGTTTGGGCCTAAGGTGGTGGGAATGGCAGCAGAAAAATGAGGATATATTCAGGATATATTTGGTAGTTGAGCTGATGGGTTGGGGGTAGAAAGGAAAAGAGAGGAGTCTGGCATAATTCCTGGGTTTCTGGGTTAAGCAATGGGACCAATACAGTATCACTAACTGGAATAGGTTAGAATGTTATAGACTGAGTTTGTGTCCCTTCCAATTTCTTGTGTTGAAACTCTATCCCCCAAAGTGATCCTATTGGGAAATGAGGCCTTAGGGAAGTGATTCAGATTAGTTGAAAGCGTGAGGGTGGGGCCCTCTCATAGGGAGATTAGTGCCCTGGTGTGAGTTATGGAGAGCTTGCTTCCTTTCCTCTCTCTCCTCTCTTTCAGGTGAGGTTACAACAGGAAGTTGGCAGTCTACAGCCTGGAAGAAGGCCCTCACTAGAACCTGATCATGCTGGCCCCCTGATCTTCCAGAACCATGAGAAAATAAGTGCTTATTTATAAGCCTCCCAGCATATGACATTTTGTTATAGCAGCCTGAATGAAGGGGATATGTTTGTGAAGAAAAATTATGTAAGTAGGGACATTATAGTACTTTTTATTTTCTTCTTTCTATTCTATTTCCGAGTTTTAAAACAATGTTATTTGTGGGTAAGAAAGAGAAGCCTGTGACTGTTAGTTCTGAATGAGACGTGGAGGATGAGGCAGGAACAGCGCCATATGTTCAGAATGGGACTGATATTTTCTTTTAAACCAGACTATAGAAACTAGATCTATATTCCTTGCAAAAGCAGAGACACAAAGGTGACCCTCTTGAGCTACACAACTTTCTGATGGGAATAGAAATGAAAGATATTCCCAGTATCATTCAGCTTTTATCAAGTATGAGAATGAGAGGGCATGATCCAAGTTAAGGAAGGATTGAGCCCTGAGGAGTTGTGGATGAGTGTGTTAACCAGGGAGCAGTTAATTCTTGGAATATACTTATAGAGGGTAGCAATAAAATACCATAAATGCTTTTAAAATAGATTTTATATTTAGAAAACAGAGAGCTGGGACAGAGGCATCATTTTTATTGCTAGGTTCTAGTTTTCGGTTTACTGTAGGACCTTTGCCAAGAGATTATCCCTATAGTCACAGAATCCTAGTATATTAACTGGAAGAGACTTCAGAGATCCATCTTGAGCAGCAGATTTAGCAGGAGTGCCTATCTGAATCATCTGGCAAGTTTTTTTCCCCCAACACTTATTGATGCCAGAGTTTTACTGCCTTAGATTCTGCTCTTGGGTTGGGCATATTATTTTGAAAAAGTTTCCCAGGTCATTTGATGCATACTGCCCATCAAGGATCTCTAATCTGGTGGAATCTTCTCATTATACAGACAAAGAAACCAAGGCTAGGAGAGATTAAGAGTTTGTTCAGCGGCTCACAGAGAAGGACAGCAATTACCCTGGGAGTCATTTTCCTCACTGGAAAAATTATAATAAAATGAGACCAGTTAGTCTACTTATGTCACAGTTGAGAGACTAAACGTTCAACAATGAACAGTTAGCTAAAGATAATAATATGTGCAGAGCTGAAAAACATAAAATTGAGTGGAAAAGTAAGAAACAGAATGAGATTTATATATATCAAATGCATTCATATAAATTAAAATAACACAGTTATATTTTTACAGATGAAGAAAACCCAAGAGAGGCATATCTTGACTGATGACAAGAGTGTGTTGTGAATTGAAGTTTGAGATTTCTCAATTCTCTGCACTCAAAGAATTAAACAACAACAATAACAACAAATCTACAATCAACGGATGAGCAAATAAACCAAATATGGAATATACATAGAATGGAATATCTTTCAGCCAAAAAAATGAAATTCATACATGCTATAACATGGATGAATCTTGAAGACATTATACTAGGTATAATGAGTGAGCCAGACACATAAGGACAAATGCTGTATGATTCCACTTGAAAATGGCAAATATTATGATATATATATTTTTCCACAATTAAAAAGTTAATAATATAAAATACCATAAACCACTGAATTTTATACTTTAAATGAGTAAATTATATGATATGTGAATTATATTTCAATAAAGCTGTTAAAAAACTTATGAATATAATTTTCCTTCTCCTTTAAGTCCTTCTTTGGAAAGATGGAAGAAGGGAAATAATGTTTCCTCAGCCAGCCACTGTGGTAGCTGCAGCAATTGCATTCTTTTCTCTAAAGTATCATGAATGTTTAGAGTAAGGTTCCGTTGGACATTTTGGGCATCCTGACATTTTCCTGGCAATGGAAAGATTAGAGAAGGCTTGAGAACTGGGAGTTTGTTACATAAATAGTACCTATTATTAAATACTTTAATTTGGTGTCTACTTGGCACAGGACATTGTTGTCCATGCTATTTGAACAAAAGTGTGAACAGGTCTGCCTTCCTTCCATTTTAGCTTTTGGCAGGCAGTGATTTTGGCATGAGGACAGTGTGTGGTGTATATAAGATTTAAGTTTGATGCAACAAAGGCATTTGAAAAATGCAGCAGGGAAGGAACAGATACTTGAAGAATTATCCACTAATTATGCTGAAAATTTCAGAAGTTTCCCAAGTTTCTTATATTCTTGCCATTTTCTGCTTTCTGTCCTGGAACATAAGTTGAGAAGAGAACTGTTAATCTCTCAGACTTCTGGTCTCTGGAGAAAGCAAGTAAAATTGATAACTTTTATTTTTTAATTGAAAGACAAGTTTAAGTGAGCTCTTTCAGCTTTGAAAATAAGTTTTGATTCGTGTAGGTTAAGATCAGTTCCTACTTCATTTAAACTCTTTTCATCCGATCTTAATTATATCCATGTGTCTCGCAGAGGCCCATCTTCTGGTCTTGTGGAATTA
Organism: Vulpes vulpes; assembly: GCF_048418805.1. Lineage (NCBI taxonomy): Eukaryota > Metazoa > Chordata > Mammalia > Carnivora > Canidae > Vulpes > Vulpes vulpes. Next base: position 113,488,340 of record NC_132783.1, on the reverse strand, counting down.
TCATTCCAGCCAAAAGTGTGGGTGAGGACTGCTATTCCCAGTGACTGCCTCACCCAGTGATAAGATAGGGGCCCAGCCACTATGGGTCATTTGCATGCATAGTGGACCATTTCATTAAGAATTTCATTAAGATGGTAATGTTTAATGTTTCCTGGGAAAAATGAGTTTTTGGCTTGTTCAATTATATAATTAAAGTCAGAGAATTAGGGGAGATTGCAAACTGCTTGCATAATGTGGGCAAGCATAATGATAAAACTTGTAAATAAGTTCAAAAGAGTCAACCTCTGCATGAATCCTTATACTGAATCAGATTAGGAGGGTAAGCATGTGGAAAATGTGGGCTGAAAGTTCACTGGAGTTTAACTCTGGTGTCTACTAGCTGAGATCCTTGCTCTCTGTGCCCTCTCAGGGAGACAGATTGTAGAACTGAATCAGATCTAGGAGCTGGCTGTTCAGGTTCCAGAAAGTTCTGGGAACACACTTAATTTTTTCTATATGCAATAACTTCCCATATAGGAATGAAAACCAATGGCATAGGTTTATAAGATTTCTTAACTGATGGCCAGGGTCCTCCAATAGTATTTTCCTTTCTAGCTTCTGAGGTGACACCATCTTCCTCCTACATTTCTTCTAGTCTATGACACAGGAAGTTTCACCATTTTGAAAGAATTAAGGAAGTTTTTTCTGACCTTTTTTTCAATCTTTTCAGTTACTTTTTTTCTAGGGAAGAAAAAGTGATTTAGTGGTTTAGGGAGGTCAAGCTAACTTTCCTAAAGAGTTGAAGAGGTGGGAACATTTAAAATTGTCTTAGTATATGTGACTTATATGTGAATATAGACATATTTCTGTTCCTTAGGAGTATTCTCTGAGCCAAGTATGTTCACAGAGGTTCCAGCTCCTCACTTTCTCTTCCTTTCCACTATTCCTCCAACAAATTCCTTTTACTTTATTATGCACAACAGTTAGATCCTCTCTAGCTCCTGCTCCAAAGTTGGTTCTGAGTATTTGCCTAATCAAAGACCCAGGAGCTATGCTTTTTCTCCTATGGCTGTACTCATTAAGACCTGTGTCAGGAAGATGGGTTAGTGTAACCTGTGTGAGTTTGGCCTATATGTATGTACACTTAAGGACTATTTCTGTGGCTAGGACCCAGGAAATCTAAGAGACATGGGGAAAAGACAGTGGAAATGTGAAGTATACTTGCCTCTGATCCTGGTAACTTTTAAAACCCAAATAAAAGTAGATTATTCTTTTTTTTTTTTTCCAAAATATGTGTTGGTATCAGTTCCAGGACCCTATTTTATTGTTTGATTTTTGAAGATTTTATTTATTTGAGAGAGAGGGAGCAGATGTGTGAGTTGGGGGAGGGGCAAGGGGAGAGAATCTTCCAACAGATTCCCCTCTGAGTGCGCAGTCCAGTGCAGGGCTTGATCTCACCACTCATTAGATCATGACCTGAGCTGAAACCAAGAGTCAGATGCTTAACCGAGTCACCCAGGTGCCCCTCCAGGATTCCATTTTAAATAAGGAATTTTAGGGTTCTAGAGTAACATAAAAAGGCCATACATGGATCTGACTTTCTACATCTTAGGCTTTATTGACCTTTGATATCTGGGACTAACTAAACAAAATTAGAAAAGCAACACATGAACAAATAAAATTCAACAAAAAATAGAAACCATAAAAAAATCCAAACAAATCCTAGAGCTGAAGAATACCACTGAACTGAAAAATTCAATAGAGAACTTCAACAATAGACTTGATCAGAAGAAAGAATCAAATCAAAGGCAAATAATTTGAAATTATCTGGTCAGAGAAGAAAAAAAAAGTGAAGAAAACCTATAGGATTTATGGTAAATTGTGCATTATGTGAGTCTCAGTAGGAGAAGAGAGAGAAAGGGGAAGAAAGTCTATTTAGAAAAATAATGGTTGAGGGATCCCTGGGTGGCGCAGCGGTTTGGCGCCTGCCTTTGGCCCAGGGCGCGATCCTGAAGACCCGGGATTGAATCCCACATCAGGCTCCCGGTGCATGGAGCCTGCTTCTTCCTCAGCCTGTGTCTCTGCCTCTCTCTCTCTCTCTGTGACTGACTATCATAAATTAAAAAAAAAAAAAAAAATAATGGTTGAAACTCCTTAAATTTGGGGAGAGATATGGACATGTAGGTACATGAGACTCAAAGGACCCCAAACATACTGAACCCAAAAAGGATCTGATTAAGACACACTATAATTCAAATGTAAAATATCAAAGAAAGAGATTTTTAAAAGCAGTAAGAGAAAAGAGCCTTGTCACAGAGGAAACCCTATCTTATCACAAAGACTTCTCATAAGGGAAACCCTAAAAGGCTATCAGAGAATTTCTTAGGAGAAAACCTGTAGGCTAGGAGAGACTGTGATGATATATTCTAAGTATTGAAAGAAAAAACTGCCAATCCAAAATACATACTTGGCTAAGCTCTCCTTCATAAATAAAGGAGAGAAAAGGTTTTTCCAAACATAAGATGAGGGGATTTGTCAACACTTGATCTGCCCTACAAGAAATCTTAAAGGGAGTTCTTTAAGCTGAAATGAAAGGATGCCAATAACATTAAAGCATAGGAATGTATAGGGATGTCTGGGTGGCTCAGTGGTTGGGCATCTGCCTTCAGCTCAGGGCATGATCCCAGGGTCTGGGATCGAGTCCTACATTGGACTCCTTGCAGGGAGCCTGCTTCTCCCTCTGCCTATGTCTCTGCCTTTCTCTCTGTGTCTTTCATGAATGAATAAATAAAATCTTAAAAAAAAAAAACAGGAATGTATAAAACTCACTAGTAAAGGTAAATATATAGTCAAATTCAGAATTCTCTAATATTGTAATGATGGTACATAAATTGCTTTTAGCTGTGGTATAAAAGTTAAAAGAAAACATCTTAAAAAAATCATAACTAAAATAATTTGGTAATGGATCCATAGTATAAAAAGAGGTAAATTATGACACCAAAAACATAGCGCATGGGGGGATAAAATGATGGAGTTTTTGTATGTGATCAAACTTAAATTATCAGTTTAAAATAGACTACTATAATCTTTTTTTAAAGATTTGTTTTATTTATTTTTCTTTTAGAGAGAGAGAGAGTGAGAGGAGGGGCAAAGGGAGAGGATCTCAAGCAGACTCTGCACTAAGTGTAGAACACTAAGTGGGCCTCAATCTTACAACTCTGAGATCATGACCCTGAGATCACGAACTGAACCAAAATTAAGAGTCAGATGCTTATCCAACTGAGCCACCCAGGCACCCCATAAGATGTTTAATGTCAGAAAAAATAGATTTAAGTCAAAAATTGCCACAAGGGACAAGGAAGGTCATTACATAATGATTATTGGGCCAATTCTCCAAGAGGACATAAT